>NW_006921604.1:6472392-6532446 GCF_000298275.1 Orycteropus afer afer
ATGGCCCCAAGCTGCCCTGCAGGTCTGGAATTGAACCCATACCTGTGGCTTCCAGCCAAACAAAAGACAGGCATATGAGTTGAACATTTACCTGCTAGACACATTCCTTGGAGAGAACAATCATGGGAGAAAGAAGGGCTGTTTACACACAGAGAGTCAGCTCAGGGGGCAGGAGTGTATGGAAGGATGAACACAGGGAAGAGGTAATACTGGGAGGAAGTAAGAGGGGAGCTATTGCATTGGGGTAAATCGCACGCAGTCAATGTCAGGAGATAACATGTGTGTTAACTGCTGTATGGAAAGTGAATTTGCTCTGTAAACTTTCACCCAAATCACACACACACACAAAAAAAAAAGGGCCCTTTCTAAACAAAAGATTCAGTCTGCTGGATCACCAAGAGGTTGTGGATGTAGATCTGGCAACTTTATGGGTCGTGGAGGGAACTTTGGCTGTGGTGGAAACTTTCATGGAAAGGAGACTATGGTGGGGAGGTGGTGACAGCAGAGGAAGTATGGAAGGTCATGGTGGATAGAATGGATTTGGAGGTGATGGTGGCAACTATGGTGGTAGTAGAGGAGGCTAGGGTGGCGGTGGATTAGGACACAGAAACCAAGGTGGTGGGTATACTGATGGTGGTGGAGGATATGATGATTATAATGAAGGAGGAGATTTTGGCAGTGGTGACAGTGGCAGTGGGAACTACAGTGATCGTGGAACCTATAGTGGACAACAGCAGTCAAATTAAGGACCCACGAAGAGGGGCAGTTTTGGTGGAAGAAGCTCAGGCAGCCTATATGGTTAGTGGTTATGGATCTGACAGTGAAATGGTGAATGCAGTAGCAGAAAGTTCTAAAAATTCAGCAGAAAAGGGCTAAAGTTTTTAGCAGGAGAGAGCGAGTTGTTAGGAAAGCTGCAGGTTCTTTGAGACAGTCATCCCAAATGCACTGGAGAAACTGTAAAACTCTGCCACAGAAGGAACAACAATCCATGGCCACTATCATCACATTCTCTTGGTTAAAACAAGTCACTAAGTCCATCCCAGATTCAAAGGGAAAAGAATTAGATGCACCTCTTAAGGGGGGGGGGGGGATAAGTTTACACCACAGAGCAGCATTTGGGATGGGAAATATTGTTGCCTCCATCTGTGGAAAATAAAATCAGCCACAGTGAACAAAGAATTTGATAAATACATGGATATATCTAAGGGAGCTCTGGTAGCATAGTGGCTAAAGCACTTGACTGCTAACCAGAAGGTTGGTGGTTCAAACCCACCAGCCACTACTTGGAAGGAAGGTTGGGCAATCCTACTTCCATAGTGATACTGCCTCGGAAACCCAAGGAGGGGTCGCTATGAGTCGGGGCCAACTCGACGGCACACAGCAACAACAACAACATATCTAAATAACCACTGATTATCCAAACCAACAACAATAATCATAACTAATTGAGGAAGTAATAAGACGGAAATAAAATATTAGACATAGATCGCGGGAGGTGGGTAAAAACTAAAAAAAAAAACCTCATTGCCATCGAATCAATTCGTCTCATAGTGACCCCTCCTTGGGTTTCCGAGGCAGTATCACTATGGATGTAGATTGCTCAACTTTCCTTCTGAGGAGTGGCTGGTGGGTTTGAACCGCCAGCCTTCTGGTTAGCAATCAAATGCCTTAGGCACTACGCCACCAGAGCTCCCAGGAGGTGGGTTCTAGTTGTGAGAATGCTTTTAAAACCCTTGCATTGTTTGGGAGGAGCACAAAGATAATGGATGAATTTTATACCTTGTTAAGTTAAATATGCAAGACAGAAACTTTAATCTGTGTTCTTTTTCATATAATCTAGTTTCTCTGATTATTTGCACAGCATACTCATTGAATAAGTATAGTGAAAGGATATAATCCTGACCCACACTTTCCTCATTTTAAACCATGTAGTATCCTCTTGTTCTGTTCAAACAACTGCTTCTTGGTCTACGTACAGGTTCCACATGAGGACAATGAAGTATTCTGGAATTCCCATTCTTCACAATGTTTCGATAATTTGTTATGATCCACACAGTCGAATCCCTTTGTATAGTGAAGAAAACACAGGTAAACATTTGTCTGGTATTCTCTGCTTTCAGCCAAGACCCATCTGGCATCAGCAATGACATCCCTCATTCCACATCCTCTTCAGAATCCAGCTTAAATGTCTGGCAGCTCCCTGTGAATGTAACTGTGTAACCGATTCTGAATTATCTTCAGCAAATTTTACTTGTATGTAATATTAATGATATTGTTTGATAATTTCCACATGCTGTTGGATCACCTTTCCTTGGAATGTACACCAATATGGATTTCTTCCAGTCAGTTGGCCAGGTAACTGTCTTCCAAATTTCTTAGCATATTTAAGTGAGCACCTCCAGCACTGCCTCCATTTGTTGAAACAGCTCAGTGGGTATTCTGTCACTTCCTGGATCCTTGTTTTTAGCCAGTGCCTTCAGTCCAATGCCTTGGACTTCTTCATTCAGTACCATTGGTTCTTGATCATATGCTACCTCCTGAAATGTTTGAACGTGGATCAATTCCTTTTGGTACAGTGACTCTGTTTATTCCTCTCATTTTCTTTTGATACTTCTGGTGTCATTCAATATTTTGCTTTTAGAACCCCTCAGTATTGCAACTCAAGGCTTCAATTTTTCCTTCAGTTCTTTCAGCTTAAGAAATGCTTTTTGGTTTCCTAACTCCAATTCTTTGCTCGTTTCTTTTCTTTCTTCTTTATTTCTTTCTTGTATTGTGGTTTGTGTGAAAGTTTACAGCTCATTAAGTCAGTTTTTAAAATGCAGCCAGTATTACTTTGGTCACCTTATCTTGTCATCTTATACATATAGCCCTTCCACTTTTGTTACAAGCAGGTGCTATAAACAACTTTCTGGCTTATGTCCTTTGGAGTGAATGGACTTCTTCCGATCTCACTAATTCTTGAGCTTTATCTCCTAAATATTTTTTATTATCTTCATATTTTCCTTCTAAATCTTTCAGCAGTTGCACCTTATTATTTGCTCGAGCCAAAAGTGTTTTTGCTTCACTTTGGAGCATTTCAGCTGTCCTCCGGCATCAGCCGACTCTTCAGTCTTTTGGGCAATTAGATTTTCTGCTTTCTTATACTTTTCATCAAGTTTACCATGCACAGTCTTCTTAACATCATCTGCACTTGGTTTCACAGTATATAATACTTTTCAATATTGTCTGCCTCCCCAGAGTTCTGGGCAGCCTTCCACTAAGTTCCTACACATTCCTCTCCAGCCCACTGATGCACAGGAAGGCGTTGTACAAAGTTTCCTCAGAAGCTGCAGTTTCAGGCTCAAAGTCAGCAGGTCCTGTGTTCCTTGACCAACTACTACCAAAGTCAGCAGGTCCATTACTGTTCCTTGAATGCCTTCATCTGCTTGTTTAATTATCCTCTCTGCTGCAATCAGGGACTTTTCTGCTCTTTCCAGAGCTTCCTTTACCAGGTCTGCAGTGGCCTTAACATCTGTTGCACTTCTGCTGGCTCTTTCAGCTTCTTCTAATAACATTTCAGCTCCGGTAACAGCAGTAGCACTCTACTTGAGAAAGGCTTTCAACTCCTTCATGAACTATCTTCTTTCAGGTTCTGTGACGGCAGTGGGCTGCTAAACATTTCCTTTTTCAACATTTTGTTAGCAACTGCTTCAATGCAGTCGAAATCAGCACTATCCTGGGATTTCTAATTTGCTTGATCAGACTTCTCAGATCCTCATTACTCTTACCCGCTTTCTCTTTGGTAGCATTTGTTTTCAGCAGAACCTCTTGAACATTCTGTTCTGCATCATCTGCTCTCAGTTTTACTCAGAGACCATCTCAGAGAGCAATTCACCTCAGCCAGGGCACTCAGAACATCTTGTTCAAAGTCCATGGCTTTCTGTCAGGTGCTGTAAGCACCCGCCTGCCACTTCTTTGTCAGGTCTGCATTTTGGACCACCACATTCAGTCTCAGAGCAGGAGACTGAGTTATACATGAATAAGTTAAATAGAAGAATCAAGTCCAAATAGATTAATAATCACAATAAATGTAAATGGAATAAATTTGCCAGTTAAATAACAGATTCTCCGATTACATTTTTAAAACTCTAGCTATATACTGTTAAATAGAGATATACCTAAAACACAATGACACAGAAATATTAGAAGTATTTCTACACTAACCAAATACTAACCAAAAGGAGAATGGTGCAGCAATATTAATATTAGACAAAATAGACATTAAGGCAAAAGACATTACAAAGGAAAAAGGGTCATTATAGAATAATAAAAAGAGTAACTCATCAATAGGGTAAAACAATGCTGAGCTGATTGCACCTAATAACATAACTTCAAAATATATACCAAAAAAACACTACCATCTAGTTGATTCCTACTCATAGTGACCTCCATTGGGTTTCCAAGGTAGTACATCTTTATGGAAGTAGATTGTCCCATCTTCCTTCTGTGGAGCAGCTGGTGAGTTTGAACTACCAACCTTCTGATTAGCAGTCAAATGCCTTAGGCATTGCACCACCAGAGCTCCAAAACATATACAGCACACATTTTCAGAATTAAAATGGACAACTTATCTTCACCAGATTATGAGCTTTCTGAAATCAGGAACTATTATGGCAAGGATGGAAATGAGCTAGTGTGTAGGAAAGCACTTGTAAAGTTTTCCATGCCATACATATGTAAAGTAGCATTCTTATTATCAATAGCAAGAATGTTCTTTGCACAAACTTTACCCCACATAGCACTGTCTTTCTTTGCACATGAGCACTCAATACATTAAATACACCATCTATGCATTTGTGATAGTTAACTGCTGCTGTCAACTTGGCTGGGCTCTAGTTTTAAGTGGCTTGGCAGCTGCATGTAATTACTCCCCATGATGAGATTATAATCATCTCCACGGTGGAATCTGCTGTGAACAGCTAAGTAGTTGAAGGGGAGTTAGCTTCAGGGTGTGGCCTGCTTCCAGTGTACATGGAAAGATTGCTAGCTTTTTGGTGCATTTGGAGCCTGCATTTGGCTGAGTCTTCATCTCCTCTTCCTGGACTTGAACCAGTGGACTGATGCATTGCCTTATTGATCTTGGGATTGTGCCATTTAACCTGCTGACCCTGGGTTTGTCAGCCTTAGCAGCCTGAAGCTGAGTGAGTTAGGAGAAGCCTCCAGCTCCAAGTGGGCCTGGCACAAGGGACAGAGCTGAAGCCCAAGATCAAGAAGCCTTCACCCAGCCCTGAGAGCCGGCACTCTGAATTTGGACTTCTAGCCTCCAAAACTGTAAGGGAATAAATTCCTGTTTGTTGAAGCCAACCTTTTGTGGGATTTCTGTTAGAGCAGCACTGGAGAACTAAGACAGCATTCCTCTCCCATCTCCCCCACGCCCTCTGGCTTCTGCTGTGATTGGAAGCATTCAGACACTATAGTGAGCCTCTGGGTGCTGTGGATCCCTACTGCACGGGAAAACAGCCTCAGCCTCTCCAGGTGGAGAACAGCAAGTCTAAATGTAGAGGAAGGCCTGACAGCAACAGCTTCCTGATGCCTACCTCAGGCCTGTACCAGCCTGGCAGGCCTCTGCGTAAAGGTCGCGGGCTTAGGGTGAGCTAGGAGAAAGAGAGGGAAAGGTGGAGGGGCCAGAACAGACTGAGCTGGAGGGAGGACCAAGAGGGACTGAACACAAATGAGAACCAGAAAAAGGTTTTCTCCCACCACCCCCGAACCCAAAGCCTACAGTGCTCTTGGCCTCCATCTGTAAGACTCTGCCCACTGCTGGGGAGAAGCTTTGGGAAAGGTCACTAGCTTTTTGGCACATTTGGATCCTGCATTTGGCTGCCCCTCTCAATAGCACTGAGAAGAGGGCAGACACTAGGCTAGTTTTTCACACATTAATCTCACTTACCTTCACATCAATATCAGGAGGTAAGTATTCCCATTTTGCAGATAAGGAGAATGAGGCCCAGAGAGGAAAAGTGCCATGCCCAAGACCACACAGCAAAGGCAGGGCTAGGAATTGATCTGACTCTGAATCCCACGCTCTTTCACTGAAGATGAAGACTGTGCCTCTGACTCAGGGCACCAGCAGACACCCAGGCCTCAGTCTTGAGAGGGTGAATGGCTGGCAGTGGGGGGTCAGAGAGGGCAGAGTGCCATGCAGGGCAGGGTGCCTAGTTACCACTTGCCCCATGTGTGGCTGCCTCCTCCCTCTCAACAGCCAGCAGTACCAGTTCTACATGAGTCCCTTCCTCTCAGCAGCCACCTGAGGCTAGTCAAAAAAGACTTCCCAGAGTGCACCAGGTCAAGACAGAGACCCCAGACTCCTCCCCCTCCCCTCCCAATCCCACTACAGTGGTTAGGAATCCAAAGCCTCTCAGCTTTCTCTCTGGACCAGGGTGTCCTTCACCTTGAGGCCTTTCTGCTTTTTCAGTGGGCGAGTGTTCTGGTTCCCTAGTGCCACACTGACAGAAATATACCACAAATGGGATGGCTTGAACAAACAGGAGTTTATTCTCTTACAGTTCAGGAAGCTAGAAGTACATGTTCAAAGTGCCAGGCCCTAGAGACTGAGTGAAAGCCCTTCAACCTTGGGCTTCAGCTCTGCCTCTTGCTCCCGGCCCACTGAAGCTGGAGGCATCTCTTCACTCAGGCAACTACTGGCTGCTGAGGCTGACAAACCCAAGGTCAACAAATAAAATGGCATAGTCCCGATGTTACCAAATCACACAGCAGGCCATTAATTCAAGTCCATTGAAAGTCCCAAGGTCAGCAGAGCATGGCAGGCTACTGGACAACAGGGCTACATGCAGGGTCCAAGCATGCCATAAGCTAGAGACCATTCCCAAAGCTGTTTCTTATATACGGGAAGCAGACCACATACTCAAAGGCAGTTACTCAGCTGCACACAGTAGATTGCACTATGGAGTTGATTACCAGTCTCATCACGGGAAAAACTACATCCAGCTGCCCAGCCACTCAACCAGGTCCAGCCAAGTTGACACACAAACTTAACCCCTACAGCAAGGCATCCCCCTTGCATTTTGGCATGGTGGTGGGAGCTGAGCTGCACACAGGGAGGATGGGGGTGGGGTGGGGACAAGGGACAGGAATGTTGAGAAGGCTGAGCCCTGCCCTCCATCCTCTGATGCTTATCCAGAGAAAACACAACAACCTCAGAGAGAGTGTATGGGCTCCAGACCAAAGGCCCGTGGTTCATTATATGCAGTCCCACTGCCCCGGCTTTTAAGAAAAAAAGCAGCACAACGTTTAAAAAAAAAAAAAAAACTAGCTCCTTGAGAGGACATAGTTGGGACAGAAACTATATATTGATGCCCACCCACTGCCATCGAGTCAATTCCAACTCATAGAGACCCCCATTGGGTTTCTGAGGTGGTACATCTCTATGGAAGTAGATTGCCTTCCTTCTGCAGAGTGGCTGGTGGGTTTGAACCACCAGCCTTCTGGTTAGCAGTCAGGTGCCTTAGGCCCTGAGCCACCAGAGCTCCTTACATATTGGTGCCAGTTCTGCCCAATCTCCTTGTCAACATGTGCAGGTTGTGCAACGGCACCCGAACCATAATCTTAAATCCCTGCAAAGATCTATCTCTATTCAGTTCCTTTTACTAGTAAATAACAATAGCAACCACAGAGATCCTGGCTCCATTTCTAGACCATGCACTGTACGCCTCGCACTGCTTCTATTTCTAGTTCCTTTCACAACCTAGCCTGAGAGGTATCACTCAGTGCAGTCTGCAGATGAGGAAACTGAGGTTAGTGAGGTTAGGTAACTTGACCAAGGTCACATATTTAGAAAGTGGTAGAACTTTTCACATAATACTAAGTTGGGGAAATAATCATTTGTAGAAAGATTTTCAACAAGAGTTACAAACACAGGCTTCCAGTTAACCCTCAGATACCCAGAAGAGTCAGTTCCCGAGAACCTCCCTACATACATGCATACGTGTACTTAAGCATTCTGATTTTTCTTGAAAAACAGACCAAACTGTGTGTGTGGCAGGGGGTGGGAGGAGGATGTGCACAGAAACCAACAAGCATATTCTCTGAATATACCATGTGCTTGGAGATCCCCAGGTAAAAGCAGCAAAACATACCTTGTTCAAAGCAACTGGCCTGTGATAGGGTATGAAGCACTCACCACCATTCGGGACACAAACATCCTTTTGGGTTCCTCCCAATGCCCCTCCTCTCACAAGTAGCTGGTACAATGTTGACCTGCTGCCTCCCTCCACTCACTACAGCACTGAAGGAAAAACAGGAGACTGGCTTGTTGGTCAATTTTTGACCAATAGCAACCATTGTGACAGTGTAGAACTGTGCCCATAGGGTTGCCTAGGCTGTAATCTTTAAAAAAAATATTGTGATTTGGGTGAAAGTTTACAGAGCAAATTCGTTTTCCATACAGCAGTTCATACCCATTTTGCCTCATGATATTGACCACAATTCTCCACAATGTAACAGCTCTCCTCCCATTTCCTCCCTGTAGTTACCTCTTCCCTGAGTCCTTCCCTCCCATGCATTCCCACCCTGCCCCCTGCAGCCTTCTCCCTGTGCAAACACTGCCCTTGTTTTCCCACGATTGATCCATTGACTGATTGCTCCAAGTAATATTTATATCTGATGTAAATGTTCAGCTTATATACCTATCTATTATTTGGCTAGGGACTCCTCAGAAGGAAGACTGGACAATCTACTTCCATAGCAATACTGCCTCGGAAACCCAAGGAGGGGTCGCTGTATTTTTTTTTAAACGATGTGCTGCTTTTTTTCTTAAAAGCTGGGGCAGTGGGACTTCATGGCAGCGAGTTTATTATTTGGCTGGAAGCCACAGAAGGGAGTTCAGTTCCAGGCCTGAAGGGTAGCTAGGGGCCATAGTCTCAGGGGTCTCACCAGGCTCTATCAGACCAACAAACCTGGTCTTTTTTTTCTTTTTATGATTTTGAGTTTTGTTCCACATCGTTCTTCCAGACTGTAATCTTTACTGAAACAGATCACCAGGTATATCTCCCGCAGAGCCACTGGGTGGATCCACCTTCCAGTCAGCCACCAAGCACTTAACCATTGTGCCACCAGGGCTCCCTCAGGGACTGGCATGCCTACGATGTTGCTCAGCTACCAATTTGCCGTGTGCACCCTCTCTGGACCTTACTTTTCCCATCTGTAAAATCTGGGGTCAGCAAACTTTTTCCCTAAAGGGCCAGAGAGTAAGCAAATATTTCAGACTAAGGTCTCTGTCACATATTCTTCTCTGCTTTTTCTCAGCCCTTTAAGAGTGTAAAAGAGAAAAAGGATAAACCCGCAGGCCATACATGCCAAAGCCTCTGTAAATAATAATAATAAATGTGAGGCCCTAGTCCATCCAGAAGGTCACCAGACTCAAATCCCTCTGAGGCCTGGCAGAGAAAAAGACAATGACAAATGGCCTCAGAGTAAGGAAGGGAATAGACAAGACTGTGGGAACTGGACAGTAGATATCCCTTATTCAAAGGGTAGCTGTTACTGAGCTCCAGCTAGGGACTGCCACATGGGAACACGGGCCTGGCGGGGCAGATTCAACTGTGCAAGAATTTGACACAGTACTTCCCATTTTTAAATTGTTGACAATCAGATTTTTTAAAAGACACACTGTTGGGCGTGTCAAGATAATACAGTTGAGGGCTATATTTGCTTGAGTCCTCCTGCCAGCCCCTTCCCGAAATAAAAGGAAATTGCATGGATTTAGTTTATGACCCATGACTACTGCCCTTTAAGAGGCTCTCCCTCCAGATGGTATGGGACCTTGGGGATACCAAGCTAGAGTATTCCTGGGAAGCCATCCCCAGAGGACTGAAGTCTATCAGAACTGGAGCTTTCTCTCCTCCCTTCACAAGGTCTCCTGGGCTATGGGGCAGTCCCTGCCTGTGGCTGGTCAGACAGTCTGGTATTCCTAGCCATCCCTTACCTCCCCACTTCCTTTTCATGGGGTTAGAGTTAATGTGAAAGCCTGACTGTTAAACAAAGAGGAAGGTTACTGAAGATGTTCTCCCGAGGAGGTGAATCAAGACAGTTCCTGGGGGAAAGTGCACATGTGTGTGTGGGGGGGGGGGGTTCCAAGAGGGAGTTCAGTGATGCCCTGAGCACCAACCCTTCTGAGCCAGGTCTGGGCCAGCCTCTGAAACCTCTCAGTTACAGCCCATGTCTGGGAAGCAGGCCAGAAACACTACTCAGAATGTACCAGAATAAGGAGAACCACTTCTCCTCCTCATCCTATTTCCCAGTCCTTATTCAAGTCCAGAAAACGCTCCCAGCTTTCTCTCTGGGATTGACGCTCTCCCCACTGAACCAAAAACCAAAGGGAAAACTAGACCTGTTGCCATGGAGTGGATTCCAACTTATGGAGACCCCACCTGCTTCAGAGGGGAACTGTACTCCACAAGGTTTTCTTGGCTGTAATCTTACAGAAGCAGATTTCCAGGCCTTTCTTATGCTACCTCTTGGTTAGTAGCCGAGAGCAAACAATTTGTAGCACCCAGGGATCTCTTACTACACCAAACTACTTGTCGTGATACTGCAATACTTCCATATCACCCTAGTCACTTTGGTATCCCCACTACTACTACCTCAGGGTTCCCCATAATATGGCAACTAAAGCAGATAAGGCCTGGAAACTCTGTTCTGATAGATCAGTGGCCTTGCTGCCCTAGGCCTGCTTGCTCTGGCCCCTAGTACTCCCCTGTACATCCCGGGGGATTGCAGCCATCTGTATGTTTTCCTCACACACTCAGCTGACCCTGTATGCCTCTGACCTTGGTGTGTGTCCTCGCGTGTGGCATGCACCAGCCAGACTCTGCATGCAACGCTGTGCCAAAGCCGCACTGCTGTCTGTGGTCCTCTTCTACATGCGAGCGGCTGTGTGCCTGGGACTTCAGAGGGTCCTGCTTACAGGGCGGATTTTGTGCTGAGATGGTGAACTGGGCTAAAGCAGCAGTGCAGCAGGCTGAGGCCAGGTGTTCTGGACAGCCCAGGGAGATGAGCCATCAGGATCTCCTTCTCACACCTGTCCTGAGGTCAGAAAGAATGTTAGTCCAGCACTGTCCCGGAACCAGAGAGTTACCATGAGTACAAAGGCTGGTGTACCCCTCAGGACTGAGGGACAGACTACAACTGAGTCAGGATTTGGAGACATCAGAATCCACTCAGGCGTCCTCAAACTGGACAAGCTGGTGAGGGGAGTCCTCTAGGCCTCGCTTGGCCCCACTCCCCAGGTAACTCATCCTGAGAAAATTATTAGCTTCTATATATATGGAGCTCTGGTAGCGTAGTGCCTAAGGCATTTGACTGCTAACCAGAAGGCTGGTGGTTCAAACCCACCAGCCACTCCTTGGAAGGAAGGTGTGATACTGCCTTGGAAACCCAAAGAGGGCTCACTATGAGCCGGGTCCAACTCCACAGCACATAACAACAACAACAACAAACAAATATAGATCAATATTTCTCTCACGGGTGAATGTCAGTTCAACAAACTTGGTTAACATGGGCACCACTATGACCATCAGGATGTTGTTGTTGTTGGCAGTATCACTATGGAAATAGATTGCCCCATCTTCCTTCCGAGGAGTGGCTGGTGGATTTGAACTGCCAGCCTTCTGGTTAGCAGTCAAGTGCCTTAAGCACTATGCTACCAGAGCTCCCATCAAGATGCTGGCCAGAGTAAAAAGAAAAAAAAGAAAAAACTTGTTGCCATCAAGTGAATTCTTGGCAGCCTCTGGTGTTAAAGAGTAGACCTGCTCAGTAGGGTTTTCTTGGCTGCAATCTTTATGGAAGTTGATTGCCAGGCCTTTCTTCTGCAGCATGGTTGGGTGGGTAGGTTCAACTACCAACCTTTAGGTTAGTAGTTGAGCACAAACCATTTGCACAACCCAGGGACCTAGGCAGAGTCAGGGAGCCTGAAATGAAATTGTGAGTTGGGGGAGTGTTGGGGGTTTTTAACCTACTTCAGTGCTAGCTTTCAAGTTGGTTTCAAGCTAGTTTCTATAACGGAAAATCTGGCCTGTTCTAAGAGGGGGTAGAGACCACCAAGCAAGTCAATATGAGACTCCCAGAAAACTCTCTAAGAAGCTTCACACTTGAACCGCTTGAGGTGTGAGCAGGAATGTGCAAGCTGGTGGAGAGGGAACAGATGGTGCAAATGCACAGAGGCATGGGGAGGGGGTCTGTTGAGTGGCTCCCAAACAGCCCTTTTTCCACCTTAGCCCTTCCTTGCCCTCCTTCCAGAAGAAAGAGGAACTAAGTGGGGGCGCGGGACTTTCAGAGGCTCGAGGGGCCAGGGATATGTTGGCCCGTGAGCACACTGCCTGGCAATAATTTGGGTCCCAGAGAAATATTGAGGCCTTGGCTAACCGAAGTATTCTTTCATTTTCAGTCAGTTCCCCCTTTTGACTCAGATCCGGCTCATGGAAAGCGCTTTCTGAAACCCCTGCCCCGTCATCCCAGAGTCCGCGAGCCTAGGAGAGAGGAGGTATGGGGGGTGGCGGCCGCGCGGCCCCTCCGGGAGACTCTGGCCTGCTCTCCTCCTCTCCCTTGCGCGCCCTTTAGGAGTCCGGCACGTCCAGGCTCCGGCGGCAGCTCGCGAGGGCTCCTCCAGCCAACCGCGCACCTCCTCCCCGCCCCGGAGGAGCGGCGCGCTCACTCCGACCGCGGCGGCGCCGGCGGGTGCGCTCTCTTCTCCAGGAGGAGCAAAGCAGCCCCTCCGCTGAGCGCCATCCGGGATCGATGAAAACTAGCACCCGGGCTTGGTCGACAAAGCAGGTGCTTGAGGCATCAAAATAGAAAAAGAAAAATGCTTGATAAGAATTAGGTATTTCTAAAAGAGCATCTAACTCGCTATGACGGGAAAAGTCAAAGCCTTGTGAGACTTCCTTACACGATTTTAACCGTTCACAGTTGTTTCTATTTCAAACGACCAGATGGGAGTGGGCATCGTGACCTTTCTCAGGGTTTAGTGCCCCTCATCCCTGGGGGCCCTTAGGCCTTGGTGCCTCTCCAGGGCACCCTAAGCTTTTTGAGTCCCCATTTCAAATGCCCGGGGCCACAGGGTTGCCCAGCTGCTATTTTGCAGAATTTCTCTCTCAGCAGCCCACTAAGCAGTTCTGCTTATTGCACCTACCACTGACTCACAAGGGGAGGAGGGGATTTCTGAACTATTTCAAAACTTTACCAGAATACTAGGGGTTTCATGCAGCCCTTGTTTATTTAAAAAAAACATACACACACACACACACAAAAAGCCCCAAAAGCAAAATACACTCATAAAATACCTTCAGAAGGAAGTGGGCAGAGACCTTCAGGACCACAGGGCCCATTTGCTGCTATGCTGGAGCTGGCCCTGGAACCCAGGGCTCCTTCTGCCTTCCCTACTCACTTCCCCTGGCCCACCCTATGTCTTCTGCTTTGTCCTGGGATATGGATAATAAGGGAGCTCTGGTGGTATAGTGACTAAGGCATTTGACTGCTAACCAGAAGGCTGGGGGTTCAAACCCACCGCTTCTCAGAAGGTTGGACAATCTACTTCCATAGAGCTATTGCCTCAGAAACCCAAGGAGTGGTCACTATGACTTAAATTTATGGAGAGTGTCCTCATGCCAGGTACAGTTCTAAACTGTATAAGATATGTCTAATATCCTTACTAGGAGCTCTGGTAGCATAGTGCCTAAGGCACTTGACTGCTCACCAGAAGGCTGGCGGTTCAAACCCACCAGCCATTCCTTGGAAGGAAGGTTGGGCAATCCTACTTCCATAGTGATACTGCCTCGGAAACCCAAGGAGGGGTCGCTATGAGTCAGGGCCGACTCCACGGCAAGCAACAACAACAACAATATCCTTACTACACTAGGAAGTATGAGGATTGGTGTTTTACCATTCCCATTTTATAGATGAGGAAACTGACCATGATGAAGTTAACTGATTTGAGGTGCTTGGTTTTCCAAAAGATGTCCATCATTTCCCCACTCTGCAGATCTACAAGGGGACCTCACCGAGGCGCTTCACTGGGTACCCGAAACTCCCTCTCTCAGGAACCAGGATGTTAGGGTGTAGAGGCCAGGGCGCCAGACCCTGCCCACAGTCCTCACCACCACCAACAACAACACCACTTTGGGTCCAGGAGCAACAGCAGAGATACCCAATAAAGGGACTCAGACCTGAGCTACCGGCTAGAGAGCTGGCGTGACACCGGACCTGCAGAGTTACCTAGCCCTGGGACTCCAGCAAGAAGGAAGCATATGTGACCACAAGGTGAGAAATATTGTAGGACATCCTACCCTTACAAATTAGGAAGTGCTGCCCCTGGGGAAAAGCTAGATGGTATGTGGTGTTGGCAAGAGGTGAGGGGACTGGGAAGTGGAAAGAGGTAGGCTGCCCCTTCTTCATTCCTTCTTCTCCTTACATGTCTGTTATTCCCTTCTGTACATTTTCATTGAGAATCTACTATATGCCTTACCCTCTGTGGCCTCTTACTTCCTTCTCTTCCCAATTCCTTTATTTACTATCTCTAAGATATCCTGAACCATCTGTGAAACCTTGGGCAAATCCCTTCCCTTTCTGAACCTCAGTTCCCTCTTCTGGGATAGGTGGGGACTGGGTGCTGCAGCCCTGCCAGCAGCTTGGTGTGGGCAGATGGGAACTGCCATTTCCTAACTGGAAGACAGACGTGCAGTAGATACTGCCCAGTAATTTACTGGCACGGGACTGACCCCAGGAGCACCAGTGTAGCAAATGCTACAGCAGAGGTGTATGCCGGGGCCTCTGGCACACAGAGCAGATGTGGCTATTGGTAGTGACTTGAATAAGCAGAAACCCACTAGGTAGGCATGGTGGGAAATATCAGGCAAGGAAAGGGGATTCCGGGCACAGAGGGAACAGAACATGCAAATGGTTGGTGGTAGGAAAGGGCATGGGGCATTGGGAGGCACTCATCCCAGTGTGGCTGTAGTGCCAGGCTTGTCAGGGAGGGGTGGATGCCAAGCTCACATCCATTCCCAGCACTATCCTCATCAGGCCCAACACCCAGAGAAACGCCCTCCAGGTCTCTGTCTTCAGCTGTGGCCAGCACCACTCAAGCAGGTCTGGAGGAGCCTGTTGAGGGCATGGCAGAGAGAGAGGGCAATTTGGATAGAGCAAAATCCCCTAGGACAGCCCCACGGCTGAAGATGCCAAGGCACAGATGGGCAGCTGGAAAGAAGTAAGGGGGCTAGACAACAATCTGTCCACATCAGGGTTTCTGAGGTAGGCCTGGGTGGTGCTCCAGATGTAGAGAAGGAAGCTTTGTGGACTTAGAGAACTCTCTAGTGAGTTATAGTTGAGTATGCACATGTGAAGGAGTCCCTGTGTGGCTCAAATGGTAAGTGCTTAGTTTGTAGTTCAAACCTACCTAAAGGCACTTTGGAAGAAAGTCCTGGCAATCTGCTTGTGAAAGGTCAAGCCTTGAAAACCCTGTGGAGTGCACTTCTACTCTGCACACATGGGTCCCCGTGAGTTGGAGTCACATGACTCTGTGTTCTTGTGTGTGAGCTGTGGGTTCCTCTGCATGCAGGATGCATGAGCAAATACACAGGTATGTGTACACAGGTTTGCACACATGCAGAAAGGATGTACTCCACATGTGGAGAGACTGCAAGCTCTGGGTTGGTGGAGTGGGAAGGAAGGAGGGTCTGAGGTGGAGATAGGACCACTTAGACCTGGATTTACCTTGAGTTCTCCCTGCCATGTGCTGTTTCAAATAAACATTGGTGGGCTGTCACGAAAGGATGGCAGGCTTTGCCCCTGCACTCACAAAGTAGATAATGCCATGATGACTAAAGCTGATGCCTGGTCTTGAGACATAGGACTTGAGAGAGGATTGTAGGAAGAGTACTTGAAGCTAACAGACCCCAGACAATTCCAAGCCTAAAAGCTTTAGCTGGGATATTAGCAAGGCCCCATGATGAACTCACTGGGGAATTAAAGCAGCTCCCTTCCCCCTGGAAGTCAGGGCTCCCAGGTTAGGGATGAGTGACTTGCCTCCCCTATAATTCCTCTCTGCATCCTGGCCAGACCCTGAAACTCTGCTGCAGACCTCAGAACCTTAAAGCTACTACCTGGAAAACCTATCATATGGGGAGTCTCAGAGCACAGTCCTAGGTCACCAAGACCAGGGCCTGGAGGCACATCAGCCTGGATTTCCCTTAGGTGAACACAGGACAGGGCTGCATAGAGGGGCCAGCCAGCATGGCTAGGGCTTGGTCCCCTGGCATAGGAAAGATGCTTATTGTGGTAAAAGATAGTTGGGTCTATGGGGATTTTATTGAAATATTTTATTTATTTCTGCCACAGGCTGAGAAACACATAGAATCTGCCCCATCAGCATTCTAATACCATTAACAAAGGAGGGTGCTTTCACATAAGACCGCCACCATCACAGAATCACCATTTGTTGAAGCTCTATTTTATTTCTGAAGGTCCCAGGGTGGCATAAGCTGTTAGTTATCAGCTGCTAACCTGATATCAGCTGCTAACCTGAATGTTGGTGGTTTGAACCCACCCGGGGTGCCACAGAAGAAAGGCCTGGCAATCTGCTTCCATAAAGGTGATAGCCAAGAACTGCTCCTAGTGGAGCAGTTCTACTCTGTAGCACATGGGGCCACATGAGTCAGAACTGACTCAAAAGCAATAGCTTTGGTTTTGGGTTTATGTTCACAGTAATCTTGCAAGGTAGGTATTACTAGTCCTGTTTTACACATGGGAAACTTTAGGATTGGAGAGATTGGGTAACTCATCTAAGGTCACACAACCTGTAAGTGATAGAGCCAGGATTAGAAAGCAATCCACCAGAGCCAAGAGGTTTCCATTCCAGGGGACTGGATGAGAATGCTGTCTCCGAGGAGGTTTTGAACCTCAGGCCTCAGTATGCCCTTTGGTAAAATGGGGATTTTAATGAAAAGAGCCTAATCCATAACAAGAGTTAATGTATGTAAGAAGCTTAGAGCAGAGCCTGGCCTGCCTCCAGCATTCTGTCACCGAGAGGCTGCATTATTCTCTACTGCCCTGAGGACTGGTATGGGAGGCTGGTGGGAAGTCTCTGGGTCCCAGAGGCTTATGTGCAAAGGGTCCAGGTTAGGGTCACAGACAGTGAGATGATCTGGGACTCCATTCATGTTGTTGGCTCTGAAGGGATTCCCAGGAAGCAGGCTCTAGGAACTGACGACCAACTTCTTGGTCAGCCCTCCCTTCCCAGTTCTTCACAATCCAGCCCTCAGGACGGCAAAAGCCCGGCTGGCATTCAGAGGCTTATCTACGGGAAAGAGTGTCTATGGCAAGCACTGAAATTGGGCCCCTGCAGGGCCTTGGAGAAGGTAACAAGAAGCATCCAAAAACAATCTCTAAATTGTGCCTACACAACCCCACCACCACCAAATTCAAAGATAAATAGAGGTTGATAGCAGCACTGGATCAGCAGGAAAGCCTTCCACCTTGTCTGGCTACCCCAATTAGACGCCTTTCATATTTGTCTAGCCTGGCGCCCATCTCCTGCCCCAGTGGACTAGAGCCCAGGGGCAAGTGGTCCCCTGTGTCCCAGCCCTTGGCTGTACCTCCCTGTCTACCATGCTTGAGGAAGGATGTTGGGCCACACCAGGTTAATAGAAACTGCTCAGTGGCGTCCCCCTTGAAGTGGCCCCAGGGCATGTGCCATACTTGCCATACCTTAGCTAGGCCTCTGTACAAGCCTGATGGTTCCTCCAGATCCTTGCCCTCTAAATGTGGGCAACTAAAGACAGAAAGAAATGGAAATGAAGGCACTTCCCACCCCCACCCCACACTTTCCTGGAAAAAAGGGAAATCTACACCTCCCCGAAGGTTCAGGGATCTCTTCTCCCCTCCCAGTACCCCAGGCTGGTCCCCAGCACTTTGCCCTGACAACAACAGGCCTGCAGCTGTCGAAATGTCAAGTCTGGCAGGCCCAGAGGACTAGGGAGTGGGGAGGAAAAGGGGGAGGGGTCAGCTGGGAGAAGGGCACTGAAGGAAAGTGAACCCCAGACCTGTCTCATCCACTCCTTTCACTCAGTCACCTCGCAGGGCCACTCTCACGAGCGACAAAGGCTCTCCGGTGAGGACCTAACCCCAAACTTCAGCCCTTAACTACGCGGTAAACTGAGGCTTGGAGAGGTGTTTCTCCACCCCCTTCTCCCCTTACTCCGCCCTCCCCCAGTCAGCCCCCAGCCCCGAAGCGCACACTACGAGCCCAGTGCCCAGCTGCCAGGGCCTTGGCATGCAGCCCCCGCCCCGGGACAGGGCCGAGAGGCGGAGGCGCGCCAGCCGCGCCCCCCTCCTGGCTGCGCTCCCAGCCCAGATCCCTGGAGTCCGCCTCTCCCGCTCTGATGTAAACCGATATTTTAATTCTCTTACAAGGAATGGTGTTTAAAGAAATGACTTAACCGGATTACTCATCGTCTATAATGACTTGGCCCGGCTCCGAGGCTATTCCTAGACGTGACGCTTGAGGCTTTGATTCTTTTGCTACTTTTTTTTTTTTTTTAATACCAAGAAATTACAGCCTCTTGTTCCCGGCGGGCCCTCCCCGACACGCCTTCTTCGCAGGGCATCCTGGGAGACGTAGTTCAGGTCTGTCTTAGCCCCGGTTGAACCCCCATCGCCTAGCAGGCCCTTCCTTCTCCCCTCTTTTCTCCTCCTCCTCCCTGCATCTCCACCAGTTACTGTCAGCAGGGCGGATTCACTGGTGCAGTAGGATCCAGGAACCTGTGTGAGTGATAGGCAAACAGCAGAAACCTTGGTTGTGCTGTCTTGAGGCAAGTCTCTTAACCTGTACTTGCTGCAGTTTATTCTTCTGTCAAATGGAAGGGACAGTCATCAACAGGGTTGGGAGGCTCTGCTGAGGTCTTACTTAAGTAATAGTGCCACAAAGACCCCACATTTTTGTTTTTGTTAATTCTTTTTGCAGTGCATTTTGTGCTCAACTCTGTTTTCAGTTTACTAAGCCAGGCCTTAGTCATTATTCTGATCCTCAAGGCCTTACAGGGATCTGGTGTACGGTCGGCCCTTTCCTACTTTTGTTGGTGGATGAGCTTATTCAGCACTTACTCTCTGCTCCTCAATGTTCTCATCTGTAATATGAGGGAAATACTGAGCTCATTTCATAGGGCTGGTACAAGATTGGGAGCTCTAGTAGTATAGTGCCTAAGGCATTTGATTGCTAACCAGAAGGCTGGTGGTTCAAACCCACCAGCCACTCCTTGGAAGGAAGATTGAGTGATCAACTTCCATAGTGATACCTCCTCGGAAACCCAAGGAGGGGTCACTATAAGTCGGATCCGACTCAAGGGCAGTGAGTTTGATTTTGGTATGAGATTAAATTCAATAAGCCATATAAAATGCTTAGTGCAGTGCTTGATAGAGCAAACACAGTCAAGGGCATTTTCATCTCTCCCAGCACCAGGAAAATGCTTTGGTGGTGTAGTGGTTAAAGTGTTCAGCTGATAACCAAAAGGTTGGTGGTTTGAACCCACCAGCCGCTCCACAGTCTGGTTCTGTAAAGATCTACAGCCTTGGAAACTCTATGGGACAGTTCTACTCTGTCATATAGGGTCACTATGAGTTAGTCACTATTGACTCCATGACAGCAGGTTTGGTTTTGGTTTTAGTACCAGAAAAATTGGAAGTTGTCAAAAATGAAATGAAATGCATGAAGATCGATACCCTGGGCATTAGTGAACTGAAATGGACTGCTATTGGCCATTTTGAATCTGACAGTCATGTATCTGCTATACTGGGAATGACAAATACAGGAGGAATGGCATCACATTCATTGTCATAAAGTACATTGCAAGATCTATCCTGAAGTACATGCTATCAAGATAGAGTAATATCCATATGTCTACAAGGAAGACTAGTTAATATGACTGTTACTCAAATTTATGCACCAACCACTAAGGCCAAAGATGAAGAAAGTGAAGATTATTACCAACTTCTGCCCTCTGAAACTGATTAAACATGCAATCAAGATGCACTGATAATTACTAGTGATTGGAATGAGAAAGTTGGAAACAAAGAAGGATTGGTAAGTTGGAAAATATGGCCTTGGTGAGAGAAACTACGCGGGAAACTCCATAACAGAATTTTGCAAGACCAACAACTGATTCATTGCAAATACCTTTTTCAACAACATAAATGGTGACTACACTCTGGACTTCACCAGGAATCAAATTGGCTGTATCTGTGGAAAGAGATGGTGGAGAAGGTCAATATTAACAGTCAGAACAAGGCTGGGACCAATTACAGGACAATCAGTTGCTCACATGCAAGTTCAAGTTGAAGCTGAAGAAAATTAAAACATGTCCACTCTATAGCCAAAATATGACCTTGAGCATATTTCACCTGAAGTTTAGACGTTCAACCATTTTAGGAGGTAATATGATCGAGAACTGATGGTATTGAAGGAAGAAGTCCAAGCTGCACTGAAGACATTAGGGAAAAATAAGGCTCCAGGAATTGACAGGATACCAATTGAGATGTTTCAACCAATAGATGCATCACTGGAAACGTTCACTCTTCTATGCCAAGAAACTTGAAAAGCAGCTACCTGGCCAACCAACTGGAAGAGATGCATATTTGTGTCCATTCCAAAGAAAGGTGATCCAACAGAATGCATAAATTATTGAATAATATCATTTATATCGCATGCAAGTAAACTTTTGTTGAAGGTAATTCAAAAAGCAGTTGCAGCAGTACATCAACAGGGAACTGCCAGAATCCAAGCTAGATTTAGAAGAGTAGTCGGGGCCGACTTGACAGCAAATAACAACAACAACAACAACATGGTACAAGGAGTATCATTGCCAATGTGAGATGGATCTTGGCCGAAAGCAGAAAATACCAGAAAGATGTTTACCTGTGTTGTATTAACTATGCAAAGGTATTCGACTGTGTGGATCATAAAAAATTTTGGATAGCATTGTGAAGAATGGGAATTTCAGAACACTTAATTATGCTCATGAGAAACCTGTACATAGACCAAGAGGCCGTCATTTGAATAGAACAAGGGGACCCTACGTGTGTCAGGGTTATATCATTCCATTATTATTTATTCAATTGTATGCTGAGCAAATAATCCAAAAAGCTAGACTGTAGGAAGAAGAACGCAGTGTCAGGATTGGAGGAAGACTCGTTTTAACAACTTGCAATATGCAGATGACATAACCTTGCTTGCTGAAATAAGTAAAAGGGCTTGAAGCACTTACTGCTGAAGGTCAAAGGCTACAGCCTAGTATGGATTACACCTCAACACAAAGAAAACAAAAATATTCATAAATGGACCAGTAAGAAACATCATGATAAATAGATTTCATTTTACTTGGATCCACAATCAATGTCCATGGAAGCAGCAGTCAAGAAATCAAAAGTTGTGCCCATGACCATGTATAGGGTTAGCAGATAATGTTTCTACATGCATATTTGTGTGTACTGTAAGAACTTCCAGGTGTATAGTAGAGCTGACAAGGGGCAAGGTTGTGTGGCTTCTTGGCCACAGCCGGTTACCCGGAGGGAGCAAGTAGTTGGACCTGAGGGTTCAGGACCATGGTTGCAAGGGACATGAAGCTCAACTGGCATAACATACTACACAAAAACATTGTTCCACATCCTACTTTGGTGAATAGCAACTGGGATCTTAAAAGCTTGCAAGTGGCCATCTGGATGAAATGATGGGTCTCTCCTCATCCAGAGCAAAGAAGAATGAAGAAAACCAAGGACACATGGAAATAATTAGTCCAAGGGATTTGTAGACCAAGCAATACTCAGCCTATATGACCATGAGACCAGAAGACCTAGATGGTGCCCGGCTACCACTGTCAACCTCTCGAGGGGGATCAGTGCAGGAGGTCCTGGATAGAGTGGGAGAACAATGTGGAACAAAACTCAAAATCATGAAAAAAAAAAAAAAAGACCAGTTTGCTGAATTGATAGAGCCTGGTGAAACCCCTGAGACTATGGCCCTTAGCCACCCTTCAGGTCTGGAATTGAACTCACTCCTGTGGCTTCCAGCCAAATAATAGACAGGCATATGGGCTAAACATTTACATCAGGTAGATACATTCCTTGGAGCGTTCAATCATGAGAGAGCAGAAGGGCATTGTTTGCATAGGAAGGCAGGAGTTGTGCTGAAGGGGGGTGGGAGTGCATGGGAGGGAAGGACACAGGAAAGAGGTAACTACAGGGAGAAAGTGGAAAGAGAGCTGTTACATTGTGGGGAATTGCAGTCAATGTCATGAGACAAAATGTGTATGAACTGCTGCATGGAAAATGAATTTGCTCTGTAAACTTTCACCCAAATCACAATTGAAAAAAAAAAGAAAAGAAAGAAAGAAATCAAAGGTTGTATTGAACTAGGGAATTCTGCTGCAAATGACCATTTATTGAACAGCAAAGATGTCACTTGGAAGATTAAGGTGTGCCTGACCTAAGCATAAGAAATCTGGATAATGAATAAGGAAGACCAAAGAAGATTTGATGCCTTTGAATATACCATGGACTGACAGAATTAACAAACAAATCTGTCATGGAAGATGTGCAGCCAGAAGCTCCTTAGAAGCTAGGATTGCAAGAGTTTGTCTCATTTATTTTGGACATGTTATTAGAAGGGACCAGTCCCTGGAGAAGGACATCATGCTTGGTAAAGTAGAGGGTCAGTAAAAAAGAGGCAGACCCGCAACAAGATGGGTAGACACAGTAGCTGCAACAATGGGCTCAAACACAGTAATGATTGTGAGGATGGCGCCACACTGGGCAGTGTTTTGTTCTGTTGCATAGAGTGTTGCTATGACTCAGAATGGACTCAAAGACGCCTGACAACAACAATAGCACCAAGCCTTGGCTCAGTAATTGTTTGGAGAAGGACAGAGTGACTGATTCTCAGGAGCTTGTGAGGTTGCCAAAGGCTGTATCTGCTCCACAAGGCTTGTTGCTGTTGTTATGTGCCGCAGAGTCGAACCCTACTCATAGCGACCCCTCCTTGGGTTTCCGAGACAGTATCACTACGGAAGTAGATTGCCCAACTTTCCTTGTTCCACAAGGCTAGGGACTCTGTTCTGGTCATGGGTATGTCTCCAGTGTCTAGCTTGTGACACGGTAGGACTGAAAAAAATACTGGATGGATGAATGGATAGATGGATGAAGCATTATCCCTGCTTTCCAGATGAAGGACCTGAGGCTCTAAGATGTTAAGCACCTTGCCCAAAGCCACACAGTTAAGCTATGTCTGGAGTGGAAAAGAAAACCCAGGTTGCCTTTCCTTGCCAGTTCCCCCTACCCATGCCTGCCTCCATGGGAATTGAACTTTCACCCACAGAGCTCGAGAATTACAGACTCTCAAGTTTCTACATTGCTGGGACTTTGAGTGAGTGTGTGGAGGGTTCTCCCAGTTCAGCCCCAGTCCATCAAGGGAAGTTGGAATTCAGGTTCAGGCGCAGGGCAGGACTGAGAGCGTGTTGAAGGAACATTCAGAGGTAGCTGTGGCTCCAGCGTGCCCCAAAAGCGAGTTTTTGTGTGCTGAGGGAAAGTGCTCAAAGATCTTTGGGTAGGAAGTTGGGCCCGTGGTGATTTGGAACTCAATCCCTATCTCAGCATTGCCACCTCCCCACTCCCTCAACACCAGCAGTTCCCCCTAAAGGCTGAAAGCTATTTTTGTCTTTTTCTAAAAGAGGCATTTGAAGCCATGAGCCAATTTTTTCCATTCCTGAGCTTGGGTATCGTCTATTTCGGGCATTTGTTGTTTTCCATGAGTTGCAAATGCCACTGTGAAGCCGGCCTTTCCTGGACAGCTAGCACGGGACTGCAAAGCAGGAGCAAGGCGGGGCCAGAGGTTAAAAATACTCCCCCTGCTCCATTTCTCCTTTGAAAACAAAGCCCTGGGGGCCTTTTGCAACTGCTGGGCCTGGGAACAGAGCTTCCCAGGGCAGAAAACTGGCTGTGCTCTGTTTCCTTAGTACACTGGATGAGTCTGTGGGTCCCAGAAGAAGCAACAGCACTGACTTGCTGTTGGGCTTGGACAACTGAACTTTTCTGGGCCCAGTGGCCTCCTCTCTAAAATGAGGTCAGGTGGACAGATGATCTTGAATGGTCCTTCTGGCTCTTGGAGCTCCAGGATGGGAGCCACCTCCAGTGACTGGTTTTCATCCTGGAAATGCACCAGCGGTGGTAGGGTGGGTGGGGGGTGGGTGTGTGCTAGGACCTGAAGGCAGGAGTTGAGAAGGCAGCTCTTAGCCCAGTCTCTGGGAGCACTCTGGGAGCTCCCCAGCCCTGAAAGCTTTCAAAAGGGGTCTAGGACAGTCTCCGCAGAGCTCACGTAATTGTAAAAGATTAATCACGTAATTGTAAAAGATTAAACACCATTATAAAACAAACCGGGAGCTCTGGTGGCATAGTGCCTAAAGCATTTCTCTGCTAACCAGAAGGCTGGAGGTTCAAAGCCACCAGCCACTCATCAGAAGGAAGATTGGGCAATCAATCCACTTCTATGGAGATGTTGTTGTTGTTGTTGTTATGTGCCGTCGAGTCGGCCCCGACTCATAGCGACCCCTCCTTGGGTTTCCGAGGCAGTATCACTACGGAAGTAGGATTGCCCAACCTTCCTTCCGAGGAGTGGCTGGTGGGTTTGAACCGCCAGCCGTCTGGTTAGCAGGCAAGTGTCTTAGCACATCTATGGAGATACTGCCTAGGAAACCCAAGGAGAGGTCGCTATGAGTGGCTATGAGTCTACTTGACTCAACTCGATGGCAGTGAGTTTGGTTTTTTGTTTTCATAAAACACACCGACCAACCAACCTGTGGCTGTTGAGTCAATTCCAGCTCACATCCCCATGTGTTACAGAGTAGATTTGTCCACAGGGTTTTCTTGATGGTAATCTTTGTGGAAGCAGATTGCCAGGCCTTTCTTGTGAAGCATGGCTGGGTGGGTTCAAACTGCCAACCTTCAGGTTAGTAGTCCGGTGCAAACCATTAGCGCTACCCGATGAACCTAAGCACCACTGAGAGGATATTAAAGAAATTATGGTAGATCCATACCAAAGAGCATAGCCGAGCAGTTACAAGAGTGAAGCAGATGTGTGTTCTGACATGGAAACCACTCCAAGATAATAATACTGAGCAAAAAAAGTAAGCTGCAAAATGGAACTATTAGAATTGTATCATTTATTTTAAAAGAAAGCTACATTTTTTCCCCATGCTCTGGATACATATATTTATGTAAATATATATGGACAGTTCTCCAAGATTTCACCCAATCTGATAATAGTCCTTACTTCTGGGGCAGAGAGGGAACCAAATATGGAGTGGTGTCAGAGAAGACTGATTGATTTGTAATGTTTTTACAGGAAGAATGTTTGTTTATAAGTGGTGCTGTTTTACATTTGGTTGGTGGTTTTTTTATTGAGACACACAGACATCAAGACATTTGAGGGGCTAGGTTACCCCTTCTCAGGCCATCCTGGGCTAGGGTACTGCAGTTGGAGGCCGCAGGAAGAGGGTGCTATAGGCCGGAAGTAGAGGTGTGTGGGGTAGAGGCTTGAGCAATGGCAGTGTTTATGCTTTTAGGGCGGCTAATGGAGACGTTGTTCATCCGCCTCAGGATTTACTGGCCTTTGGAAATTACTTTCTATTGCAAACAGTTGCCTCAGGAGGCAATTAAATTTAGATCATATTGTTCCCAGGTTGGCAGGTGTTAACTTGCTGGGGCTTTGCATAACAGCCACTGTCTGTAGGAATATGCTTGGCTGCCTGGATGGCATGCCCTATTACATGCTGTGATGTGCTGTTGCTTTGTAAGGTAGAGCGTTCCTCATCATTGATGATGCCCAACCCAGGAGGGAGGGTTTGGTCCAAACCATAACCCTGAGGGCAGCTTTCAGATCTCTAGCCCCCAACCTTGGGCACAATGCCTGGTTCAATCAATCCTTATAGAATGGACCAAGGTGGGACTAGAAACCTTAAGGTTTCGATGGCATTCCATCTGTGTCAACTGCATCTGCAGCTATGACCACATAGGAGCCTACATCCCACTTCCTTCATGCACATTTCTTTTCCTCCAGTGTCTAGCTCTGCCTACCAGGGACAGGTGGGGTGCATATAGTACTGTTTTGGAGCCCAAAGTCACATAATGGGTGGGAACTGAAGCTGAGATCCAAACCCAGTCCTGTCTGCCATCAAAGCCTTAGCTTTCCTGGAAGGGAGAGTGGCTTGTAAATTGGGAAAATCACTATTAATAATGATTGATCTCAGTAGTTATGAAATATTGTCAATATATCTGTTACAAAATCTATCTGTATTGGCTCTTATAAACCAACCGATTATCAGGTAGACAAAGGGTTATCCCGCAGAGCTCACAATGTTATCTGCTCTAGGATAAGCCTGCAGATATCTCCCATTCCAGGGCCAAAGGATGAGGGTCACCAAATTGTAGCCCTGGTCCATTTGTTTAGTGTGAAAAGGGGCACAAAGGTGATGGGTGGACAGTAATGGGTACACATGGGGTGGGCAGATCCCCTGAGTGTGAGGGCTCCTCAAGGATCTGCATTTCCAGTGCGGGCCTCACTCCACCTCAGGATGAGCTGCGGTCCCTCATGTTATGTTATGGTTGAGGGGAATAGTTAAGGAAGTCTGTTTGGGAGCCAGTGCCAGGTTTAACTCTGGGCTCCACCACTTACCAGCTGTGTTACTTAAGCTACTCAACCTCCCAGTGCCTCAGTTTTACCCCAGTTTTAACAATGGTATGAAACACACAGAGCTGTTATCAGTATTAAAAATAATCAAAAAATATTTGAGCATCTAGTGTGTGCTAGGAACAGGGTTGAAAATCTAGCTAATCATTTGCTGAGACCTCAGGCTCTTAAACCCATAGCCTCAGTTTCCTCACCTATGGCCTGTGTACACATGAGTTACTCCTCACTGTTATGGTTATAACCCTGTTATGGGTTGCTCCACACCTTCTCTTGCCCCTACTCTATCCTAAGCCTTATCCTCATCCCTCTTTGGACTGTCACCTTGTAGCTACTGTTATCATTCTGCCATTCTATCTCAGTGACAATATGTGGACATTGGCCACTGAGGGCAAGCTTCCCATACCAGTCATTTCTGTGAACCCACAGAGCCTAGGCCAGTGCTAAAGACTTACTAGTTTGTGTTGGTGTCATTTAGTGAACATCAGCCAACTCTCCTTCCATGTTGGGCTGGGTGGGAGTTGGGAAATGCCCACAACTAGTTTTCAAGTCAAAGTCAGAACCACTTTGTTCACCCCATTTCATTCCCACTGCAAGAAGGCACTTTTATCCTTCAAGAGTCCAGTTTTCCCTCTAGGGAAACTGAGGCAAAAGACAGCAATGATTACACTCCTGGGTGTCCCCCTTCAGACTCTCCCGATAAGAAGCCTATTTTAAGTTCCCTGTTTTTAAGCCTTAGGTCCCTGGGTGGTGCAAATGGTTTGCACTCAGCTACTAACTCAAATATTAGTGGTTTGAACTTACCCGGTGGTATAGTAGAAAAAAGTCCTGGCTATCTGCTTCTGAAAAGTTTGCAGTCAAGGAAACCCTATGAGGCTCATTTCTGTTCTGTAACACATGGGGTGACCATGAGTCAGAATTAGCTGGAGAGCAGAAGTTTTGGTTTCCAGCCGTGGAAAGAGAGGGACGCACTACAACTCCCAGCGTTCCCCGTGCTTAGGGGGGGCGGACATTGCCCGCGCCAGGAAGAACTGGACCCACCAACCGGAGCCCAAAGAGGGACGGGGGCGGTGCTGGGAGGGGCGGGGTCTACGGGGAGGCTGCTGGCAGGCTGAGTCCGCGGGCCATTTGCGCCGAGAGCGCTGAGACACGAAAGTATCTGGAGGCGGAGGATCTTGGAGGCTGGCGCTGCGGAACCTCGCCGGGGCCATGGGTAAGAAGCACCTCTTGCGACCTGTCCCAGGACTGGGTTCGGCAGCCCGAGGGGAGGTCGAAAGCCCGCATTGGTCGGGTTTCTTCTGGTCCTCATGGCGGTCTCTGGAGCTTTGCGGGGGTCGGTGCGGGTCCAAGATTGACCCCCAGGAAAAGCAAAGGGGAACGAGCTCGGCTGGGTGCGCCAGCCCCCCGCTTGGCGCGGGAGGGCTGAGGCTGGGTGTCTGCGCGCTCTCTTCAAAAAAAGGGAAAGAAAAAAAGTTTTGGCGGCGAGGGGGCTTCCCGGGCGTTGATCTCGAAACTTTTTTCGCCGTCTCTTGACTGAAAGTTACCAAGTCCTGTACAGTTCTGTCATCCCACTTCCTGCTGTGGTTTCAATCTCGAGCTGGTCTCAGCTAATTTGTTGTGACAGCTGTCAGCAGCAGTTTCTCTGTATCCCAACCCCCCATCTGCCCCCCCACCCCAGTCACATCTTCACGGTTCTCAGAAATCCGCCGGCGCGGCCGAGAAGAGGCGCCAGGGTCCGCTGGGCGCGCGCGGGGCGCTTTCCACTGCGGCCGCCCGTTTCCTGAAAATGACTCTGCATGGGTTTTGAAGAACTTGCTCAATGCACTTTGAAGAATCAACTGTTCCTCTTTCAGTCGAGGGGTGTGCTGATCTTTCGGCCGTTACCGGCTGTTCGCCCCTACCCGTTTTCTCTTTTCTTGTCTGGTCTCTCCCTTTTCATCTCTGTCCACCCTCCTTGCCCCGTAGAAAGAAGGAGGTAGCGTCTAACTTTTTTTTTTTTTTTCCCTTCTCTGTTTTCTCTTCTCATCCTTCGTGGATCCAGAAGGGGCAGGGTGAACCTGGGACGGAGGGTGGTGCGGAGGGGAGGAGAGGGAGAAGCGCGCGCTGCGCGCTTGCTAGGAGAGATGTTTGGCTTCGCGCTCAGCCGGGAGCAACAGGGCGCGGCACCTCTGTCTCTCCGCAGAGTACCCAGGGGGCGCCGTTAGTCCAAAGTCGCACCGTCCTCGCCGGAGCTGTGGGGCTGGCCGGGCGCAGAACCTCAGAGGGCTCAGAGTGTGTGTCCAGAGGTGCTGCCTCCGTGTTTGACCGGTCTCGGCCGCGAGCTGTGGTCCCTGGGGCGTAGCAGAGGATAACAGGTGCTTGAGGCCTGAGCTCCACTGCTGGGGCACCGAGACACATCGAGATCTGCACCTGAACATGACGCCAGGGCAAGAGGGTGGGAGACTGTGGCTAGAGAGTTGGTCCGTGGAGCGGAGTTCCAGAGTCTAGTCTGGGTCCTAGAATTTGGATTCAACCTCTCTGTTTTGGATTTACAGTGGAGGTAAATGGAATAGACCCTGTCCCTTTCTGCCTTCCCCATGTCTCCTGTTTCCCAGGTAGAAAACTTGTCTGGGTTGACCCATACTCCCTCTTCCACAAGGACCCACAGGCTTGGAGAGCTACCCTGAGGGACTCTAGGAGGGTCAGGGAAAGAGCAGAAAGGCCAAAGGAACGCCCCATGCAGGGGTCAGGAGGCCTTCATCTCATCCTGCTCTACCGCTACTGTTGGGGGACAAGTCACTTAAGCCTCTGAGCCCCATTTTGCCATACGCAGAATGGGAATTCGTAGTATAATTCAAGGGGCAAAGGAAATGATCCATATTCAGGAACTGATGTCACAATCATTAAATAGCCAGAACTTAAAACTGGTTGGAACCAGTTCATTCATGGCTGATGAAGTAAAACTGGAATTTTTAAAATTTGGGTGAAGCTGAACCATAACTGGAAAAATTATAGGTTGAAGCCCAGGTATGGGAGACTGGGAAGACTTGTAGTGAGCCCTTGCAGGAGCCTGATGCAGGAGATTGGATTATTGCCAGGACTGTAGAGAGCAACACTTTCAAAGTGGCAGCACCCATTTTTGAGCTGGGCATCATTGTTTCCAACTTTGCCAGTCAAGAGATGTGATTGCTATGCAATGTGCACACTGTCCTTGTTTCCTAAGAGGGCAATTAAGTTTCTAGCAGGGTGTCAACCGGAAATTTTTACCATTCTGGTTATTGTTCCAGTTCACCTATATTTTACAAATTCAGGTCTGTTCTGGTTTCACTTTGTGGGTCATGACTGAATTGGGAAGAACTCGTTGAAGCCCTGTAAATATCACATAGCCCTGTCCTGGAATAGGACCTGGCTATAGAGCTGGCTGAAGAGGAACAGTCCCTGTGGGACTTGGGAATTAACAGTCTCACATTTGGTACCCTCCACACTCTTCCCCCTTTCTTAAGGCCCTCAGCTTGGCCCCAACTTCTCTCCAAAACCCTGCATCCCCCACCCCAGCTGAGCCCCTGAGGTGGGGCTGCTGCAGGAGCTGTACCCTGTGCCCTCGGGGGTCCCATGTCCAGTTCTTCCGTCTTCAGTGCTGGCTGGAGCGCAGCCCTTGGCAGGTCTCCACTGCCACCCCGCCCTCTGGAGTGAGCACTAGGCAGAGACTCCCGCCAGGCAGCCGGCTCCTGGGCCATGCACTGGACGGGCTGCTTCAAAGGCAGCCTTTGTTTTGGGCTCCAGCTTGAGTTAAGGGAAACTTAAGCCAAAAACCTCAGGCGAGGGGGTGGGGCGGGTCTACTGGTTGTTACTGAGGCTGCTATTACCATTATTGTCATAATTGACGCAGTGTTCCCAGTGGGTGACTTTTCATGAACGGAAGTACTGCTTCCTTCCCATCACACCAAGGGTGAGTGGGGTGGAGCTGGGGGCCCAGGTCTTTCTCAGAGAGAGTGAGAGGCATGCCCAGCTCCAAGGGCTGATTCTAGCTGGCGCTCAGCCACTGGTAGGCTGTGTGGCCTTGGACTAGTCACAGTCCCTCTCTCAGCATCCAGAGTCTTGGAGATCAAGTGTACTCATACTGTATCCATCTGGCTGATGTTTGAAAAGCACCTGCTCTGTGCCCTGTACTGTTCTGGGCAGTGGGGACACAATGAGAGTGAGCAGGACAGGCAGACTTGTCCTCATGGGGCCAAGGGGTGTGCATGCACGTGCCACCTACACTCAGCTCTGGCTTGTGGGGAAGCTGCGTTTCTTGCTTTGTTCTGCTTAGAATATTGGACCCATCGAGGCTAGCACAACCATCTTACAAATGGGGAAACCAAGGTACAGAAGCAGTGATTGACTTGTAAACATGTACCTATGTGGTGCCTGGCCCCTTGGCCCATCTCCTACCCTACCAGTTCCATATGATTTCAGCATGTCATCTGGTAGGCCAGATGGGTTTTGAAGAACTTGCTCAATGCACTTTGAAGAATCAACTGTTCCTCTTTCAGTCAAGGGGCGTGCTGATCTTTTGCCGTTACCGGCTGTTCGCCCCTACCTATTTTCTCTTTTCTTGTCTGGTCTCTCCCTTCTCATTTCTGTCCACCTTCCTTGCCCCGTAGAAAGAAGGAGGTAGCGTCTAACTTTTTTAGGGGCAGGTTCAGGGGGCCCACTGACTACCTAAGCAATGAGAAAAAAATATGGTTAGATCCCTTTCTTATATCTTATACCAGAATGGAGTCCAGATGTGTTAAAAGTAAAACAATGGAACAATAACCATTGCTGTTGTCATTATTGTCTCCTGATGGAAGAAGTCCATGTCTGAAGGACATTGCTTTGGAGAGCAGAGGGTTTCTTTCTTTCTTTCTGTTTAATTTGATCCACCGTACCCTATTAAAAGTAGGACATCTGAGGTCTTGTGCAGGAAGGGATGTAAGTGCAGGCTTGAAGCAATACGGCCACTCCGGCTGATGGGCAGCTGCAGCCATTCAGGCCAAGTGGGTTTCTGCTGCCTCTGTGGGCTGGATAAAGCTGGAAGACTGGAGTGGCCAGGTCTCTAAGCCCCTTCCTTCCCCCGCCGAACCAGGCGAGGGGCCCTGAATCTGGAAGGTGTGGGAGCCGGGTAGCCGAGGCCTCATTCATCACCTATGTCAGTGGCTTTCAAACGTATTGTTAACAGCGGAACATTATGTTCAGATGATGATTTACATGGAAGCCTGATCTACAAAAGACCAGGGAAAGGAGGGAAGAGGGCAGCCAGGGACAGGACAGAGGACACACTGGAGAAGCCTGGAAAGAAGACTCTCCCCTCCTCTCATCTAAGACTGCAGAAGTGGGGCCCAAAGCTCGGACACCAAAATGCCCTGCCTGGACAAGAGTGAACGCTTGCCTTGGATGGTAGAGCATGGAGGCTGAGTTCATTTGGGGACTTTGCTCTATAGATAAAGAGTGTTTCGCTTTGTAACTCAAGGCCAGAGCTCTAATCCCTTTCCTATCTTGGGTTAAACAGCTCAGATTGGTGACCTTCTTTCCAGGTAACCCGAGTGCCAAACTCCAGGAGATTTTCCCTGAGTGTGGCCCTGAGCAGAGCTCACAAACTCCAGAACAGAGCAAGAAGGGGATTATGGACTGTCTGGCCCAGTGGCTCACTTTAAACTCTGATGCCAGGACCCTAAATCAGATCCTCTGTGGGTGAGGCCCCAGCATCAGTGTTTTAAAAATGCTCCCCCAGGTGATTCTGAGATGCACTCATCCAGTCACCTTAGTTTTCTGAGGCCCAGAGAGGCAGTGATTGCCAGAGCCACAAAGAAAGTTTGTAGTAGGACTAGAGGCCCTCAGCACATTCAGAAAGTGACGGAGAGTCCTACAATACTGAGGATTGAAGCCAAGAGAAAAGAAGCGAGAGAGGATTGAAAGGAAGATGGAAAGGGGCAGAGGGAGAAGGAGAAGATGTGGTGAGAAGTGTGTGCTCTGATGGCCTGGAGACTTCAGGAATTCACAGTTAGCGAGGGACTCAAGGGTCTTTCTCTCACATTTCACTGAGGGAAGACTGGAGCACAAAGTCAGACCAAGACTTGGTTGGAAAGACATCAGTTTGGAGACATCAGTTTGTTAGCACCCAAGATTTCTGGAGATTGGCTGTGCCTCAGGCTGGTCAGAAGCCAGCCTGAGAGGGTGGCTTGAGTCTCTTTCTCTTTGATAAGCCTTAGAATTGGTTTCTCTGCCACACATCTTTGGACTTTTCATCAATACTTTGCAAATGTTGATCATAACCATAGTAGCCACAGTGGTGGCAAGGCCACTGGACTGGCGGTTGTTGTTGTTTTCCGTAGAGTCGGACCCGACTCATAGCGACCCCTCCTTGGGTTTCCGAGGCAGTATCACTACAGAAGTAGATTGCCCCATCTTCCTTCCGAGGAGTGGCTGGTGGATTTGAACCGCCAGCCTTCTTGTTAGCAGTCAAGTGCCGTAGCCACTATGCTACCAGAGCTCCTGGACTGGCGGTTAGACAAGCCTTATTTTCAGTCCTAGTTGCCAGGGAGATAGCAACTAAACCTCTCTGGCTCCAGTTTCCCCCTCTTTAAAATGAGATTTCTCCTGGGACTAAATGAGAGGATGCACACGAGAGAGAAGGGGACACAGAGGTGAGAATCCAGCAAAAAGAGTAGTTGCAGATAGGAGCACTTAGGTTAACTACTCAAGGGAAGACTATTCAGTGTCCAGAGATTCCAGCAGCTCATGCTTCTGGCTACTGCCAGCCTTGTGTGTTACCTCTGTATAGGGTTCTCGAATGAGAATCTAAGAAGATTCTTTTTCTGTCTGGGATAGAAGGGAAATCTCAGGTTTTCAGCAGTAAGGATTTCCTGGAGTGAACCAGGAGTATGGACAGGCTCATATTAGAATATCAAAAAGAAAAAATAAAGGAAAGGAAAGGAAGTAATCAAAAGACATGGGTTCCTAGTCTTAGATCTGCTGCCAGCCTGCCATGTGTCCAGAGGCAAGTCACCACTTTATAGTGGCGGTCCCCAGTGGTTGTGTTTTTGCAGTGATGAAGGTGTTGCTTTTTTGCAACCATCAGCACACATGGATCCCCTTTAGTAAAATAGAGCTTATGGCTCTTCCCTGCCAACTGTGCAAGGCTGTCATGAGGCTCATTTATTCTAACTTACCTGGAACCTCTGTGGGCACAAAGAAACGATGCCTCAGGACTTCACAGTGTGGTAAGCAAGGCAAACAGGCAGTTCAGTCAGGATGATGGTGAGAGGATGCTGCACCTGGCTGGGGGCTAGGAAAGGCTACCCAGAGGAAGCAATTTTAGCTGGGACCTGAAGGGTCACCACGATCCTTGGCCAGGTGAGGGCAGAATGTGGCCTAATTCAAACCAAAACCAAACCCACTGTCATCAAGTCAATTCCAACTCATAGTGACCCTATAGGACAGTGGAGAACTTCCCCATAGGGTTTCCAAGGCTGTCAACTTTATGGAAGCAGAGTGCTACATCTTTCTCCCACAGAGCAGCTGGTGGGTTTGAACCACCAAGATGTCAGTTAGCAGCTCTTAACCACTGTACCACCAGGGCTTCTTATGACCTAATCCCCCCTTCCCTGAAAAAAATAAAACCCATTGCCATAGAGTAGATTTCAACTCATAGTGACCCAATAGCATAGAGTAGAAGACATATAGGGTTTCTAAGTCTGTAAATCTTTTTTTTTTTTCTTTTTATTGTGATTTGGGTGAAAATTTACAGAGCAAATACACTTTCCATACAGCAGTTCACATACACTTTGTCTCATGACATTGACCACAATTTACCATAATGCAACATCTCCCCTCTTACTTCCTCCCAGTAGTTACCTCTTCCCTGTGTCCATCCCTCTGTGCACTCCTGCCCCCTGAGCTGTCTCCCTGTGCATAAGCAGCCCTTCTTTCTCCCATGCTTGTTCTCTCCAAGGAGTGTGTCTACCTCTGGTAAATATTCAACTCATATGCCTGTCTATTATTTGGCTGGAAGCTACAGGCGTGTGTTCAATTCCAGACCTGAAGGGCAGCTAGGGGCCATAGTCTCAGTGGTTCCCCCAGGCTCTATCAGGCCAGCAAACCTGGTCCCCACCCCCTTTTTTTTCCCCAAATGATTTTGAGTTTTGTTCCATATTGTTCTCCCTGTCTATCCAGGATCTCCTACATAGATCCTCTTCCAAGTGATTGACAGTAGTAGCTGGGCACCATCTAGTTCTTCTGGTCTCAGTCATATAGGCTGCAGATCGGATAGTGTACCAGTCCCTAGGACTAATTGTTTCCATGAATTTTTGATTTTCTTCATTCTTCTTGGCTCTGGATGAGGGGAGACCCATCGTTGCATCTAGATGGCAGCTCGCAAGCTTTTAAGATCCTAGTCGCTACTCGTCACAGTAGGAGGTGGAACAAGGTTTTGTGTAGTATATTATGCCAATTGAGCTTGATGTCCTCTGCGACTATGGTCCCGAGCCATGTACAGGTTCAACTATTCGGTTCCTCTGGGTAGTTGGCTGTGACCAAACAGTGACTACAACCTTGCCCCTTGTCAGCTCCACTATACACCTGGGAATTCAGATCATACACATAAAGTTATAGGACCATTATCTGCCAGTCCTATACATGTTCTTGGGTACACTCTCATAAACATACCTAATAGTTCCTAAGTCTGTAAATCTTTACAGAAGCAGACTGCCATATCTTTCTCCTGTGGAGTTGTTGGTGGGTTTGAACTGCTGACTTTTCAGATCACAGCCGAGAGCTTTAACCATTGCACCACCACCAGGACTCAGTAGCCTAATTAAAAAAAACAAAACAAACCCACTGCCATCGAGTCAATTCCAACTTAGCAACCCCCAGTGGGTATCTGAGGCAGTAAATCTTTATAGAAGTAGATTGCCCAGTCTTGCTTCTGCTGAGTGGGTGGCAGGCTTGAACCACCAGCCTTCTGGTTAGCAGTCAGATGCCTTAGGCACTGTGCTACCAGAGCTCCTTAGTAGCTTAATTGTTATGTGCTGTCGAGTCGGACCCAACTCATAGCGACCCCTCCTTGGGTTTCCGAGGTGGTATCACTACGGAAGTAGATTGCCTAACCTTCCTTCCGAGGAGTGACTGGTAGGTTTGAACTGCCAGCCTTCTGGTTAGCAGTGAAGTGCCTTAGGCACTGTGCTACCAGAGCTCCCAGTAGCATAATTAGGGGTAGTTAAATGAAACAAATCAGTTGCTATCAAGTTGACTCTGATTCATGGTAACCTCGTGTGTTTTGGAGTAGAACTATGCTCCATAGTGTTTTCAGCAGCTGACTGTTTGGAAGGAGATCACCAGGGTGGATTTGAACCGCCAACCTTTTGGTTAGCAGTTGAGTGCATTAGCCATTTCCATCACCCAGTGACTCCAGCAGTAGTTAGAATTCTGCAACTCTCAGGAAGAGGTTGATGCTTCACAAATGGGCACTTCCCGGTTATTGCTGGAGAACTACTGCCCAAACACCCTGGTGCCTCCTCGGCAGCTTCCCCAGTTAGACTGAGTTGCTGCAAAAAGAACTTTTTGACTGAACTTGGAGCAGGTTTTGGAGACCCAATTTCCCTGGGAACCACAGCCCTAACCCCAGCCTCCTCTGACTTGACCCAAGGTGGTTTAGGGTTCTGGCAAAGATATGGGGAGAAGGCTGGCACAGAGGAAAGACAAGAGGTAGGTGTGGAGCATGTAGGAACAAGGTTCCAGGTTGGAGTGGAGGCATAGGGGAGAGCGAGCAGGGTTGTCCTATCCCGGGCGGCCCTGTGTGTGTGCTTAGGAGGCTAACCTAGGTGCAGCATGGGTGCAGCTGGGGACAGAGGGCAGAGATTCTGCTATAGAAGGAAGGAGAGGACAGGACTCATTGTCTTCTATCAGGCTGTTTCAGATAGGGGGTGGGAGGCCCCCTACCTCTCCCTGGAGACTTCTCAGCACCTATGCCTCCCTCCCTGCATCTCATGTGTGATCTCTCCCTCCTCCCTCCCTCCTGTTCCTCTCCTTGCAGCACCCCCTGTCAAAGAGAAAAGGAAACCATCAGAGGGGGATGACCCCCAGGACCTGTCTGTGTCCCCTAAACCCGATGGTGAGCAGAGTAGGAGCCAGAGCCCCATCCAGCTGGAGGTGAGTTGGGCGACTCCCCTCAAGACCCTCCTTCATGCCCTCCCCTCAGCCTTCCAGGTGAACTGGGGAGACTCCCCAAGCTCTAGGGAAGGAGCTTGAAGTGCCCACATGTGATCCCTGCCATTTCTGAAGAGCCAGGAGAGGGGCCGTCTGCGCAGGAGCCTGCATCAGGAGGGCTGGGGGCTGGGAGTCTGACAGTGGGACGACTGGCACATCACCTATGGCAGTGGGTCTCAAACTAGTTTTTTCAAATGAAGATTTATGTGGAACTTTCCTCTGTAAAACAGAAAAGCATGGGTCTATGATGTGAAAGGGAGCTCTGGTAGCATAGTGCCTAAGGCACTTGACTGCTAACCAGAAGGCTGGTGATTCAAGCCCACCAGCCACTCCTCAGAAGGAAGATGGGGCAATCTACTTCCGTAGTGATACTGCCTTGGAAACCCAAGAGGGGTCGCTATGAGTCGGGTCTGACTTGATGGCACATAACAACAACAACAACAACAATGTGATGTGAAAAAGGAACCCTGGTGGCACAGTGGTTAAGGCTCAGCTGCTACCTGAAAGATTGGCAGTACAAATCCACTGGCCACTCCATGGGAGAAAGATGAGGCAGTCTGCTTCCATAGAAACTACAGCCTTGGAAACCCTATGAGGCAGTTCTTCTCTGTCCTATAGGGTTGATAAGCATTGGAAGTGACTCCATAGTGATGGGTGTGACGTGAAACTACATTTACATCCATCCATTCAGATTTGTAACACTGACATACATAGTCACTCAGTGAGATCAAGGAGGCTGTCCTGCCGAGCATGTAAATTGGAAAGGGAGCTGTGGATGGTGTTTGGGAGCTCCTTCAGCCCCCACATCCGGGACACGTTAGCCACAATGTGGAGTCCAAATCCTGACTCAGAAAAGGAGTTGCACAAGATAATGGTTTTTAACAGCTTACCTTGAATTCATAGAAGAGAGAGGAGGGCAAATTCCCTTGAAGAGCAGTAGTGAGAGAGCCTTCGCTCTGAGGACTGTACTAAGCCAGCTTACCTTGGTAACTCAAGTTACAGAGTGATGCTGCTCTCCAATACATTAAAACTGCTATGTAACATGTGAGTCATTATCAGAGTTGTTTCAGTAAGTTAAAAACACTGAAATGGCACTTGAATGAAATATTTTGGGGATATATGGTGCTCTGCAGTGTTCTAGGTCCAGGTGTGGGTTGATTACCTTCTGGGGCTTGGGGTCTTCCCAGAAAGGACCCGGGTGCTATCTGTTCTCAGAACAGGACACTTCCTCAGGCCAGGATCCTGGCCCTGGCCTCCAGCCCCAGCCCATCCGTACTTGTCTGCCCTGAGTGACCAGCTAAATGAATAGCATCCTACAGAAATTGCTGCTCTGGGAGCAGAAACCAAAAGCCCTGTGCATCTGAAAGACCCAGAGCGGAGTTTCACCTCCCTGAATTTAGTAAGGCAGTTGGGCGAGTCAGAGAGGCAGGCCCCACAGAAGAGGCACCCTGGGCTCTGGCCCCACTGGGACAGAGAACAAGAAGCACCTTCCTTCCTTCAGCTTTTACTATGAGGGCCTCTGGGAGGCATGGGGGAAACATGAGTGAGGCCCAAGGCTGCCCTCCAGGAACTCACAGTCTGGTAGAGAAGCTAAGATGCAGATGCAGACAGATCAAGAGCAAGATAAAGCTGTGATGTGTGTCTGCAGAGAGTCCTGGAAAGGGTGTAGGGATGGCTTCTCCAGCTATCTCCGTAACCAGCTTCTCTAGGTTATGGCATCTTTGTGTGGGTCCTTAGCTCAGATCTGGGCTCCTAGGCACTGAAAGCTGACAGCTATGCCTTTCTGGCCCCAGGAGCAGTCACTGCACCCCAGAACAATAGGCTGGGGGGTGGGGGCCTGCTCCTTCCTGTGGGAGCCTGGGGTTGGGGGCCAGGCACCTCATTCTTCCCTAGCAACTGATAGGTACACAGCCACTCCCCGACTGGGGGCCCATCCCAATGCCTGCTGTTCTTTCCCCAGGACTCCCCCGAGGCAGGCGGGGAGCGGGAGGAAGAGCAGGAACGGGAGGAGGAGCAGGCCTTCCTGGTCAGCCTCTACAAGTTCATGAAGGAGCGACACACGCCCATCGAGAGGGTGCCCCATCTTGGCTTCAAGCAGAGTGCGTCCCTGGGGCGGGCAGCAGGGAGGGTGGGCCCAGCAGGGAACCCCCTCCCCAGGCAGGGCATCTGGGCAGATCCTGCCCCAGAGTTGGGCAGGCACCTCTACTGCAGCAATTCAGGATGCTGCCAGCCTAGGCACAGGGTTGGCAAAGCGGCAGAGCTGAACTTCCACCCTCCCTGGCCCTTGGCCACCATTGCACAGGGCACAGCCTGCCATCCACAGCAGTTGCCCTGTCCGGATGTGTGCTGGTCTTGGTTCAGGCCTAATGGCTGATGGGCACAGACTGCTTGCTGCCGCCTCTACCCACAGAGACTGATAGCCTGCCCTGTCCTCTGTTCTCTTCAGTTAACCTGTGGAAGATCTATAAGGCCGTGGAGAAACTGGGGGCCTATGAGCTGGTAAGGAAGGTATCTCCGAGTCCTCCCCATGCTGCATGTCCCAGGCACATGCCCACAGTGCTCCAGGGGAGCTGCTGGAGGGGATGAGACCAACAGAGGTTGGGCAGACAAATTTGGGAAGAGCCAGGCTCTGGTCACTAAAATCTCAGATCCCCACTCCCACCCCTCCCTGAGCTCTCCTGCTTGCTAGTAGTTTGCTGCTCAAAGCAGGTTTTTCTCTATTCCCACATCTGTTCTGCCCTCCCTGAGCTCAAAAAGGTGCTTGGGCTAGCAGTCAAGCAGCCCTGGCCTGGGGTGAACTGGCCAGGTGCCCAGTGAGCCCGCCATCCCCTACTGCCAGAGAAGCAGCTGAGGAAGTACACTCACTCCCTGCCCCACCCGCACCTCTTCACCCAAGGTGGCCCGAGTGTGCGGACCTAGAGTGGGGAGCCCCAGCCACCAGGGGGTGCCACTGGCCATGCCTCTTATGTAATGCCATTGCAGGTGACTGGCCGACGCCTCTGGAAGAATGTGTATGACGAGTTGGGGGGCAGCCCGGGCAGCACCAGTGCAGCCACGTGCACACGCCGCCACTATGAGAGGTAGGGCTGGGGGCCAGGGTGGAGGGGCCTTCCCTGGGTTTATGGACATCTGGGCAGTCACCTCTCAGGGGCCTGGCAGAGCTTGCAGTGGAAGTGGGAGTAGAATATACCTATGTGGACACGGGCAGGGAGGCAGGATGTTTGCGACCACAGAGCCCTTTCAGCAGAGGTGGGGTGTTGTGTTCATTCACTCTGTCCCGGTTATGGCCCGGAGCTCCAGCCAGGCCGTGGGATTCCTGGACAAGGTGAGGAAGAGCATGAGCCCAGGCTGTAGGTTTGCTGTGTATACTCGTCAGAGGAGTGGATGGCTTTTGAGTCAGAGAGGGAGAGTTCTGATAGGTTTTCTGGTGGTGGGGAGGGAGGCCAGGCAGCAGCAGGAGGTGTAGGTGGGTGCCCACAGGCCCTGGCCCTGTGGTAGTCATGTCTGGCTCCTCCCCAGGCTGGTTCTCCCATACGTACGGCACCTGAAGGGAGAGGATGACAAGCCACTGCCCCCCTCCAAGCCCAGGAAGCAGTACAAGATGCCCAAGGAGCCACGGGTAGATGACGGGGCCACAGAGAAGCTGAAGAAGGCCAAAGAGGAGAGGCAGGTAGACCAGGTGAGCACTGAGCCCAGCTGGGCTGGGGACTTACCCTGGGCCACCCTGTCCCCTGCCTGCCTTTGCTGTACCAGCAGAGTTCTCTGCTGGAACCCCAGAACGCACCCAGAGGCCAGCACCTGCAGGGCACTCCAGGGCCTCTTCCCGTGTTTGTGCAAAAGTTGTTCACTGCTGAAGGGCCCTCAAGTGAGGGGATGTGTGGGGTGTTAAATACAGCCTGCATCCCTCTCCCTAGGCCCCATGTCTTAACAGAAAAGTTCTGCACAAAGGCACTATAAGGGCTAGCAGTGGCCCCTGATACCCCTCTAGGTGTCCCCACAGGATGCCTGGTTCACCCCCAGCCTAAGGCATGGTCCTTTCTTGTTCTAGATGATGCCTGGAAAGACCAAGACAGATACTGCCGACCTAGCTCAGCTCCCCAGCCAGGAGCCCCCCAGGGACAGTGCTGAACAGCCAGGCCCAGCCCCTGCGCCCACTCTGCCTATCGTTGGGGCCAGCTGTTGCCCTGAGGCTTACAAGCGACTTCTGTCCAGCTTCTACTGCAAAGGGACACATGGTATCATGTCACCACTGGCCAAGAAGAAGCTCCTGGCCCAGGTGAGCAAGGCAGAGGCCTTGCAGTGCCAGGAGGAGGGCTGTCGCCATGGGGCGGGTGGCCCTGACAGGGAGCCCCACGGGTCCCCAGCTGCTTGCCCCCCAGAGAGTCCTCGGAGCCCAGGAGGGCCGACTGAGAACTCCAGGCACAGACTGACTCCTCAGGAGGGATTGCAGGCCCCTGGGGGAAGCCTCAGGGAAGAGGCTCAGGGAGGCCCCATCTTCACGGGCTATTTCCATGCCTACCCTACTGAGGTGTTGAAGCCTATCAGCCAGCACCCCCGGGACTTCTTGCCCAGCCTTAAAGATGGGATGCTGCTGGGGCCATCTGGCAAAGAGGCTGGGCTGCCAGCCAAAGAGCCCCAGCTGGTGTGGGGTGGCGATGTCAACCGTCCCTCTGCATTCCACAAAGGTGGCTTCAGAAAGGGCAGCCCCTACCCCAAGCCCAAAGCCTGTTGGGTGTCGCCCATGGCCAAGGTCCCTGCCAAGAGCCCAGTGCCCCCACCTGCCTTCCCCAGCAGCCCAGGCCTCGGCAGCAAGCGCAGCCTGGAAGAAGAAGGCTTTGCCCATGGTGGCAAAAAACTGCGGGCAGTGTCTCCCTTTCTCAAGGAGGTGGATGCAAAGGAGTGTGGGGCCAAACCCACAGGGCCAGGCTTGGCTGTCTCCTGCCTGCTGGACCCAGCCTTGAGGCCTGCCCCCCAGGAGGCCTACAGGGGCACCATGCTGCGCTATCCACTGAACTTTAACACCTCAGATCCCTTAAAAGGCCAGGGCACTCTTCCCTTCAGCCCTCTGGTCATCCCAGCCTTCCCGGCCCACTTCCTGGCCACTACAGCTCCCTCACCCATGGCTGCTGGCCTGATGCACTTCCCCGCTGCATCCTTCGACAGTGCCCTCCGCCACAGACTCTGCCCAGCCTCATCTGCATGGCACATGCCACCTGCCACAACCTATGCAGCGCCCCACTTTTTCCACCTCAACACCAAGCTGTAGGTTGGAGCCACGGCAGGCTGTGCTGTGGAGGATCTGACACTGCCCAAGAGGTGGTAATCGCTTCCAGGGGACTCTGGGCTGAAGCCCTGTCCCCAGGGCAGCTGGGCTGAGCCCCATGCTGGAACGTGCCCCTGGCACAAGCAAAGAGGAAGGCAGTGGAGAAACTGGGTTTGCCTCTCCAGGAACCAGCCCCTGCCCAACGACCAGACCCAGTTGCTGCGGGTCTTGGAAGGAGGTGGTGCAAGGTGGGTGGTTTCCAGCTGGAGCACCCAGAGCAGAGACCAGGAGTAGGGTGAGGGTCTGAGGAGCTGGATGGCAGCTCAGGGCATCCAGGTTGCCTACCTAGAATCCAATAAAAAAAAACACCAATGTGAATTCCAACCAGCTCTGAGGCATGCTTTCCAAGGGTGGGCGTGGCAGGCTATGCTCATAGGGGGCTGCCAGTGGGGCAGTGGTAGCAGCCAAGCCAAGGAGATGGACTTGAATGCCACCACTCCACCGAATGGCACAGTCCAAAGTAAGAACTCTGCCTCTGTTCCTGATTTAGCAGGCTTTGAAATTCATTTGGTCCCATGAATCCATCTCCTCAGTGGAGCCTCACAATCACTAGCCATCACCTTCCTCATTGTATGGATGGGGACTCTGAGGCTCAGAGAGGTTCAGTAACTTGCCCCAATTCCTCCAGCAGGTAAGTGGCAGAGCAGGGCTGTGAACGTGGATGTGGCTCCAGTCCTCTGAGCTAAGCCACAAGATCCCAGGTATCAGATTGTACTCTACTGTTACTGGCACTTCTGGTCTGGAGGGAACGAGCAGGAAGCCTGGTTTGGTCTGCTCTGGTAGTGGACACAGCCTTGAAAAAGTCCTCCCAATGAGCCGGAGGTGGCCACCACCATCTCTGCCTCCCACACTGAGAATGAGCCCCGTCATGCACAGGTAGCCCAGAAGGTACACAGGACTAAGACAGCTGGGGCCTGCTGGAGAAAAAAGGAAATGAAGGTACCAGAGTCTTGGATTGGGCCCAGGCATCAGAATTGTGAACAGTCTCCCTGAGGGTCTCACGAGAAGGGGGTTGCTGTAGCAAGCTCATTTTGAGAAATCCAGCAGCCTAATGCCCGCCTTCTTAGAGGCTCTGGATGGGGGAGTAGTGGGGACACAGACCGGCCAAAGCTGCCTGTCTTACAGTAGGAGGGAAGGAGCCCCTTTCAGAGGCATCCTTCCCTTCCCCTCCACAGGTTCCTGTTCTCAGAAGTCAGGGGCCATTGCTGCTTGCCAAGCACCTATTACTGGCAAGACAGTGTCACTGTTGTCAGGCAGGCACTAGGGTGGCAGGTGAACTGGGCACTCGGCAGGCCATGGATTGGTCAGTGGGCAGCTTTTGATCCACTCCAGTGGACGTCGCCCTGCCTCCTGGGGGCCTTGGCTGAGGGGTTGCTGGAGACTTCAGGCTATGGGAGGGGTCATTTAGTGTGACCTCCTTATCTCACAGATGAGGTTGCAGCTGAGGGCAGGAGATGTCTTACTTGCCCAAAGTCCCCACTGAGTATGGCCAAGCCCTTACCAGGGCACATGCAACATGCCTGGCACCAGGGAGTGGGCTGCCAGGCTGAAGGCCATCTGGTCTGGCCTTCTGCCTCCAGCCTCCTCCTCCAGGAGCTGCTCAGCAAGGACAGATGAGATAGCTGTCCTCTCCAGGGCTAGCTACGTGGAGGCCAAGAAGCCAGAGCCCTCTCAGATCTGGAGGTACAACTCCCAGTTTCCAGCCTCCCTCTTTCCAGAAGATTCTGGGATGCCAGCTGGAGTATCTGTTTGACTTCCAGCCTTGAGACCCGACTCCCACGTGCTGCCTGTCACGGAGCCTCTGGAAACAAAAGGCGAGAGGACTAGATTCTCCTGCCCACCCTCCAGCAAATGCCCTGGGTGCTGGGCCACACAGGGAATGGAGGTCAGACCCCCTGGATAAGAGGCAGGTGAGGGCTCCCCTGTTGTATACTGGATCCTGCCTGTGACGGGACATAGTCCCCTACATTTGCAAAGCAATAGCAACCTCACCTTGGCACAAGCTTGAGAATCTTCACCTGGTGCCAAGACTGGCCTACAAAATGCAAAGAGATGTGATGGTGGTGCCCTCTGGAGGCTAGTCTGGAGAATACACCTTTTAATGAGGACTCACTCAACTGCCCTCAAGTGGGATCTGACTGATAGCAGCCCCTCCTTGGGTTTCTGAGGCATTCTAAGCTGGTGGGCGCCCTAGGCAGCACCCTATGGCCCCTGCTTGGAGTCTGAGAAAATACCCAGAGCTTAGTGTAGGTGATGCTTGCTGGCAAGTCACTGGCACTCCTGGGTCCTGATGCTTCGGGATTCTGCAGCCCCTGTGGTCTGCAGCCCCGGCCTGCCCAGGGCCTCACATAGGACACTGGTGATGGCTACGGCACACTCTTACTTAAGCATGTGCTAACTTTACATGAGTTTTCTCAGTCACTCCTCACAGCTCCACCATTTTACAAATGAGGAAACTGAGCTCACAGAGATGACACGACTTCGAAAGCTAGGAAGTGCACGCCGTAAGCATGGCAGGTGCTCTCTAGAGCCTTTTACTTTCCACAGTCATTCCTTTGAATTACCTTCCTGGTCCTGATAATCCCTGACACTATCCCCAGGGCCCCCATGAACCAGCAGGGCTGACAGTGCACCTCTGAGACATAATCCATGTTTCAGGACCATTAGGACCCCTTTCAAACTAGATAAGGCATTCGAGCTGCTAATGGAGGCAGTGAATGGATATAACTCTGAACGGAGCCCTGTTTTCATGGTCCCAGCCCCTTAAGTGGTGACAGTGTAAGGTCAGGTGTCAGCCATTGCACAGATCCTCACTGAGCATCTACTCTCAAGTGGGTGCCAGGCACTGTTTTAGGTGTTGGAGATGATATATCAGATGATACATCAAATTCCTGCCCTCATGGAGCTGACCTTCTCCTGGGGGAGATGGAGGCTTAACAAATGAATAAAATACAGGGTGTGTCAGAGGAGATAAAACTATGGAGAAAAAAGGGGCTGTGAGTGAGTGAGGTGTGCAGTTTTAAACAGATGAGAAGGCATGTGAGCAATGGCCTGGACGAGGTGAGGAAGGTAGCCTGTGGCCTTGGGGAAGAATGGAGGGAATAGCAAGACCTTGAGATGGGAGCAGGCAAGTGTGTCTGAGGAATAAGAAGGCCACGCCTAGGAAGGAAAACTGGGGAATCTACTTCTGTAGAGATACTGCCTTGGAAACCCAAGGATGGTCTGTTTTTTTATGATGTTGAAGAAGAGTAAGGGGGAGGGGGTAGAGGTGAGGCTTGAAAGGTGACTGAGGCCCCATGTAGAGCCTTCTAGACCACTGGCCTTGTTAGTTGCTGTCAAGTTGATTCTGACTCATGGTGATCTCCATATGTTATAAAGCAGAACTGCTTCAGAGAGTTTTCTTGACTGTAATCTTAATGGAAGCAGATTGCCAGGTCTTTCTCCTGGCAACCTTTAGGCTAGCAAACCAAACCATCTGAGTGGATTCCCGCTCACAGTGATCCCCATTGGGTTTCCGAGGTGGTAGATATTGATGGCAGTAGCTTGCCCCATCTTTCTTCCGTGGAGTGGCTGATGGGTTTGAACTGCTGATTTTCTGGTTAACAGTCAAATGCCTTAGGCACTGTGCCACTACAGCTTCTTTTTAGGCTAGCAGTCAAGCCCAAATTGCACCATGTAGGGATCCTGAGGAGTCAAGTTTTCACTCAGAGTGTCCTGGTCTTGAGTTTAAAACCTCAGAAGGGTTCTAACAAGTTCCTTCTGGCTTCGGTGGAACTAGATGTTATTATGGGGTGGAGGGCAGAAGCAGAGAGACCATTCATGCAGATGGGAGGGGAGACTGCCCATCTGGATGTAGGTTGGGTGTCTGTGGAAGTCTCTGATAAGTGCCTCTTTGTTCTCAGGAAACATCTATGTTCTCAGGGACCAACTGAGAGTGAAGAGTGAGGATGAGGATGGGGTTGGAGGGCTGAGGTGAGGAGGGAATGGTGAAGTAGTGATTTCAGAGGAGGAACAAGGCTACATGAGGGCAGCACCTGCGCCTTCCGGGTAGCACCAAGTTCTTAGCTTCCAAAAACTGAACCAAACTCACTGCAGTCGAGTGGCACCCAACTCATAGCGACCCCTCCTTTCCGAGATGGTATCTCTATGGAACTAGATTGCCCAGTCTTCCTTCCCAGGAGTGGCTGGTGGGTTTGAGTGCCAGCCTTCTGGTTAACAGTTAACTGCCTTAGGCACTACACCACCAGAGCTCCCAGTTCTTACCTTACAGGCATACATTTTGGTGAGACCAGTCAGCATGGTCAGGTGTTTTTCCTGCCACCTTCAGCTACATGGATGCAGAGTCAGAGCAGGGGAGAGTTGGACTTAATCAAGTAGGAGTTTCTTTGTTTATTTAAAATATTTTATTGTGTTTTCTGTGAAACTTTATATAGCAAATTAGGTTCCTATGTGACAATTTCTATATAAATTGTTCAGTGACATTAGTTCCATTTTTCACAAGGTTTCAACATTATTTTTTAAAAAAAACAAAAACATTTTCTTGTAATTTAGGTGAAAATTTACATGGCAGTTTTCCCAAACAATAGTTTCTACACAAATCGTTCCATGACACTGGCTGCAGTCCCCACAATGTGTCAGCCCCTTCCCTGTGTCTTCTCTGGGTTCCCCGTTTCCACCCGAACATTCTCTTTAACTACTTTCTGGTGGTTCTGTTTCTAGTACTCTACTTACTCTGCTCCCTTCTGTCTCTTCTTTGCTTTAGGGTAACTGTTGACCTTTTGGTCTCATATCAATTTTTTTTTTTTTTCTAATGGAGCACTGTACTCACAGGGGAGCTCTGCTGGGGCAGTGGTTAAAGCATTGGGCTGCTAACCAAAAAGGTCACTGGTTTGAACCCATCAGCTGCTCCGTGAGAGAAAGATGAGGCAATCTGCTTCTGTAAAGATTTACAGCCTTGGAAACTCTATGGGGCAGTTCTCTGTCCTACAGGGTCACTATGAGTTAGAATCAACTTGATGGCAGTGGGTTTTTGCTTTGGGTACACAGGTAATATCCTTTATTTTGTGTACCAAGCTGTTATTTTGCTAACAGGTGACCTTGTGGATAGTTTCAGTTCAAGGTTTATAGAATACCTCAGGGAGAAGTCTCAGGAAGTCCTCCAGTCTCAATTGGTCCACTAAGTCTGGGCTTTTTAAGCATTTGAGTTCTGTTCTGCATTTTTCTCCTGTTCTATCCGGGTCCATTTATCGTGGCTTTGATCAAGTTCGTGTTTTGATGAAGCAAAAGAGGGAAAGGAAGTTGAAGATGGATAGAGGGAGTGATCACAGTGACAGATGATGGAACTGAACCTGGGTGAGAACACTGAGGACAAGCAGGAGGAGGGACCAGTGGGATTGACGAGTCAAACGGTCATAAGTCCCAGAGGGCTCCAAGAACTGCCAGGCACTGGAGGGAGGGAGCTGGCAAGATGAGAGGGGTGGGTGACATGGAGGTGATGCAGTGATGGGGTGAGTTCCCAGGAGTGAGTGTGGAGATAAGTAGAAAGCATTGGGGTCAATGTCATTGGAGGAGGGGAGGCCAAGGAGTTGAGAGCCTAGGATGTGGGAAGACTTGGAATCAGTAAAACCAGGGCAGAAAGTCACACTGGGCCATGGCTACAATAGGGGGCACTAGAAGGTCAGCAGATGACTGCAGCAGGGAGATGATGGGGGAGGTCTCGTCTGGGGATATAAGCTTCAAAGGAGAGACCAGGAGACTCTGGAAGTGGCAGGGGGGAGGCACGGACCCACCTGAGGGCAGTGTTGTGAGGGGAGTGTGGAGAAATGAGCCAAGAGGGGCTGCAGGGAGCAGGTGCTCTGGGTGGCACTGGGAAGGGTGTCTCCAGGCATGGGCGCTGCTGCACACTGGTAAGCCCAGCAGGTCAGCAGGAGATTTCTGTGGCCCGTGAAAGACTGAGACTCAAGAACAAATGCTGCAGATGGTGGCATGAAGATGTGTTTAGCTTGACCCACGTGATGTTTTAAAAATTTGTTTAATAAATTTCAAGTATTTAAAAATCAAATTTCACATAAAAAGCTGAATATTGAGTTTCTCTTTAAAATCAGAATTTCTGGCCACATTGAACCCCTTTCTGGAGTTAAGCAGGGAATGCTGCCCCTTTGGACAGGGCATACCTTTCCCACTTGCCTCCACCACTCCTTCTTGATCCCCAACCCCAAGGGGGACAGGATCACCACTGCCATCTCACACACCAGTTACTACCCAGTTACACTGCTTGTAGCCTTGGGCGTTTGGACCATTCAAGCAGGAGTCCTGCCTTAACTCAGACACTAGGGGGCAGCTCTTGTTCTTTGTTGTTACCGTTAAGAAGGAAAGATGTGCTGAGGCCACTTTCCTATGCAGATGACTCCAAGAATTTGACTGCTGGGAAATGCAAACCAAGCTTCCAGACAGAAGTGGAGAGCAGAACAGAGCAGGGTCATGGTGGCATCACCCTGTGGCCAGTGTCCATGGGTTTCCCAGACACAGTGGACAGAGCACTGGGCTGGGATGGTGCACTGACTCCTGAGGAATCAAAGGAGCCTGTACTCTTCTCCAGGCCTCGTCTGCATAGGAATGTGGTAATCTGGACCTGTGACCCAGAATGAAACACTGAAGGGGTCAGGTGAACGGCGAGGGTCAGGACCTGCATCCTGAAGATGCTCCTGCTGCCCCAAAGGACATCCCTAATGCCCTAGCCTTCTATGACCTCCACCGTCCTAGAAGCAAACACCACTGCCCACAAGGTCCTCTCCAGCCACCAGCCCAATTTGTGGGGCCCAACAGGAGGGACTATGGAGAAGGAAAGACGAATTTCAATGACTGCTTCCCGACCTCCACCCTTCCCTGTGGAAACTGCTCATCTTGGGGCCCTTGGCTTCACGCCTGGGATTCCTACTACTTGCCTGGCCGGTGTCACCCAGTCCTTGAGCAAGCGTTGGAGTGGAGAGGAAAGATGAAGAAGATGGAAGCCTGAAATAAGGCCATGAGACCTGACACCCTCAGGGGTTCAGTGTATCAGAGCAGATGTTCAGGCCCTTTATTTGCAAGCAACAGATTCGACTCAGCCGGGAAGAACCCGGGGAGCTCACAGAATTGCAGAGAGAGCTAACAAACCAGGCCTGGGGTGGGGCTGTAGTCCGTGAGCCTCCTCTCTGGGGCATGGCCGTGGTGTGCTGGCACCGCTTCCCCTGCCCCCCATGCACACAGTGTGCATCGCTTCCCAACTCCATTTCAATGACACAAAGCTGATAGCTTGAAATAGGCCAAAACCCACCAAACTCACTTCCACTGAGTCGAATGCAACTCATAGTGAACCTCATTGGGTTTCCAAGGTTGTAAATCTTTATGGAAGTAGATTGCCTCATCTTCCTCCTGTGGAGCTGCTGGTGGATTTGAACTGATGGCCTTCTGGTTAGCAGCCAAATGCCTTACCCACTACCCCACCAGAGTTCCTCTGAAACAGGCCAAGGTGGGAGTATTTATACTCAGAAATGAGCAAATGCTACAAATCCGGGCTTCCCCCTCTACCCACTCTACCCAGGAAGTGGTTAAACATTTACTAGCACACCACTGCCATCGGACTCAGCTCCATCCATGTTCTCTCTCCTCAAGTCACTGCTCAAGGATAAAATCTGAGGAGACAGAATCTGCTCTTAAGTCCAGTGCCTTTGCCCACATCTTCTGCATCTTGAGGATAGGGTTTGCACCACTGAGGAAGTGTGCTGCTGGCCTGGTACACCAAGATGGGAGCTGCCATGCAGAGTGACATCAGGCAAATACACTTCTGTGGGCCACTGTTTCCATATCTATAATATGGAAGGTAATTATTTCTACTTCAAAAATCATCATTGCCATCCTCCAAGATCACTGCCTGCCCTGCCCGTCACCTCACAGTTCTGATATTCCTGTGTGTAGTCTGACCTCTGCTCTCCTGTCTGGCTTCTGACTAAGAGTCATACCTGACCATGGGATCCTGTCTATGTCTGGGTCTAGAATGACAGGTCAGTTTTGTTCCAGGTACCAGGTCTGGTTAATTGATACTGGTTGCCTGCAGCTTTGTGCTGGTTCAGTGTGAAAGTGATACAATTGATTAGTAATGTCTGCCAAGGGAAGGAAAAAGGAAGCTCCCTTGCCACATATTTGCTATTTCTGTCTATAAGTATGATGACCTAATTGCTACCTGATGCAGGGATATCTAAGCTATATTCCTGACCTCATTGCCACATCTCAGCCGCAGCTCCTTGCAGCTCCTGTGAGAACTGTCTGGTTTCCTTCCCACATGAGTGAGGGCTGGGGGAACAGGGCTTAGGTTGGGAAGCCAAATCCTGGAAGTCTAGATTGGATATCACTTGCCCATGAGCTAAAGTGCTTGAAGCCTTGGTAGTAACCAGGTAGGCACCCTCTTGGAGGAAATCCAAATAGAGAGAAAAAGAAAAAAAAAAAGTAATTTCAAAGGAGCTGGGTAGAGAGGGATTATCTGTGATGGTTACCAACAGGGTGGAATAGAAATGACAGGCAAGGCAGTCCTTGCAATGATTCCAGTGCCATTTGTAGAGTAACTGCAGTGCTTTTTATATGGTACCTATGGCTTAGGGTTTGGGAGAAATCAGCAGATGATACATTAAAATAATCATTCCAAAGTCCAATTCTGATCAACTCTGTGGTAGTTAAGTGTGTGTGTCAACTTGGTGGGCCTGGTTGAGTGGCTGGGCAGCTGCCTGAGGGATGTGGTCTGCTTTCCGTATATAAGCAGAAGCCTTGGGGATAGTCTCTAGCTTATGGCACACTTGGACCCTGCATGTAGCTGTGTCGTTGTTCAGCAGCCTACCATGCTCTACTGACCTTGGGACTTACGATGGACTTGAATTAATGGCTTGCTGTGTGGTTTGGTAATATCAAGACTGTGCCTTGTTACTTGTCGACCTTGGATTTGTCAGCCTCAGCAACCAGCAGGTGAGTGAAGAAATGCCTCTAGCTTCAGTGGGTGGGAAGCAGGAGGCAGAGCTAAAGTCCAAGGTTGAGAGGCTTTCACCCAGCCCCTAGAGTCTAACACTTTGAACTCGGACTTAAAGCCTCCAAATCGTAAGAATTAACTCCTGTTTGTTAAAACATCCCATTTGTGGTATACTCCTGTCAAAGCAGCACTAGGTAACCAGAACAAACTCCAAAACCAAAAAAAACCCACTGCTGTTGATTCCAACTCATACTGACCCTATAGGATAGAATAGAACTGCCGCATAGGGTTTCCAAGGCTATAAATCTTCATGGAAGCAGATTGCCTCATCTTTTTCTCATGGAGCAGCTGGTGGGTTTGAACTGCTGACTTTTCAGTTAGCAGCCAAGCATTTTAGCCACTACACACCAAGGCTCCCTCTGATCAGCTCACACCCTGCATAAACCTGGCCCACAGCCCTCCAATTAAATTAAAACCCAAATGTCTTAGCTTAGAAGGTTCTTCATTGGCCCCTGTGTCCTTCCCCCTTCATCTTCTTTACTCACCATTCTCCATGGCAAACCATTCCCTTGCAGCCTGTCTGGGCTCCGGATATGAGGAGATAACCACTTCAGTTACCCAGCAGGGTAACTGCCTTCCCTTACCTCTGGAAGCACATGTTATTTCCTCTGGCTGAAAAGCATTATCTCTGCTATCCTGTCAACCTCACCCAGAAGCCTCTTGGTCCGGGAAGCCTTACACGGTACCCCTCCTAGGAGTTCCCACAGTACCCAGTGCCTCTTCCCTCCTGTCACTGCCGTGGTTTGTCTACATTCTTACCAGACTGTAAATTCCCTGAGGGCAGTTCACCACCAAATCTCTAATCCCTAGCCCTGTAAGACAGATGTCCTAGACTTAGCCTTTCTGGGTTTTTTATCCAAATTAAATTTACCCACTGGCTAACATCAGAAACACCCCCTCAGGGTGTCCCCGGCTGCTTCTGAGTGTTTCTGAGGGCTGTCTGCCTGCCCAGGGGCCATCCCCAGGCTCTTCCTAGGAAACTGCTCTTGACCCCATGGGCCAAACTGCTGGAAGCCCTAGAAAGGACCAGCTCCTTCCAACATTGACCTCCACTGATTTCCCTCCTGGCTTTGGACAAGGGATAGAACCCATCCCTTCAGAAATATGGCCAAGTTTCTTTTGTCTCCCCACCACCACCACACACATACACAATTGAGGCTAAGTAGGTGATAGACAATGGGATTCTATAAGTTTCTGGAAAAACAGAAGGGAAGTTCAACAAAAACACAAACTATAACTGCTTCTTGAAGTTAACTACTCAACCCTACCCAATCAGTAGCTGTTGCACCCACCAAGTGCCTGACCTGGGTCTGTGCGTCAGGACCAAGGTCTCCAGGCACCATCTGCATCTCCAAGCATCTCCACCCTTTGGGATTTAAGCCAAACTCACTCACTACATCAGACAGGAGGAAGGTTATTTTTTCCCCTCACCCTATTCTGAGGCTGTTCTCCCTAAATTTCATTTCCTAAAGTCCTAAACCAACCTCCTATGTTGGCTGACAGCACTGAACCAGTGGTTAAAATCTAGTCAAAATTCAAGGGATCTCATGTCTGAATGATGAACATTAATCAAAATAAACACCAGTTTTGAGGAGACAGTGAAAACTCAGGCTGCAGGACAGTAATATTGGAAACTAATATTAATTAGGGGCTAACTTTGTTCTAGGCTCTGTGCTATGCAGGTCCCAGGAACTTTTTTCTGACAACCACCTTATGAGAAAGGTTCTACTGTCATCTCTGGGTTGTGTGAGATGAGGCAAAGGGAGATTGAGTTGCTCAAGGTTATAAGCCAGTAACAGAACCAGGATGTGAGCCCAGCCCAGAGTCCAACACTTAACCATGATTGTAAGATGCCTCTCATAGTAGATAACTAGAGAAGGAAATACAGGTCAAGGATGATGTTATAAAAGAAGCTAGAGGGAAAATGAAGATGACCTGGCTATGGCTGAAGCCCCTTGCTTTCCTCCACTTTAAATTTGCTGGCAATGATTTGCCCCTTTCAGTCCACCTTCAGTTTCCTTAATTTTACCAGTGTAGGTGACCCCATGAATAACCTAGGAGTAAACTACTAGTGCGAGTGCATGAAGTATGGAACTATAAAATCCAGGGCTTTGAACCAGTTCAGCTATGGCCAGTGAGGCAAAACTGGTTTAGACCCAAATTTTTAAAATTTGAGTGATCTGGAAAACTAACCAGAACAGGAGAAATCACAGGTCAAGGTCCTGGAATGGGAGATTCACAAGAGGTCAAGCAAGCCCTTTCAGGAGACGAATGCGTAATAATGGATTACTGCCAGGACTGTGGAAAGTGACACATATTCAAAACTGCACAGTCAGCTGTTATCCTTGAGCTGGTATTGTTGTTTTTGACTCAGCTGATCAAGAGATGGTTGCCATGCAATGTGAATACTGCCCTTCTTTTGTAAGAGAGAAATTAAGCTTCTAACAGGGCTTTGGCTCATAATTTTTCCCATTCCAGTTAGTGTTCTGGCTCACCCACATTTTCAAAATTCAGATCAATTCTGGTGTTGCTCCGTTGGCCATGACTGAACCAGTCTGAAGCCCTGATATCAAATAAAATCAATAAAAAATTACCCATTTCCCCCATCTCCCTTCTTACCACATCCTTTTTCCCAAAAGGTAACTTGGATGTGTGGTTTGATAGGAATTTTGTAATTTGGGAATTGAGGTATGTGAAAAGAAAGAAAAAGGAAAACAAAAGAAAAAATAGCTCTGATGGCATAGTGCCTAAGGCATTTGACTGTTAACCAGAGGTTGGCAGTTCAAACCCACCAGCCACTCTGTGGAAGGAAGATGGGGCAATCTACTTATGTAAAGATTTACTGTCTTGGAAACCAAATGGGGTCACAATGTCAGAACTGACTTGATGGCAATGGGTTTGGTTTGGTTTGAAAAGAAAAAGGAAATGAGAAAACATCAGTCTTTAATTTTCAAATTAAAATATATAGTGGGGTGTGATTAAAAAAAATAGTTCATACATTGTGGTGAAAATGTTATCACAGCCTTTATCAAGGGCCATAAAAATATTCATACCATCTGACTAGCAGCCCTATTTGTAGGAGTTTATTGCAGAAAATGATTGCAGATGTTCAGCAGCAGAAGAAAGGATATGTAAGTAATTATCATGCCTTTAGCAAGCATATTGTCTGCATCTGTGGCATTAAAATTATGAATAGCAAATGCAGCAAAGAAGGAAAATCTTTGTGGAAAACGTTTTCCCATTCTCCCCAGTTTCCTTGGCAGCTAGAAGTCACATTCATTTCTGGCTAATGAGATCTTTGGGGATATCTACTGGGAAGGGCTATTGGAAGTCTCTGCTTTCCTCCTTCACCTCAATTTTTTTGCTTGAATGCAGACATAATTCCTGTTGCTGGGGAAGCCGTCTGTGTAGCTGAGAAGGGCAAAATGAATGGCAAAGATTTTGGTTTTGGCTTTGTTCAGCTGCTGATTAAACACCAACAGCATCTAAATCCAGACTTAAGAGTTGTGTGTTAGCCACTGTGGTCAAGTTTTCTGTTACCTTTAGGTTGCAAGCATTCCTAAGTGATACAGTCAGTGTCGTTGAAAAACAAAAACCAAAACTCAGTTTTGACTCATAGCAACCCTACAGGACAGAGTATAAGTGTCTCATAGGGTTTTCAAAGTTGTAATATTTATGGAAGCAGACGGCCACATCTTTCTTCCATGTAGCAGCTGGTGAATTCAAACTGCCAACCTTTCAGTTAGCAGTTGAGTCCTTTAGCAACTGTGCCACTAGGCTCCTATACTCAGTGCAGGCAGGACAACCTGATTGACAGGAGAAAAGGGGTTCCTTAAAGGAAAAAGCATGATGCTATCACCATAAGGAAGAATGGATACTGGGTAGACCAATAAACAACAGATTTCCACTATAATCTACCTGTTGGCTGATCAATAGCAATATACTCCCTTCTTCCCACATAGTTCCAAAAATGGCTGCTACCTTACATTAAAAAAATCTTTTTTCCCCCCAAATGAGTGAATGCTTACTTGCCCCTTCCTCATGAGACGATCCAGAGACATGACTAGTTGTTGCTTTGAGGATCTCTAAGTGAGGTCCATTCCTCCTCTAATTCTATCATAACCCCATGTCTACATAATGCAACCTGTGCATTGAATAGTAACTTGAATCACTAACACCCTACCCGTGGAGTAAAATAAGAGGGAAAAGGGACATCAGGAGAGCAGTAGAGACTACGATCCTTGTTTCTTCACTTGATCATAAAACTCTAGCTGGCATTTATGACTCCTTTACTACCTAGCCTTAGGCCAACCTCATAGCTCAGCAAGGTTCTTTTCCCAGTGAAGTGACCCAAACTACATTCCTGAAGGACCAGAGTCCATGGGGTCCTGCCAGGACTGCAGTTTGCCATGAACTTTTATCATTCTGTATGGTAATTCAAAGAAGCACATCAGGGATCCAGGTTCCTTTCTGTAGGCACCACTCTACACAGCAACCTCATTTCCTTTTCATCATAAAAGTCAATCTTCCCAACCAAAACCAGGGCCCTCATGGCATGAGGAGATCAAAATATTTATGCAGCGGTCTCAGCTTCTACTTCAGTGGAAGCCTCTCTCCCTTAGCTAATAAAACCTTAAAACCTGCAGAACTCAGTCTTGGGTGCAGGAACCAAAATGTCGACAATTGTGTCATTTTAAGAATAACTGTGAGAAACAATATCTGCACCTTGACTCCTGCCAGATGACTTGTGACAGACTGTGTGTTGTGTATATCTTTGGAAATATGTGTATCTCCCACCCTGCATGGGAGGCAGGAGAAAAGAGAGACTCGGGATTTATTTCCATCCTCCACTCACCACCCAGCTCCTTTGCTTTCCTCTACTTACACAGCCACAGTTGGGTGGGCCCTCTCTACAGCTGCAGCTCTTGGCAGAACCAGTAACACTCTTCCTTCAGGCCTATGGGTGGTTAAGTCTTCCACAGTGGCCAGTCCCTGGGTATTTCATCGTCCTTTGTTGTTTCCCTTAACCCTGATTAAGTAGTCTCATCACTAAACTCTGATGTGCCTTTTGAGTGGCATGCCATCTTTCTGTTGATTTGGTTTTAGTCAACAGCTAAGATGTTGACTGATAACTCTATTGATAAGTCCATGAAAGAAAACAGAGTAGCATACCCAGAAAGAAAGTGTGTTGATTCACTCAGAGGGAACACAATATGCACACGTAGTTCCTGGCATCCAAACAAGAATGGAACCTATCCTGTTGCCTGCTGATAGCTGCACAGGAGCTTCCTCCTCAGGAGAAATGCCACTAAAGGAAAAATTCCAGGCCAATTCTCATCCTCCTGAAAAGTGTGCTCCTTGCCATGAGGTATTTTCCTTTTAAAAGTGAACAGCTTCTTTGGAAAACCAGCAGTATGTACTAAAGCTAGATATTAAGATACCCTATGACATAGCAATTCCACTCCACCAAACAAAATGTGTGCATGTATTCATCAAAAGGCATGTACATAGTAGCACTATTGTAATAACTCCAAACCGGAAACTATCATATGGTGGTATATTCATGCAAATGAAATATACAACACTAAGAATGAATTACTGATATATGCAACAACATGGATGACTCTTAAATATGTAATAAATATACAATAACACCAGGGAGGTATGCACTCCTTAGAACAATCAACAAAAAACAAATAAAAAGCTGAAAGAAGCTCAAACCAAATCACTGCCATGGAGTCAATTCTGACTCAGAGTGACCCCCACTGGGTTTTTGAGGCTGTAAATCTTTACGGAAGTAGATCACCCCATCTTCCTTCCACGGAGCAGCTGGGGGAGTTTGAACTGCTGACTTTCCAGTTAGCAGCCAGATGCCTTTGCCACTATGCCACCAGAGCTCCTTAAAAGAGCCAGACACATGAAAAAGTACATGATATCTTTATAAAATACAAAAACAGGCAAAACCAGTCTATTGTGGTAGAAGTCAAGAAAGAGTTTACTCTGGTATGGGAAGGGGACACAGTGTAGTAGTGGTCTATTTCTTGATCTCTGTGTTGGTTAAACAGGTGTGTTCAGTGTGCAAAAAATTCATCATACTATACACTTATTATTTGTGGGCCCTTCTGCACATAAAAAGTAGTTGGCATTTTAAAAGGGGCCATGTGTGGAATCCCTGTGTGTTAAAGATACTATTGGCCGAGAAAACTGTTTCAAGGCTTCATATGCATAGAATGGGTTCCACAGGAGGTAGAAAACGTTTGTCTCTGATCTCCAGTATTCAGCGTTCCAGTCCATAAGACAACTTGGGACAATGTGTATATGCCTAGCACTCCCAGAGTGAAGGCCACAGTCTAGAGAAGCAGTAGCAAGAACTGCTCAGAAGCAGCTCTGCCACTTGCTGTTGTGCCAGGCCCTGCAAACAGAATGAGCCCTTCCTGAAGACCTCTTGGTTTCTCCAGCCCTCGACTAGCAGCTGTGAGACCCTGGGAAATTACCTTCCTCTTAAGGAGCTCTGGTAGCAAAATGGTTAAAGCATTCTCCTGCTAACCAAAGGGTCGGTGGTTCAAATCTATCAGCTGCTCCTTGGGAGAAAGATTTACAGCCTTGGAAACCCTATGAGGCAGTTCTATGCTGTCCCAAAGAGTTACTGAGTCTGAATTGACTTGGTGGCAGTGAGTGTAGGTATTTTTGGCTCCAAGTCTCAAGTCCCTCCTCTGAGAATTGAGGAGATTGCTCAAGCCAGAATTTCCTAAAACTTAAGTTCTTTGATTTCCTCCCTATTAAAATCACCTCGCTATGAGTCAGCAGTGAGGTTTTTGGTTTTTTTTAAGGCACTTATTAAAATACAGATTCCAGGGCCCCACCCAAGACTTGAATCAAAAGCTATGAACTTAAGACCTGGTCATATGTTAAATCCCAAAATAATTCTCTCAGTAAGCCAAACCAAAACCAAACTCTCTGCCATCGAGGCGATTCTGACTCACAGCGACTCCCACTGGGTTTCCAAGGCTGTAAATCTTTACAGAAGTAGATTGGCTATCTTCCTTCTGTGGAGTGACTGATTGGTTTGAACTGCTGAGCTTCTGGTTAGCAACCAATTGCCTTATCCGCTACACCGCCCAAGTTCCTTCTCAGTAAGCCAAATGTGTGGAAAACAGGATAAGGAATCCTCTAGAAGAACCATTCCAACTGCTATTTATTTGGCAATCTGTTCCTATGGTTTTGGGGCCCAAGGACCAGGATCACCAAGATTAAGAGAAAACAGCCCTTTCAGTCTTCCTGTTTTAACTGCTAAATTTAACCTATTTATAGCTAGTATAATTACTATTAGAAGCTCTGGTGGTGTAGTGCCTAAGGCATTTGACTGCTCATCAGAAGGCTGGTGGTTCAAACCCACCAGCCACTCCTCAGAAGGAAGACTGGGCAATCTACTTTCATAGAGATATAGCCTTGGAAACCCAAGGAGGGATTATTATGAGTCGGATCTGACTCAACGGCAGTTAAATTTTTGAGTTTTGATAATTACTGTTATGTTGTTGTTGCTGTTATGTGCCGTTGAGTCGGACTCAACTTACAGTGACCCCTCCTTGGGTTTCTGAGGCAGTATCACTATGGAAGTATATTGCCCAACCTTCCTTCTGAGGAGTGGCTAGTGGATTTGAACTGCCAACCTTCTGGTTAGCAGTCAAGTGCCTTAGGCACTATGCTATCAGAGCTCCTAATTACTGTTATAATAGGATTTATTTAATATTTTCTATTTTCTTTTCTTGCCTTCCAATAGATGTATCATGTTTTTTTTTAGCTGGTTGAAGCAAAACTTAAAACATTGTATATAACATGTTCTCAATGCATATACACAAATATGTTATAAATAAACCAAACCAAACCCACCGCCATAAAGTTGTATCCAACTCATAGCGACCCCTCCTTGGGTTTCCTAGGCGGTATCATTACAGAAGTAGATTGTCCAACCTTCCTTCGGAGGAGTAGCTGGTGGATTGGAACCACCACCCTTCTGGTTAGCAGTCAAATGCCTTCGGCACTACACTACCAAATGGGAGAGGGTAAAGTGACAAACTGGTAAAATGTCAACATCAGTAGACTATGATGAAAACCAAAACCAAACTCACTGCCGTCAAGTCAGATCTGACTCACAGTGACCCCTCCTTGGGTTTCCAAGGCGGTATCATTATGGAAGTAGATTGCCCAGTCTTCCTTCTGAGGAGTGGCTGGTGGGCTCAAACCGCCAGCCTTCTGGTTAGCAGTCAAATGCCTTAGGCACTATGCCAACAGAGCTCCTAGACTATGATAAGTTACGTATATTTAATATCCAGAGCAACCACTAATAAAGCTACACAAAGAGATACATTAAAAACAATACAGGTAAATAAAAAAATATTCTAAAATAATTTTCAAGAAACTCATTTTAAAGCAGGAAAAAAAATAAAAACAGAGAAACAAACAGAAAAAAACTAAAATGGCAGATTTATGACCTAACATATCTATAAGTACATTGAATGAAAATGGCCTAAAAATGCCAATTAAAAGATATTGGCTGAGAGAATTTAAAACATATGCTATATGTTGTCTATAAGAAACTTACTGCTATCACCACTTCTATTCAACATTGTACTGGAAGTCCTAGCCAGGGCCATAAGGCAAGAAAGGGAAATCAAAGGCATCCATATTGGTAAG
>NW_006921604.1:6534926-6538307 GCF_000298275.1 Orycteropus afer afer
AAACTTACTTCAAATATTATGATATAGGTATGCTAAGTAAAAGAATGGAAAAAATATTACCATGCAAATATTGATCAAAAGAAAGCAGGAGTAGTTACCATGCAAATATTAATCAAAAGAAAGCAGGAATAGTTCTATTAATGTCAGATAAAGAAGACTTCAGGCCAAAACAAAATGACCAGGGACAGAAAGGGACATTACATGATGATGAAAGGGTCAATCCACCAAGAAGACATAGCAATCCTAAATGTACATGCACCAAATAACAAAGCTGCAAAATATGTGAAGGAAAAAGTGATAGCTTTGAAGAAAGATAAAATCACAATCACAAGTGGAGATTTCAACACTGCTCTCTCTACAATGTACAGAACAACTTGACAGAAAATCAGCAAGGATACAGAAGAACTTAGCACCATCAGGCAACAGGATTTAAATGACATTTACGAAACACTCCACACCCAACAATACATTCTTTTCAAGTGCCCACAGATCAAGATAGATCTCCTGGACCATAAACAAATCTCAATAAATTGAAAAGAACTGAAAAAAATATAGTATGTGTTTTCTAACCATAATGGAATCAAACTACGAATCAATAACAGAAATAAAACAGGAAAATCTCCAAATATATGGAAACTAAACAATGTACTTATAAATAATCATGTGTCAAAAAGGAAGCCTCAAGGGAAAAAAATTGAACTGAATGAAAATGAAAATACAACATATTAAAATTTGTGGGATGCAGAAAAAGCACAGACAATTACGTTGGCATACACAAACTACCAATGTTAAAAATAAGACAAAGCATCACTACAGACCCTGCAGACACCCAAAGGATAAGGGAATATGACAAACAACTCTACCCACACAAATTTGACAACTTAGATAAAATGGATTAATTTTTCAAAAATGTACAAACTACCACAATTCACCCAATTAAACTAAATATCTATATAACCCTATTAACTATTAAGGAAATTGAATTTGTAGATTAAAACCTAGCAAAAAAGAAATATCCAGGCCCAGATGCTTTCACTGTAGAATTCCATCAAACATTTAAAGAACAACTAACACAAATTCTATACCATCTCTTCCAGAAACAGAAAAGATAACATTTCCAAATTCATATTATGAGGCCAGTTTACTGTGAGGTCTAAATGAGACAAAGACCAAAACCAAAAAGTAAAACTACAGACCAATATCCCTCATGAATATAGATATGAAAATTCTTAGCAAAATATTAGCAGATACAATTCAACAATACATAAAAAGAATTTCATGCCATGACTATGAAGTTTATTCTAGAGATGCAAGGATGGTTCAATACTCAAAAAAAAATCAAACAATATAATCCACTATATTAACAGTCTAAAGAAGAAAAATCGTAAGATCTTATCAATTGATGTGGAAAAAAGTGTTTGACAAAATTCAACACTCATTCATGATAAAAACTCTCAGAAACTATGAATAGAAGGAAACTTCCTCAACTTGAATATCTATTGAAAAAAACACTACAGGTGACATTATACTCAACAATGAATGTTTCCCCCTTAAGATAGGGAACAAGAAAGAATGTCTGCTTTCAATACTGCTATTCAACATATTACTACCAAGTCTTGCCCAGTGTAATAAGACAGGAAAAGGAAACCAAAGGCACATAGATCAGGAAGAAATAAAACTGCCCCTATTTGCAGATGACATGATGGTTTACACAGAAAATCTACAAACAAATAAACAAACTTCCCAGAATAGGCAAGTCTGAAAATTGGTATCTTAATTTTAATTTGTATTTCTCTAATGGCTAATGAGCTCTGGTAGCATGTGCCTAAGGCACTTGACTGCTAACCAGGAGGCTGGCGGTTCAAACCCACCAGCCACTCCTCGGAAGGAAGGTTGGGCAATCCTACTTCCGTAGTGATAACTGCCTCGGAAACCCAAGGAGGGGTCGCTAGGAGTCGGGGCCGACTTGATGGCAAATAACAACAACAATGGCTAATGATGCTAAACATCTTTGCATGTGCTTACTTGCAATCTCTATTTTCTCTAGTGAAATGTCCATGTCTTTTGCCCATTTCTCTAACTGACTTATGTTTTTCTTTTCTAATGTTCACATTTGAGTAATCCTGGAACCCTGAGCATCAAATGAAAGGATAAAGAACTAGATCAAACACTTACTGGAAGAAGAAAGTGACTGAAAACAGTGAATGAGAAGAGACAGGATAGAGGAGCCTTGCCAGCCAGTGCACAGCGTGGCCATCTTGAAACAAAGACGGCAGCAATCCTGGGTAAGGAGCACAGAATGCAGCTTCATGGAATTCTGAACAAGACAGTGTAACTGTGTAGGCTTTTACTGAGTGAAATAAGGTCCTGATTGCTGACTGCATCTAACAGGAAGAGCCCAGGTACCCTTACCCAATGACCAGAGAACCATGCTTCCCCACCCTGCTGGTGATCAGAGGCAGAAAACCCCCCATCCTTGCAGCATCCATTGCTGGGGACAAGGTAATAGTACCCCTTTCCCCCTCCAACCCCGACTGCCACCATTCTCCCTGTCCAGTGACTCTACTGAGTGGTGGCAGGCTACTTCAGCCCTTGCCCCTCTCCTCCCACCTGCCAACCCAGCTGAGTGGTGGCAGCCCCACTCTGGTGCAGCAGTGGCTGTTCATCCTGCCCCTCTTGCCTGATGACCCAGCCAAGTAGTGCTGGTTGCTTTCCCTGCCCCTCCCACCTGCCAACATAAGTGAGTGAGCTACCTCTTCCTGGCAAGAGGCAGTGTGACCCCATACACACCTACAAATAGCTCCTTTCTCCCTTTCCCTACTCACCCCTCTTTCTCCCCCAGTATGGCAAGGGGCAATGGCATGTAACCATGTACATATATTGGCCTGCCACTCACACCACCCTACCATGTAAAAGGTGGAGGCAGAGCAACAATGTGTGCTTCCACTTGCCATTTATTCCCCACTAGCCAGCTACACCTGCTACCCCACCCACCTGGCAAGTGCCATTGCCTGCTCCTGCACCACTGCACAAAGGACAGACAGTGGCCAATGTCTTCCCAAGCTGCCTTCAGCTGCCCTGCCAGACCAGCAAATGGAGACTCATGTTCACAAACCCAGTTGCAATCTTACCCACTCAGAGACAGGTTGTGAGTGATCCAGTGTGGCCAGGATGGAAACCAAAGCAGCACACCTGTCCTGCCTTCTCAGATACATCAAAACTAAACATAACAAAAATCAGGATACAGCAAACAAACATACAATAAATAAATACAATAACACCTTAATAGGAGCTCTGGTAGCATAGTGCCTAAGGCACTTGACTGCTAACCAGAAGGCTGGTGGTTCAAACCCACCAGTCACTCCTCGGAAGGAAGATGGG
>NW_006921604.1:6538882-6563764 GCF_000298275.1 Orycteropus afer afer
AAAAAAAAAAAAAAAAGCAATTAGCAATCCAGAAGGCTAACACTGTAATTTCAGAAACAGATAATGCATTGGAAGTAGTAGAAAAGAATGAAAGCCTGAGAATTATGAGAGACACCATCAAGAGGAATAATTTATTTATACATGATTGGAATTCTAGAACAAGGGACCAAAAAAAAAAACCTCTAATATCATAAGAGATGAGAAAATATCTATCTAAGCATCTCAATAAACTCTAAATAGACAGACTTCAAAAGAAAATCACCAAGATATATCATAATCAAACTTTCTGAAACCAAAGGGAAAAAAAAAAAAAAAGAATCCTGAGAGCAGCTCAGGAAAACAAAATGTCACCAACAAAGGAAATCAGTAGGACTAAGCTCTGATTTCTCAGCAGAATCATACAGGCAAGGGGGCAACAGGATGACATATACAAAACCCTGGAAAAAAAAACCTGCCAACCAAGAATCACATAGCCAGGAAAACAGTCCCTCAAATTTGATGGTGAAATTAGACTATTTCCACATAAACAGAAATTAATGTGGAAATATTCTAAAGAAGAAAATCATAAAGATTCAGTAAATACAAAATCAACAACATGAAGGAAATGAAAAGAAAATCCATTAAACAAAAAGAGCTCGGCACAGAAGAGTATATGGAACAAAGAAATCACCACCACCACAAAAAAAGCACAACAAAATGACAGCAGTAAATTCATACCTATCAATAACTACACTGAATGTAAATGGATTAAATGCACCAGTTAAAGACAAAGCGTGGCAGAATGGATAAGAAAACATGGCTCATCAATATGCTGCCTACAAGAGATCCCTTGGACACAAAGATAAAAATAAGCTACAATGGTCTGGTAGAGCCTGGTGGAACCACTGAGACTATGGCCCCTAGCTGCCCTTCAGGTCTGGAATTGAACCCACACCTGTAGCTTCCAGCCAAAAAAAAGACAGTCATATGAGTTGAACACTTACCTAAGGTAGATACACTTCTTGGAGAGAACAATCATGGGAGAAAGAAGGGCTGTTTATGCACAGGGAGACAGCTCAGGGGGCAGGGGTACATGGAGGGATGGACACAGGGAAGAGGTAACTATCGGGAAGAAGTAGGAGGGGAGCTGTAGTATTGGGGTAAATTGTAGTCAATGTCATGAGACAAAGTGTAGGTGAACTGCTGTATGGAAAGTGAATTTGCTCTGTAAATTTTTACCCAAATCACAATTAAAAAAAAAAAAAAAAGGAAAAAAAAAAAAGCTATAAATTAAAGGATGGAAATAAATATATCAAACAAATGGCAACCAAAAAAGGGCAGGGAAGGTAACATTAATCTCTGATAAAACAGATGTTAAGGCAAAAACTAGCATAAGGGACAAGGACACCACTAAATAGCAAATTATAGACCAATACCCCTCATGAATAAAGATGTAAAATTTTTCAAAATCCTAGCCAACAGAATCCAACATCATATGAAAAAATAATAATATATCATGACAAAGTGGGATTCATAATAGGTATGCAAGGATGGTTCAACATTAGAAAATAAATCAATATAATCCATCATATAAATAAAACAAAGGAAAAGAACCATATGATCATATCAATTAATGCACTCTTTCTCAATAAAAACTCTCAGCAAAATAGGGATAGAAAGAAAATTCCCCAACATAATTAAAGGCCAAAAGCCAACATTATTCTCAGTGAAGAAAGACTAAAAGCATTCTCCTTGAGACTGGGAACCAGACAAGGATGCCCTTTATCATCACTCTTGTTCAATATTGACTGGAAGTCCCAACCAGAGCAATAAAGCAAGAAAAGGAAATAAAATTCATCCAACTTTGTAAGGAAGAAGTAAAACAATCCCTATTTGCAAATGATATAATCTTATACACAGAAAATCCCAGAGATGCTACAAGAAAGCTACTGGGACTAATAGAAGAATTCAGCAAAGTGACAGGGAACAAGATTAACATATAAAAGTCTGTCCAAATTTCTCTAAATTAACTAATGCTAACAAAACACCACTGGAAGCAGCAGTCAAGAAATTAGACGATGTATTGCACTGGGCAAATCTGCTGCAAAAGACCTCTTTCAAGTGTTGATGAGCAAAAATGTCTCTTTGAAGACTAAGGTGCACCTAATCCAAGCTATGGTATTTTCAATAGTCTCATATGTATGTGAAAGCTGGACAGTGAATGAAGACCAAAGAAGAGTTGATGCTTTTGAGTTGTGGTGTTGGCAAATAACACTGAAAAGTACCATGGACTGCCAGAAAAACTAACAAATCTGTCCTGGGAGAAGCGCAGCTGGAATGCTCCTTGGAAGCAAGAATGGCCAGACTTTGTCTTACCTACTTTGGTCATATTGCCAGAAGGGTCCATTCCCTGGAGAAGGATATCATGCTTGGTAAAGTGGAGGGTCAGTGAAAAAGGGGAAGGCCCTCAATGTGATGGACTGACATAGTGGATGCAACGATGGGCTCAGGTATAGCAAAGATTATAAGGCTTGCACAGGACTGGGCAGTGTTTCATTCTGTTGTACGCAGGGCCAACTATGAGTCAGAACCAACTCAGTGGAATCTAAAGATAACAACAAAGAGAACTCTGAAAAGAAAATCAGGAAAACAATACCATTTACAACAACCACCAAAAAGATGTAATACTTAGGAATAAAACTAACCAGGGATATGAAAGTTTATACAAAGAAAACTACAAATACTACTGCAAGAAACCAAGAGACCTATAGAAATGGAAGAATGTACTATGCTTATGGATAGGAAGACTTAAACTTGTGAAAATGTAGACACTACCCAAAGAAATCTATAGATATAATGCAATCCTGATCCAAATTCCATCCCTTGCTTTAAAAAGATAGAAAAACTAATCACCAACTTTTTATGGCATGAAAAGGGGTCCTGGATAAGCAAAGCACTACTAAAGAAGAACAAAGTAGGAGACCACACACTTCCTGAATCTCAGAACCTACTACATACAGCCATGGTAATCAAAACAGCCTGGTATTGGTACAACCAACATATAGAACAACAGAACAGAATTGGGAGTCCAGAAGTAAACTCATCTTCTCATGGAAAGCTGATCTTTGACAAAGGGCTGAAACTCACTAAATGGGGAAAGATAGTCTCTTTAACAAATGATACTGACAAAAGTGGGTATGTACAGAAAAATGAAACAGGATTCATATTTCTCATCATATGCAAAAACTAACTCAAGATGGATTAGCGATCTAAATGTAAAACCTAAATTAAAACTACAAAGATCAAAGAAAAAATAGGGCCAAACTTAGGGGCCCTAATACATGGTTTAAATACACTATCAAACACAACTAAAAATGCACTAACAGCAAAAGACAAACTAGATGACTGGGACTTCCTAATCATTAAACATTTATGTATACCAAGAGTTAAAAGAGAACTTAGAGATTGGGGGGTGGGGGGTGGGGAAAGCTTAGCAATGCCCTATTGGACAAGGGACTAATCTCTAACATTAATAGATAACTTCAATACCTCAACAAAACAAAGGCAACAATTCAATTTTAAAATGGGCAAAGGACATGAACAGACACTTCACCAAAGAAGACATTTACCTGGCCAACAAATATATGAAGAGATGTGTGTGATCATTAGCCATCAGAGAGATGCAAATCAAAACAATAATGCAGTATCACTTCACCCTAGCAATAACAGCAAAGTGAAAAAAAAAGGGAAAAAAAAAACCAGAAAATAATAAATGCTGGTGAGGGTGTGGAGAGAATGGAACTCTCATATGTTGCTGGTGGGTCTTTAAAATGATACAACCTCTGTAGAAAATGGTATAGTGCATCTTTAAAAAGTTAGAAATAGAGATACCATATGATCCAGCAATCCCATTACTAGGTATATAATCGTAAAGAAATAAAAGCTGTGACAGGAATAGATATATGCACACTCAAGGTCATTACAGCATTATTCACAACAGTAAAAAGATGAAGACAACCTAAGTGTCCATCAACAGCACTAAGGATGGATACATACACACAATGGGATACTACATAATGTTAAAGAATAACAATTAATCCAGGAAACATCTCACAACATGGATAAATCTGGAGGACATTATGATGAGTGAAGTAAGTCAATCACAGAGGGACAAATATTGTATGTGACTACTATTATAAAAAATCAAGAAAATGTTTATACATAGAAAGAAACTTTCTTTGATGGTTACCAGGAATGGGAGGGGAGGGAAGGAGGGAAAATCACTAATGAGACAGTAGACATGTATTAACTTGGAGGCAGGGAAAGGCAATACACAATAAGGGGGAGGTCAGATCAACATGACTAAGACAAAGAAAGACACTAGGAGGTACTCAAGAGTAAAAGGCAACAACAGTAAATACTGATACACACAAAATCCTATAATAATAGTAATTTATGAGTAGATACATAGGGTAGATATGTAACAAGTGTGGGATGGTGTATGGGAATACACCCACAAGCATATGTAGGTTTGGCAGAGACTATTTCTACATATTTATTTGTATGTGCTGCAAATATATCCAAGCATATTGTAAAGCAGACAGAAAGCAAAGTTATGCAAACTTCTTAACTATAACTAAATATTTTGAGGGTGTGTTAGACTGGGTTCTCTACAGAAGCAAAACCAGTAAAGCTTATATATACAGAGAGTGAAATAGAAATTAATATTCAGAAAATGGCTCACACACTTATAGAAGCTGGCAAGTCCCAAGTTCTTGGATCAAATGTCAAGACAGAGGCTCTTCCCAACTCACGTAGCTGCAGGGGCTGACGAGCTCAAGGTTGGCAGGCAGTACACTGGCTGTTGACTCCAACGAATGACGAATCCAAGATCTCCAGGCCGAATGGTAGATTGTTCGCTCATGGACTGTTGTAGGCAGCACAACAAAATCCCGATCCACAGAAGAATGTCTCCTCTCCCAGGATGTCCATAAATATACTGGAAGCAGGCCACACCCCTAGGGAAACTCCCTTTAATGGATTGGCTGCTCAAAACATACACATCTGATCCCATCATGGTAACAATCCACATCACAACTGCTTAAACCACACAGAATTGCGGTCCAGCCAAGTTGACACACAGCTCCAACTATCACAGAGGGACTGAGTCACTGGGCTTGCGGGCTTAGGATCCTAGTCTTGGGGACCATCTAGGTCTTTTGGCATAACATAGTCCATAAAGACATGTTCTATATCCTATTTGGTGAGTAGTGACTGGGGTCCAAAGCTTGCAAGAGGCTTTTATAACTTGAGTGAAGGAAATCAAAGACTCAAGGAAACAATTACTCTAAAGGACTAATGGACCACAGATCTACTAGTCTGAGATCAGAAAAACTAGAGGGTACCTGGCTATCACTATCAACTACCCTGATAGAAGGTCATAGACAGAGTGGAAGAAAAATGTAGAATAAAATTCAAAATCATAAAAAAGACCAGACTCAGGTTTCAGCCAAACAACAAACAAGCATATAAGAACAAAAACACCTGAGAGGTAAGCACCTCTTAGAAGAACCCATCATACAAGGCCAAAAGGGCAGCATTTGCATAGGGATAAAGCTCAGAAAGTAAGAAGAGATAGGAAAAGATGAATGGAAAATGGCAAACACAGGATGAACATGGGAAGAGTGCTGTTACATTGCAGGGATTGCAATCTATGTCACAAAATGTGTATGGATTATTGAATGGAAAAACAATTTGCTCTGTAAACTTGCACCCAAATCACAAAAAGTTGGGGGGCGGGGCGTGAGTTACAATCCCTCAAAAATAAAAAAAGGCCAGACTTACTGGTCTCGTAGAGATTGGTGGAAGCCCTGAGACTATAACCCTTAAATACCTTTCAAACTTGGAACTGAACCCACTTCTAGAGATCACCTTCTAGCCAAACACAGGCCTATGAAGTGAACAATAATACTCATAAGGAACATTCTCCTCAAAACAATCGACCATACAAGATCAAAAGGGCAACATTTGCCCAAATATAGGTTCAGAAGGCAGGAAGAGGCTGGAAAGATGGATGAACAGAAACAGGGAACTCATAGAAGGAAGTGGAAAAGTGCTGTTACAGTGAGGGGATTGCAACCAATGTCCCGAAATGACATGTGTACAAATTGTTGAATGGGAAACAATTTGCTCTGCAAATTTTCACCTGAATCACAATAAAATGTTCAAAAAAGTAAGTAAAAGGCATGGACTACAGCAAAAAGAAGAAATCAAATCACATAATGTACTGGGAAAATCTGCTACAAAAGATTTCTTTAAAGTGTTTTTAAAAAGCAAAGATTTCACTTTTGAGGACTAAGGTACACCTGACCTAAGCCATGGTATTTTTAATTTTCTCATATGCACGCAAAAGTTAGAAAATGAATAAGAAAAACTAGACTGCCAGAAGAACAAACAAATCTGTCTTGGTAGAAGTACAGCCAGAATGCTCCTTAGAAGCAAGGATGGCAAGACTTTGTCTCTCATTGGTCATGTTATGGTTAGGAGGGACCAGTCCCTGGAGAAGGACATCATACTTGCTAAAGTGGAGGGTCAGTGAAAAAGAGGAACATCCTCAACAATACAGATTGACACAGTGGCTACAAGAGTAGGCTCAAGCATAGCAACCATTGTGAGGATGGCACAGTGTCTTGTTCTGTTGTATGCAGGGTCTCTATGAATCAGAACGGACTCAACAGCACCTGATGACAACAACAATGAATCTATGAATAAAAAGTCTGTTAAATAGTCAACTGTTAAAAAACAATCAATCTAATTTGAAAATGGGGCAAAAGATATGAACAGACACTTTACAAAGATGACTTACCGGTGGCAAATAAGTACATGAAAATATATTCAACATCATTAGTCACTAGGGAACTGCAAATGAAGACCACAATGAGATATCACTACACACCTATGCTAAAACCAAACTCACTGCCATCACGTCGACTCCAACTCACAGTGACCTTCACTGGGTTTCCGAGGCTGTAGATCTTTACAGAAATAGATTGCCCCATCTTCCTTCTGTGGAGCAGCTGGTGGGTTTGAACTGCTAACCTTCTGATTAGCAGCCAAATGCCTTATCTACTGTACTACCACAGCATCTTACACACCTATTAGAACAGCTAATATAAAATGAGAGACAACATCCAATGCTGGCGAGTTGCAGATAAACTGGATCTCTCATACACTGCTGGTGGGAAAGTAAAATGGTACAGCCACTTTGGCAAACAGTTTGACAATTTCTTTTTTTTTTAATTGTGATTTGAGTAAAAGTTTATAGAGCAAATTCATTTTCCATACAGAGGCTCACAAAAACTTTGTCTCACGACATTGACTACAATTTACCACAATGCAACAGCTCCCCTCCTACCTCCTCCCCATAGTTATCTCCTCCCTGTGTCCTTCCCTCCAATGCACTCCTACCCCTTGAGCTGTTTCCCTGTGCATACACAGCTTTCTACTCTCCCATGACTGTTCTCTCCAAGGAGTGTATCTACCTAACATAAACATTCAGCTCATATGCCTGTCTTTTGTTTGGTTGGAAGCCACAGGCATGGGTTTAATTCCAGACCTGAAGGGCAGCTAGGGGCCATAGTCTCAGTGGTTCCATCAGGCTCTATCAGACCAGCAAACCTGGTCCTTTTTTTTTATTATTGATTTTGAGTTTTGTTCCATATTGTTCTCCCACTCTATCTAGGATCTTCTACATAGTTTCCCCTCCGAGTGGTTGACAGTGGTAGCCAGGCACCATCTAGTTCTTCTGGTCTCATAGTCATATAGGCTGAGGATCGTATGGTGTACCAGTCACAAGGACTAATTGTTTCCATGCATCTTTGGTTTTCTTCATTCTTCTTTGCTCTGGACAAGGAGAGACCCATCGTTGCATCTAGATGGCTACTTGCGAGTTTTCAAGATCCCCGTCACTACTCACCAAAGTAGGATGTGGAACAATGTTTTTGTATAGTATGTTATGCCAACTGAGCCTGATGTTCCCTGTGACCATGGTCCTGAGCCCACAGGTCCCACTACTTGCTACCTCTGGGTAGCTGGCTGTGGCTAAGGTGACTACAACCTTGTCCTTGTCAGCTCTACTATATACCTGGAAATTCTTACAGAACATACAAATACATTGGAGAAACACTGCAGTTTAACAATTTCTTAAAAACTGAAACCTTACCACAGGACCCAGTACTAGAACTCCTGGGCATTTATCTCCAAGAAATGAAAACAAATTTTCACACATTTATGCATTCAATTGTTCACAGCAGCTTTATTTGTAACAGCCTAAATCTAGAAACAATCCAAATGCCCTAGAATAGATAGTTATACAAACTGTGGTGTGGTACACTCACACCAAAGAGTACTACTCAGCAATAAAAAGGAATGAACTACAGATACAACAACTTGGATCTCAAGGACATTACACTGAGTGAAAGAAAAAGCCACTCTCACAAGGCCATATAACATTCCTGAAATGACAAATTACTGAGATGGAGAGCAGATGAGTAGTTGCCAGGGGTTGGTAATGGTGGGGGAGATGTGGGTGTGACTCTATCGGGGCAGCATGGGGAGATGTTTGTGGCAATGGAATAGTTCTGTATCTTGATTGTGGTGGTGGTTACAGGAATATATACTCATGATAAAATAACATAGAACTATGTACACCCACATACACACACATACACACGGTACCAATGTCAGTTTCCTGGTCTTGATGTTGTACGCAAGATATAAACATTGGGGAAAACTGGGCAAAAGGTACAGGGACCTCTGTGTACTATCTTTGCAACTACCCGTAAATTTCAAAGTAAGTTTTTTTTTTTAAAGAAAAACCACACAATAGTCCAACCTAGTTTTGTTTTCTTTTTTCTCCTTCTACTCTCTTCCTGGAAAGGGTAATGATACCAATGGCATGACTCCATCCCCTGGGCACTATTACTGGACTGGGTGGGAGAAGATAACAATTCATAAGTGGGAATGAGCCAATCAGGTTTACTGTCGTCAGAATTTGAACTGAAAGACAAAGATGAGCTATTCCAGCAGGGCTCTGCAGCTGCAAGGTGTAAGCCAGCTGAGGTCATGAAGTAAGCAGCAGTGAGGCTCCCTGTCTGTGAGAATGCCTACTGAGAGAACACTCCCTTTCAGAGCCATTCTGTGGTGAATGGGTTTCTGCTGCTTGCAATGATCCTGACTAAAACATATGCTTAGAAATAGAGATGAAAAGATAACAAAGACTTGTGTGCATCAAAATTTGCTATGGGTCTGTCCTTAATACTCCTGAAGTTTAAGGCAGTTTCATTTTAAGCAATCTATTCTTCACTTCTCACCTCATCTGACTCACACAAGTCAGTGAGAGTAGACAGTTGAGAGTGAGGAAAAGAGTCCTTCAGGTCCCCACTGAGGATGGTAGAGAAGTGCCCAGGTGTGCTAGATGCTCCCAAGCAGTCTAATTATGGCCTCCACCCACAGAGGGTTCCAGTGCCAAGGGTGGGGACCTGAAATTTAAGGATTGGAGGAATGTCCTCTTAGATACAAGTTCACAAGTAATCTGGACACTGGGATTCATTCATTCACCCCTAAATCTTTATCACATTTTTATTGGTGGTATAGGATATACACAAGGGCCAAAGTCAAGGCATCCCACCTACTGCGGGCCCAGCCAGAGCCTCACCATGGCAGCAGCAATCATTCTAGGCCTGGTGGAAAGTAACTGAAAAGGGCCACATGCAGGCCAAGCCACCATCTCCTCACCTCCTAGGCTAATTACTCTCCACATCAGGTCTCCCATCTCAGTCAGACCACAGTACAGTTCAAGTAGAACAGACACTGGCACCAGACTGTCTGGGTACCAGTCCTGCTTCTGCCACTATAACACTTCTCTGTGCTTTAGTTTCTTCACTTGTAAAAAGTGAATCACACTATCCACCTCATTGAATTAAATCAGTGAATTCATATAAAACAGCGCCTGCCATCAATGAGATGATCACCAGCATTATCACAAATATGTTAGTTATTATTTTCTGTGCCTACTTCACTGGGTTGTTCCTAGAATAAACATGACAGAAGTCAACTGAAAACAAATTAAAGCAATCTAGAGTTCTGGTAGTTTAGTAGTTAAAGCATTTGAATGCTAATGAAAAGGTTGGTGGTTCAAACCCATCAGCCCTGCTCTGTAGGAGAAAGATGTAGCAGTATGCTTCCTTAATGATTTACAGCCTTGGAAACCCTATAAGGCAATTCTACTCTGTCCTATAAGGTCACTATGAGTCAGAATTGACTCAGTGGCAGAGTTTTTGGGCGGGTGAAGCAATCCAAAGGTTAGTTTTATTTTTTCAAAAATTATTTTTGCTAATGTAAGACAGAACTCTCACAATGGTTCTGCTTCATAGCCCATCCAGCCCTAGACTGTTCTAGTGGTAAGACCAAAAGTGGAACAAAGGTCTTCTTGAATCAGGGACCTCTTCTCAAAGCCCAAGGACATTTTCCATAGGGCATCAACATACATCTGTCATCCCAGAATTTAACTAAAACTTTCCTGATCCTTCGACATTTTCTACTAATAGTATCACCACCTAACGTTATGTACTCCAGGTCCACTATGTGATATGTAGAGTACTTACTTCAGCATTGTTCAACCTGTACAGCCCAAGCCTCAGGAATCACTGATAGGAAGCGTACTTTATTTTACCACAAAGGCAGGACATTTTGGTTTTCCTTTTGGTCTTGGCACATATCAAGCCAGCATCTCCTCACACTGTCCAGGCTGCAGTGCTGTTTCAGGAATGATTCAGCACTCTAACTGTTATTTAAATGATTCCTACAATCTTCATATAGCCTAACACTGACTTATTGTTCTTGCTTCTGGTGGTGTGTTACTGTCCTACCTGTAAAGCTATCAAACCCAAGTCCTGGATGCCTCTTTCAGATTTCATAGCTTCCTCAAATTTACTACCAAAATCAAACCTATTGCCATAGAGTCAATTCTGACTCCTAGCAACCACATAGGGCAGAGAAGAACTGCCCCCATAGGGTTTCCAAGGCTATAATCTTTACAGGAGCAAACTGCCACATCTTTCTCCTGTGGAATAGTCAGTGGATATGAACCACTGACCTTCTGGTTAGCAACCAAGCACTTAATCAATGTACCACCAGAGCTCCATCTAAATTTACTACATACTTCCTGGATTTCAGAAAGCAGTTATCTACCCGTTACTGTTTAAAAAAAAAAAAAAAAAATGCAACTTATTTTTCTACTGCTGAATGGCTGCTGAGCTCAGCTCTGCAGGTCAGGGAAAAAAAGACATGGTGTTTAGGGGGCCCTCCCCCTCCTATCACAAACATTCTCCTTGCCCTTGCCTGCAGCAACCTAGTCTGTCTTGTCTAAGACTCCTACATATGAGTTCCCTCCTGGCTGCCCCTCAGACTGGCAGGTGAGAGTGTTGGATTGAACACCTGTAGCCTGGCCCAGATCATTGCACTGTGGGTCAGCACTCTTGATTACAATCCCAGTCAAGGTATATTGTGGGCCCTCCCCACCTATAGAAAAGGACACTGGATAGACTCACATTTGGTTTGTCTTATTTATCACCTTGACTGGAAACATGCTAGAGTACAGAAGGAAGGGAATCTGCTCTTGAGGACAGGTTCAAAGCCAAACATTAGGCTCTATGCAGACAAGTGTAAGGAGGTACGGAGGGGCTGAGAACACCACCTTCAGTGACTACTTCTCCAGGGACCTCCACCTCCAGGGCTCAGGCTGGTACCAGGAGCCCTGCATAGTAGAATCACTGCCAATAATCTTCCCACTTCTAAGCAGGAAGAAAAAGTCATGTGGAATAGAAACAGGAACACTGAAGATGGCCTTTGTAGTCTTGATGCCCCGAGCTTCCTGGGATGGCCAAGATGTGAACTTAGCTGGTTACACCTGCTTCATTTTTAGTCACTGGAGACAGAAATCTCAAAGGCTGGGGCTTCTTTTCTCTGACTTGGCAAGTTCTACTTTTCATAACCAGCTGAATGAACTGTTCTTAGGTTTAAACACCATGTTGTTTCACCATAGGAACTACTGGTATATCCTTCGAGCCACTTCATTTATTGCTCCATTCCTCTTCTTTGGCTTTTCTGGACCTGCAGGCCCTCTGGATATAGGAACTGCCCGAAGCATGGTGAGAAAAAGAAAGGAACCAGTTTTAACCTTCTGGCAAATGCTGCTCCCCACATCTATGGTGGTCAAAGGGGCCAAAAGATTACAGCCTAGTTCTCTTTGCTTTCATTATGAAACTGCTCTATGGTGTATTTGAAAATTGCAAGTTCCCAGGTCCAACAGGCGCTCAATATTTGATTTGATTTCTAAGACGGAGGTGCATGGGGCCCACTCTCCCATGTCTGCTCAGAGGGAAGGCAACAGATGTTCAAAACAAACCTTCTGGCTGAACAACTGGTCAGTAGGCCAGACTGATCCCAGTCCTCAGCAGAGAGCTCTCAATCCTGACTCCCATGACCCCAGACGATGTGGACATCTCCTCCCAACATGGCACAAGGAGCACAGACTTCCAAAAGGAAATTTCTTATTAAATGCAGTGAGCAGTCCAACACTGACACTTAAGTTAAATCACAGCTATTGATGAAGAAGTGCCCCTGATCCATGCATGGTCAGATCTGCTGAGAAGGCTGGGGATTCTAGCAACCAGACTTATAGATCCTGGAGGATGGTGCTCCCTTGCTGGCACCGTTATCACCTAGCCTAATGGGTTCACGAGACCCAGAGCCCCAACCCTGAAGATAGTTGGCAGGAAGACTAAAATGACTATCTTAAAGAAGTCTTCAAATAGGCAAATAGCTCAGCAGAACAGCACATGTGCCTAGGGCCATCACCAACCTGGTAAAGGAGGACATATTGCACGGCATCTTCAGGGTGCTGGAGGCAGGCGCTGTGGCAGGAGAGCAGTTAACAAGGGTCAAAGCATTGCCAGATTAATGTATCCAGACCCTCTGACCTAGTCATCCCACTCCTGAGAATTTATTCCAAAGAAATAATTCTCAATAGGGAAAAAGCTGGATGCACAGACACATTCTAACAACCAAGTGGTTACTGGACTCCGCAGTCAGAGATTCATCACCACTTTTTAGAGTAAATCACTTATGTTCTCTGAGCCTCCTTTTCCTCATCTGTAAGATGTAGTTGACAGCATCTACTTCACAGGGTCGTTGTGAGGATTAAATGACATAATCCAAGTAAAGTACCTTGCATGTATGTTCAACCACAAAGGACAGCTCTTATTATCATGCTTAAAGACAAGAAGGGAATGCAGAGAAAAAGGAAATCAGAGAATTAAGAGTAAGACTCACAGAATTAGAAGGTAAACTTTCCATTATAGTGACAGTATCATAGTTTAGGTATTGTACATGTTTGAGGTGTTATGGGGGGTCTTGCAGCTCAGGAAGAAGGAAGTAAAGCAGACAATTGTCTCTTCTCCATCAAGGCAAGGGTTTGTTTCCCTATATTCCTAGATTTCACCCTTGGAAATCTCTTAAGAGTGCTCTAAGAATTCAGTAAAGGGGGGAAGATGGAGGAGATAGGAAGGGAACAATGAAGAAGGGCTTGACATTCAAACCAAAAAAGATCCATCTTCCAAAGGAGGGCCATTCACATGACTACGACTCTGTTCTGATTAGGGGTATCCCTGAGAGTGAGCCCACCATCCCAGGGACTGTTACAAGGACAGCACCGATGCCCACTGCTGTGGATGGTGAGCTAGAAGAGCTCCCTGCCATATGGAAAAAATGATCACTAACTTTATATGGAAAGGAAAGAGACCTCGGATAAGCAAAGCACTACTGAAGAAGAAAAACAAAGTAGGAGGTCTCACATTGCCGGATCTCAAAACCTACTATACAGCCACAGTAGTCAAAACTGCCTGGTATTGGTTCAATGACAGATACATAGACCAATGGAATAGAATTGAGAACCCAGGTATAGATCCATCAACCTATAGTCAGCTGATCTTTGACAAAGGCCCCAAATCCATTAAGTGGGGAAGAGAATGTTTGTTTAATAAATGGTGCTGGCAAAACTGGAGATCCATTTGCAGAAAAATGAAACAAGATCTGTACCTCACACCACACACAAAAACAAACTCCAGATGGATCAAAGACTTAAATGTGAAACCTAGAACTATACAGTTTCTCAAGGAAAATTTAGGCTCAAACTTAAGGGCCCTAATATTTGGTATAAATAGGCTACCAAGCATAATTCAAAATGCACCAACAGCAGAAGAGAAGCCAGATGATTGGGACCTTCTAAAAATTAAATGTTTATGTGCTTCCAAAGACTTCTCCAAAAGAGTCAAAAGAGAACCTACAGATTGGGAAAAAATATTTGGTAATAACATATCTGACAAGGGACTTATCTCTAGAATTTATAGAACACTCCAACACCTCAATAACAAAAAGACAAACAATCCAATTAAAAAATGGGCAGAAGACATGAACAGACACTTCACCAAGGAGGATATTCAAGCGGCCAACAAACATATGAAGAAATGCTCACGATCATTAGCTATTAGAGAGATGCAAATCAAAACAACAATGAGATACCATCTTGCTCCAGCACTAGTAGCAAAGTTCAACAAGACAGAAAATAACAAATGCTGGCGAGGTTGTGGAGAGATTGGGACTCTCATACACTGCTGGTGGGACTGTAAAATGGTACAACCATTGTGGAAAGCAGTATGGCGATTCCTTCAAAAGTTGGAAATACAAATACCATTTGACCCAGCCATCCCATTACTAGGTATATACCCTAAAGAAGTGAGAGCCATAACAAGAACAGATATATGCACGCCGATGTTCATCGCAGCACTATTTACAATAGCCAAAACTTGGAAACAACCTAGATGTCCAACAACTGAGGAATGGATAACCAAACTTTGGTACATTCACACAATGGAATACTATGCAACGCTAAAGAATAATGTAGAATCTGCAGAACACCGCATAACGTGGATGAACTTGGAGGACATTATGCTGAGCGAAATAAGTCAGTCACAAAAGGACAAATATTGTATTAGTCCGTTATTGTAAATGTTAAGAAAATGTTTATATATTGGAGGACATTTTCTTTGTTGGTTACCAGGGGTGGGAGGGAAGGGGAGGGAATGCTGTTAGATAGATAGAGATAAATATTGATTTGGGTGAAGAGAAGGGCAATGTACCAAATGTGAGTGACCAATATGGCAGCATTGAGGATGAGAAAGACAGAGAGAGTTACATGGGCATTACAAACAACAAATATGAACCCCTTTGTAAATACAATACTGAGTTGTTAATGAAAGCAAATATGGGTATAGGGACGGATAGATGGGTGAACAAGCTAAACAATTATGTATGTCTAAATGGAGAGTGTATCCAAGATCATATACAGGGTTGGCAGAAAATGGGCCTCTCGAAGAGTATGAAGGGATGGACACTGGGAGGAGGTAACTATGGGGAGGAAGTGGGAGGGGAGCTGCTGCATTGTAAATTTTGGTCAATGACATGAGACAAAGTATATGTGAACTGCTGTATGAAAAGTGAATTTACTCTGTAAATCTTCACCCAAATCCTAATAAAAAAAAAAAAGAAGAGCTCCCTGCCAGCATGACAAGTCACATGTGGCCAGCAGTACAGTACAGCATACCTCGTTTTATTTCGCTTAGCAGTTTTCCATTTTTTCACATATTGAAGGTCTGTGACAACCCTGCTTTGAGCAAGTCTGCCATTTTTCAAAAAGTATGTGCTCACTTTGTGTCTCTGTGTCACATTGTAGTAATTCTCAAAATATTTCAAATTTTCTCATAATGCCACCGCACACTTAACAGACTACAGTATAGTGTAAACATAATTTTTACATGCACTGGGAGATCAAAAATTTGTGACTCGCTTTATTATTTGCTTTATTATGGTAGTCTGGAACCAAACCTGCAATATATCCAAGGTATGTCTGTACAGAGAAGAGAGGCCTTGTGTCCACATGCGAGGCTAACAATACTTTAGTATCAACAATTATCCAGTCAATGTGTATATTTCTAATTGTCACATAAATGACTAGTTTAGAGACCTTTTTAACATTCATGTTTGCAAAGCCTGAGGAAATTCTGAGACAGTCCTTACTAAATTCCACCACAACCATCACTGACTTATGCCAACTTCTTCATATTACAGATGATATAAGTGAAACCCAGAGAGGTTAGGTGATTTGCCCAGGATCACATACATAGCTAGCTGAAGAGCCTGACTCATAACCCAGTGTTCTTTCCATGGTGTCATACTGCCTGGCAGTCTGAACAGTGAGGTAACTGTTAGAAGCGTTTGAGTCAGCAGAGCTAATTTAATAATGACGTCTCCTTTGTCCATAAGAAAAAAGTAATTACATACCCATTTAACCAAGTTGAAAACTAAGCCCTTTGAGTTTAACACCATCAGGTAGCAGCCAGATCTGGATCTTTCTTCTGTGTTCTAATTTAGCCATGGAAAAGGGGAATTCTCAATGACCCCTGCCTTCTTTCCTCAATAACCAGCTCTCCCACCCAACAAAAAGCTGAAGAGAACTACCTAATATACGAAGAAGGTATCACATGGCAAGGACATGTTTCTAGTTGTGCATCAACATGGCATCAGCAAAGGTTTAGAATGTCTGAAATTGGTCCAAATGGCTTACAGTCACCTCCATCAAACCATCAAGGAACTGATACTTTTTACATTATGTTGTTGTTGTTGTTGTTATATGCCGTAGAGTCGGCCCCGACTCATAGTGACCCCTCCTTGGGTTTCCGAGGCAGTATCACTATGGAAGTAGGATTGCCCAACCTTCCTTCTGAGGAGTGGCTGGTGGGTTTGAACCGCCAGCCTTCTGGTTAGCAGTCAAGTGCCTTTTTACATTATATAGATGCTTTAAAGTATGGGAACAACAAAAAACTTCTCATCTCATTCTACAAGGATAGAATTACCCTTTTTACACAACTAAAAGAAGAAAGCACACACAAAAAAAGTGGGTGGTAGAGGGGAAGAAAACTATAGGCCAATCTAACTAATAAGCACAGAGACTAAAAGCCTAAGTAAAATAAAAGCAAATCAAAAGAATAGAACATGCTTTTCCTCTAAAACACTGCCTCCTTTCTTTCTTTTTTTCAGTTCTCTTTTTATAAGATCTTGTTTTCTATCTATGCACAACAGAATAAATTTGGGCATGTGCAAAAAAAAAAAAAAAATTTAAAGGAATAAGACAGTGAGTAAGCCACTATATCTGGTATTAATTTATGAGAGAGTTTGATATTAGGAAATCTAAGTAATTCATCATTTTAACTGATTAAAAGGAAATGTTTTTGCTCATTCATCTCATTTGATTCCAACAGGACACTGGACAAAATTCAAAATCCAATATACATCAAAAAAGAAAAAGATAAAGATCTTAGCAAACTAGAAACAGAACTAACACTGCCTTTAACTGAGGCTCTACATTATTATACAGTCATATAACACTAGTGTAAGAAAAGATCCAGGGCCTGCCGTGTGTATAGTAATTTGGCACGTGGTAATGGTGGATTTCAAACTCATGCAGGAGGGATGAATGGACTCATCAATAAAGTTAGATCCTTCCTCCACTTAGCATAAAAAAATAAATTCCAAGTGGACTAATGAACAAATAAGCAAAAGCCTTCTTAATCAAGGTACAAAACTCTGAAGCTATGAAGGAGAAGATGTGAAGATTTATTATATAAAAATTCTAGATACTTGCATGATAAAAAAATCCAGAAACAAAAGTTAAAAAAGAAACATTCAATATTTAAACAGAAAGTAAAAAACAAAAAGAAAAAGCAAGCAAGGACCATAAGCAAGGGACTAGAATAAAGTAGGTGCAACTTGTATAATAAAGTATTAACATCTGAACTCATAAGGCTGCTATAAATCAAACAGATACAGACTATGACAAGCAATTCATAAAAGAAATACAATCTCATTAATAACTAAGAAAATGTACTTTAAAACAAAATTTCATTTTTCACTTATTAGAGTAATAAAATTAAAAATACTGATTTCCACAACTGACAAAAGTATAGGAAAACAGATATTCTCATCACTGCAACTTGAATGGTATACTAGCAATGCCTTTTGAAGGCCAATTAGCCAGCACCTAGCCAGATTTTAGATGTCTATACCCTCATTTGGGAGCTCTGGTAGTATAGTGGATAAGACACTTGCCTGCTAACCAGAGGGCTGGCAGTTCAAACCCACCAGCCACTCCTCGGAAGGAAGGTTGGGCAATCCTACTTCCGTAGTGATACTGCCTCGGAAACCCAAGGAGGGGTCGCTATGAGTCAGGTTTGACTCGACGGCACATAACAACAACAACAACAACAACATACCCTCATTTGAGCTCTGGTAGCACAGTGCCTAAGGCACTTGACTGCTAACCAGAAGGCTGGCGGTTCAAACCCATTTATTAGTGTGCCTAGAGAAATGTTTCCAGAAGTACACAAGAGTTATGAACAAGGGGTTCACTGCAACATTATTTACAATATCAAAAAGCAAACATACCTAACTCTCTACCTAACTGGATACACTTTCATGCATCTGCACAGTGAAATATGAGGCAGCCATTTCCCATGTGCCAACAGGGAATAATGTCACAACATGTTTGCTAAGTAAAGGCTAGTTACAAAACAGTCCATATTCTATGATTCCGTTTTTTCCCAAAATAAACAAAATAATGTACTTCTCTAGAAAGAAAAAGAGGCTCTGGTGGTATAGTGGATAAGGCAGTTGGCTGCTAACCAAAAGGTTAGCAGTTCAAACCCACTAGCTGCTCCATGGAAGGAAGATGGGGCAATCCACTTCCATGAAGATTTACAGCCTCAGAAACCCAATGGGGGCATTATGAGTCGGAATCAACTAGATGGCAGTGAGTTTTGTTTTTTTTCAGTTTTATACAAGGAAAAATCTGGAAGAATGCACATCAAGCTATTAACAGTGGCTATCATCTCTGCAAGGAGATCTGGTGGCACAGTGGTTAAGTATTTAGATGTTAATCGAAAGGTCAGTGGTCTGAACCCACCAGATGCTCCACAGAAGAAAGATAAGGCAGTCTCCTTCTATAAAGATTTATAGCCTTGGACAAAGATGAACCCTTTTGTATGTACACGACTGTGTTGTCAGTGATGGCAAGCACTGATCTATGACTGGGTAGATGGGTCGAGAGGCTTAACGATCAGGTATGTCTACACAGGGTAGTGTGCCCATGACCATGTAGAGGGTTGGCAGATGATTCTTCTACAAGCATATCTGTATGCACTGTAAGAATGTCTGGGTGTATAGTAGAACTGACAAGGGACAAGGTTGTGGTGACTTCTTGACTACAGCCAGCTACCCTGAGGGAGCTGGACCTATGGCAGTTGGATTTGTGGGCTTGGGACCATGATCGCAGGGGACATAAAGCTCAATTGGCATAACATACTACATACACAAAAACATTATTCTACATCCTACTTTAGTGAATAGCAACCGGGGTCTTAAAAGCTTGCAAGCAGCCATGTAGGTGCAACGATGGGTCTCCCTTCATCCACAGCAAATGAGACAAATAAAGAAAACCAAATATGCATGGAAACAATTAATCCAAGGGACTAGTGGACCATGTGATCCTTTGCCTATATTACCATGAGATCAGAAGAGCTAGATGGTGCCCAGCTACCACTGTCAACCACTCAGAGGAGGATCAATCGGTGCAGGTCATCCTGGATAGTGTGGGAGAACAAAACTCAAAATCATAAAAATCGTAAAAAAAAAGACCAGGTTTGCTGGTCTGATAGAGCCTGGTGAGACCCTTGAGACTATGGCCCCTAGCTACCCTTCAGGTCTGGAATTGAACTCACTCCTGTGGCTTCTAGCCAAACAACAGACAGGCATATGGAGTGAACATTTACATCAGGCAGATACAGTCCTTGGAGCAATCAATCATGGGAGAACAGAAGGGCAGTATTTGCATTGGGAGATGGCAGAGGGTGGGCAGAAGTGCATGGGAGGGAAGCACACAGGGAAGAGGTAACTATGTGGAGGAAGTAGGAAGAGAGCTGTTACATTGTGGGGAATTGCAGTCAATGTCATGAAACAAAATGTATACGAACTGTTGTGTGGAAAATAAATTTGCTCTGTAAACTTTCACTGATATCACAACAAAAATTTAAAAAAAAAAAGATTTATAGTCTTGCAAACTGTTAGGGTCGCTACGAGTCAGAACTGATGCAATGGCAAAGGGTTTGGGATCATCTCTAGAGAGGAGCACTAGTGGTAGAGTGGTTAAGCACTTGGATGCTAAACAAAAGGTCAGCAGTTTGAATCCACCAGCTTCCCACAGGAGATGTGGCAGTTTGCTTCCATAAAGATTTACAGCCTTGGAAACCCTATAGGGCAACTCTACTGTGTCCTACAAGGTCACTATGAATTGTAATGAACTTGACAGCAGTGGGTTTGATTTGTTTTTTATCATCTCTTGGTACTAGGGAAAATTTTCACTTTCTAAATTACATATTTCTGTAATGTTTGCATTATCTAAAATAAGAACAAATGCATTTGTAATTGAAAAAATAAGGAACAGAAAAACTTTAACAACTTCCATCTTTCTGCAAAAAGGTGAGAGTAGCAGCTATGAACCCAATGGATGTCAGGTAACAATCTTTGTGCAATATTTTCCCCTAATGAAGAGGGACGAAGGCTTCTGGAATGGTTTGGGAATTGCCCTCTGCCTGTAGTACTCAGTTGCCCAACTACGTGGAAGGGCTGGCACAATGGAATGACAAGGACAGCACCAGGCTTGCACTCATGGCAGCCTACACAGCACCTTGCTCTTACATAGGAAGGCCTGGCTCAAGCAATGGGTGCTGAAGGAAAGCACACTCAATACTAGACTCAAACTATGTTTTTCGTTAATCTCGAATCTTTGGAAGGCTCCTCAGGAGACCATTTAAGATTAGAAATATTTTACTTGAAAAAGTCACGATGGAAATCCAATCAACTAAGGGGAACTGATGGTGATTTCCTTGGTAAGAGTTATAAATACCCAGTTGTACACTCAAAAGACAGCAAGGAAGCCAAGATCTGAGAAGGTACAACACTAGAAAGCTGCTATTCAAAGAACAATTATTAGTCAACTAACCTCTAAATACAACGTGAATGAGGAAACTGAGATTAGGAGTAAACAAAAACATTAAATACCAGACACACACTGAAACGTATTTGTATGTTTAATCCTCACAGCAATCTAGGGTATATTACAGAAAAGGAGAGACTCAAAGAGGCCCAAGCTTGCTCAGTCACAAAATTACAACCCTAGAGTCTAGATTTGAATGTGGTATGTCTACAAGTCCAGTGCATAAGCAGCTCCTCCAATCAGCCAGCCCCAAATTTCCCAATATTGGAGCCTATGTCCTCAGTTCTCCCAGGCAGACTCACCTGTGAGCCAGAGGGCAGAGCCTGGGAGGTGGGCTCCTCTGACAAGGCTGCTCCTGAGCCCATAGGGCTCAGAGTGGTGATTCTGCTTGGCTGGCCACGCAGTGTCAGTGTAATGGTGGTCGGAACCTTCAAGCCTAAGAGAGATGGAGAGAAGCAGGTTTTTTGTCACAATCCTCCCTTTCTACTGAGCCTTTCCTTTTCTGGAGAGTGTCTTCCCCACTCCCTACCCCAATCCCCCCTCAGCCTTCTCCCTAGCTGGTTCATCTAAGGCCCATCAGGCAGTCTGAAAGGCAACAGGAGACAGCCTGTGTTCTCTCAGCCTCTCTGGGGGATGGGTCCACACAGCTGAATCCCTAAGGGTGCAAGGCATGGACCCTGTGGGGTTGGGTTCAACATCATACCTTGCCCATGTAAGATGGGAAGGTCTTAGGGGAAGTTCCCAGATCTGTGAGTCCCCAAGGTTCTCCTGAAAGACTCACCTGATGCTTGATTAGAGATCTGAGCCAGGCCAGGGAGGCTGCTTGCCAACTTAGCAAGGCCCCCATTGGTAAGCAGCTGGTGGATGGCTGTGGGCTTGCCACCAGGAGTGGCACCCAAGGAGGAAAGAGTAGTGGCCACAGGAATGGTACGGACAATGGTGCTGGTGCCCGTGGTGATGGCACCCAGGCTCTGCATGGGGGTGGCCAACTTCACACTGGTAGCCTGTTGGACACACAAGCCCAGATGATCAGAAGCTGTCACCCAACAGCAATAATCACGTTTGGAAGGCCCAGAGAGTATTACTAAAGGCTAAGTTGTATTGTGTGCCTACTACATGCAAGGCACTCTTTCAGGCATTTTGTATATATTATCTCATTAATGCTCACAACCCTGTGAGAGAAGTACCATTATCATCTTCATTTTACAGATAAGGAAACACAGACATAGAGGAGTCAAGAAACTTGCCCAAGGTCACACAGTAAGAGATAGAACCTTAACCTTTGGTAGCTCCCAAACATATAGTGAGACAGCTGTCTGTCCTTGACCCACTGACCCCAAACCCAGTCTCTCAGCCAAAACAACTAAGCTGAAGAGGCCTCCTCATACACCTCCCCAGTGAAATGCAGATCTGCACCTGTGGGGCTGGCCCTGGGGAGGGATTTGCTGGGAGGCCAGAGGTCTTGCTGCTGATATCTTGTAAGCTGAAGCTGAGACCTTGGAGGAGGCTGCTGGCTGATGTGGCCCCTACGAGGAGGATATAACAACTATCAACACAGGCTCTATCACATGCACATATCCCCAAAGCAGCCATGCCCACCCACCCTCAACATTAACTAAAACACAAATATTCTTTCTAATGGACGTCCCCACTGCTCTCAGAAAGATGCCAAGAAGGGCTGCCCTGCCATGTACTGGACGCCCACATAAGGAAAGCCACAATGTCAGAAATTGCATCAGATTCCCTCTGCAAGCTCCCAACCTGTTGCAAACCACCTGTCTCACATTTTGGAAAATTTTAGAAGGAACCAAAAAGAGCCTGAATCCCACTTTCCAGAAATCTGTAACTCCCTCTTTCCTTTCCAAGGGAGTTGTTGTTGTTGTTGTTGTTATGTGCCGTCGAGTCGGCCCCGATTCATAGCGACCCCTCCTTGGGTTTCTGAGGCAGTATCACTATGGAAGTAGATTGCCCCATCTTCCTTCCGAGGAGTGGCTGGTGGGTTTGAACCACCAGCCTTCTGGTTAGTAAAGTGCCTTAGGCACTATGCTCCAGAGCTCCTTTCCAGGGGAGAGGAAAGGCTTTTTAAGCCAAAGAATTCCAAATAAGAGATCAATCATGGGAGAACAGAAGGGCTGTATACACACAGGAAGACAGCTCGGGGGCAGAAGTGCACAGGAGGGAAAGACACAGGGAAGCAGTAACTGTGGGGATGAAGTGGGAAGAGAGCTGTTACATCATGGGAAATTGCAGTCACTGTCATGAGACAAAGTGTATGTGAATTGCTATATGGAAAATGAATTTGCTCCATAAACTTTTACCCAAATCACAATAAAAATTAAAAAAAAAAAAAAGGAATTTCAAGACCTGGCTTACCCTTCACCTAACACACAGTCTGGTAGTTTCAAACCAAGGAGGAAGGCCCTTTTGAAGGAGGGGAGGGTCTGCAATGCCTCAGCCCTGCTAGGTTCAGGCAATTAGATTTTCCACACAGGTGACAGGATAAGAGAAGTAAGGAGACAAGCTTATGCAGAAAAACGTGGTTTTATTCCATCAGATGTGTTTAAAATACCAAAATGAACTACAAAGTATCTCCCATCAGTTATCTACCTTTCCTGGTATACAGGAAACAATATCAGCAGATGAGATTATCTACACACTGAAGATAGTAAGGACAAGGAATCCCCTACCACAAGTAAAATTCTAGCTTCATGTCAAGCCTCTACAACAAGACTAAGATCCAAAAGAGCATCCTCCAGTTTCCAGAGATACCTTCCTAGAACCACCCTTTCTTTTGGGAGGGGAAGAATGCTGGGCTACAAAATACCTGGAAGGGAGTTGCCTGGAGAGGTGGCCACCAAGCGGCTCTGGAATGTATGCAAGGCACTGGACACGGTGCTGCTGGAGACCACTGAAGAGGCGGGGCTGGCTGAGAGTGCCCCATCACAAGAAGCACTGGATCTGGAGACAAACAAAGGAGCTCCATTATCCAAAGGTCAGAGGGTAATAGACCCCGGCAACACAGGGAGGGATCCAGAGTAGGGCCCAGGAAGGCTTTCTGAAATGGACACAAGGCTAGAACCTTTGGTTTATTCACCCCACCTTCCAAATCCAGTCTCTAATCCTTCTAAAATGGAGGAATTGGTGGTTCAGTGGTAGAATTTTTTCCTTCCATTTAAGAAACGTGAGTTCGATTACCACACCTCAAGCATAGCCACTACCCATCTGTCAGTGGAAGTTTGTGTGTTGCTGTGGTGCTGGACAGGTTTAAGTGGAGCTTCCAAACGAAGAAAGACCAGGAAGAAAGGCCTGGTGATCTACTTCCAAAATTCAAGCCAATGAAAACCATATGGATCACAATAGTTCAATCCACAACCCATCATGGGAATGGGACAGGACTAGGCAGCGTTTTGTTCCACTGTACATGATATCATATAGATAGCAGGTAGAGTTGGGGCCAATTTGATGGAAGCTAACAACAACAACAATTCTTCTCAAATTTAAAAGTCAGGCCTAAAGTAAGGACATCAGGCCTTGGAGCAAGAGCTAGAGGACATATGGTAGTTAAAGTGTCAACTTGGCTGGGCCACAGTTTTTTTTTTTTTTTAGGATTTGGGTGAAGATTTACAGAGTAAATTCACTTTTCATACAGCAGTTCACATATACTTTGTCTCATGTCATTG
>NW_006921604.1:6564684-6577945 GCF_000298275.1 Orycteropus afer afer
CAAAGGGGTTCATATTTGTTGTTTGTACTGCCCATGTAACTCTCTCTGTCTTTCTCATCCTCAATGCTGCCATATTGGTCACTCACATTTGGTACATTTGGGCCACAGTTTTGAGTGACTGGGCAGCTAGATGTAGTTACTCCCCATGATGAGACTAGTAATCAACTCCATGACAAAATTTGCTGTGAGCAGCTGAGTAAGCTGCCTTAGGGATGTGGTCTGCTTCCCATATATAAGAATTAGCTTTGAGAAAGGTCTCCAGCTTCTTGGCACATCTGGATCCTGCATTTGGTCAAGTCATCAGTGGCCTGCCATGTTGCCTGCTGGTCTTAGGACTGTTTCTGAACTTGAACTAGTGGTCTGCCGTGTTGCTTGATAATCTTAGGACTGTGCCATTTTACTTGTTGACCTTGGGTTTGTCAGCCTCAGTGGCCAGCAGCTGTCTGAGTTAAGAGATGCCTCCAGCTCCAATGTACCAGAAGCAAGAGGCAGAGCTGAAGCCCAAGGTCAAGGGGGCTCCACCCAGCCCCTAGAGCTTGCACTTTGAACTCAGACTTCTAGCCTCCTAAACTGTAAGAGAATAAATCCTTGTTTGTTAAAGCCATCCATTTGTGGTATTTCTGTTATAACAGCACTAGATATCCAAAACAGGACACTTTGTAATCTTTAAGTAAAATGAACTATGAATTGACCCAAAAATCCCACTGAAAAAGAAGTCACATTTCCGTAACTGACAGAATCCAGAATCTACCATCTTCCCAAAGCACTGAGTAGGTAAGAGAAGGTATGAAGGGAAAAAAGGTTAATACAGACACACAGACCAATAAGAAATAGACTCACTTGGCTGTGGTGAGAAGCCCGGTGAGCTCCTTGGCCCCTGCTGAAGCTTGCCCCAGGGTCATGGTGATGGGTTTCCCTCCTGAGACTACAAAACAGAGAATCCCAAGGCCACTGGTCAGTCATATTTAGTCCCTACCTTCCAGGGGTCCAGTCAGGCTAAAGGCAAGGTAATATGGTTACTGGCAGGGAGATTAAAAAAAAAGAAGAACTACATAAGAGTAGGAAGAGTTGGCTCATCTTTTCCTTGTATTTTCTAGAATATTTTATTACCTTTAATAGAACCCAAAAAAGAACAAAATATATGATGCTTCAAATAACTGTACAGCTACCTCTCATATTTTGCCTCCCTGATTCTCATTCAGAGCAGGTCACTGCCCAATTTCTCCCCAAGTGCAACCTCGTGCCTCTTGGCTGCAGGCACCTCTCACACTGAAGAAGAGTCTGAGATATCCAGCAAGTAGCTACCAACAGGGCAATGCTGTGTACCCTGGGAGAACACAGTTACTTTTTGTTTAAACAGGCTAAGAGAACCTCACCTTCTGGAGCTCCTCCCTGGGAAGGAGTACACGGCCCTCCAGCTGTGTCTCCTTGAGAGATAAGGGACACCTTGATCTTCGGTCGCTTGGAGGCCTTACCACCAGAAAGAGGGCTGGAGGGATGGTGCCGCTTCAGCTGGACCCTAAGATCCTCTTTCTCTGCTTCCTCCGTTTGTTCTGATGAAATGGGAACTAAGAGATGGAGGTGAGGTGAAATACTCCACAATCCCAAAAGCCCCATAAGCACTGTTAGCAGATAGAAGCACAGGCATACCACCCACATGTGTGAACATACTCACAGAAGAGCACGGTCCCACTTCAGGAGACTGCCAGTGCTTCAGTCCCACCCTACTCAGGCCCCACTTGTGGTGGAGCCCTAACCTACCCCTGTTAGAGATCAACTCCATCCCCATCCCTCATCCCTGTCTTGGAGTTAACAGTACGGGGGCTCTGAGTTGGTGGGCAACAGAAAGAAAGGAGACACCCTGACCATGCCAACAAAAAGCAGAGGACTCACCATAGCAGATTTAAACAGTGCTTCCCAGACTCAAAAAAAACTAATTCTCATTTCAAGTCTTCCCCATATCACACAGCTGGGGAGAGCAAACATTCTACAAAGAACCCATAGAGGAAGCAGGCCATTCCGGTTCTCTCCAAAGAGAGAATTTTTCACAAGATCTCAGAGTTACACTCTGTCCTAAAAGTTCAGAGTTAAGGGTTTGCTTGCCAAACTGAGGCAATGAGAAGGATTATCACCAGGACTTAGGGTTGGCTTTGAGTAGCTACTAGGTTAGGGAGCATCTCAACCCAAACAACTTCACAGCTCCTACTCAAAGGCAACAATGGCCTGTCACAATCATTTGTACTAGTGGAGAGAAAGACCCTCTGTTTACACACAGGCCTTCTCTTCTACTGAATCAAACACTCACCCTGTACATGGCCAACCTCCTGGACCCTTAAGTTATCCCTCTCACTCCATCAGGGACTCCTTCCTCTTGGGACCCAGAATCCCACCCAAAAGCCTCCCTAATCCCACTTCTTAGCATAAGCAAGCAGGAGTGGGTAGAGGAGAGGGAGGCAGCATTCACACAACAATGAAGGGGGATCCTAGCATGGGACCACAAGGAGCTAGCCCAGAGGGAAAGACTGCATAGAGAACATATAAATGCACTAGCTAAAATCAAACTAGGAAGGAAAAAGAGTTAAAAATTTTATGCTGGTAAGTGGCTGGTTCGCTTTCAGTGGTCAGGATGGAACTAGGAAAACAAAAGCAGAAAAATGTACAAGGAAACTCAGGATCACAGGCACACAGAAGACAGAGAGCCAAGAACAAAAATAAAAGATAAAAAAAGGAAGACAGAATACCACTGAGAGGCAAACAGAAAGAATAGAAAAAGAGTCAAGATTACAGAGCAAGCAGAAAGAGTCAAAAGAAAAGAATCAGAAGACAGAAAAATGCAGAGAGGAAAAAAAAAAAAAAAAAAAAGGAGGAAACCAAAACAGACATAGATGAGAGTCAGGGATAGGGGAGAAGAGGGAGAGGGAGAAAAGCAGAGGGTGAGCAGGTGAAAGAAAGAGAGCAATACTCACCAAAGAGACAGGAGGAGGTGCCAGGAGGAAGAGCTTTCCTCACCAGCATATTTTGTTTCAGAAAAGCAGCAAACTGTGCTGGAATGAATCAGAAAGAATTACAGAATCACAGCCAGCCAGAGAAAGGGCAGAAAGAGAGGGAGTGAGGAAAAGGTATGAAAAAGTTCTAGCACCATGGTTAAGAACAGGGGCTCTTTCTGGAGTTATGCATGGGTTTGAAACCTGATTCTGCCACTTAAAAGTTCCATGGGTGAAATCATCTATTAACTGAAGATAATAATACAAACCTGACTCATAGGGCTGTTGCCAAGACTCAATGAGCTATAGTCAGTCAAATGCCAAGAGGGTGCAGCATACAGTAAGGGGTCCATACATGTTAGCACCGTCATTCCATTCTCTGCCAAAGTCAGGGTTCTGTGGCTGCTGCTCTCGTCCCAATCCTGACCCGTTTTGATCCTCAGATTCTCTATTGCTCATCCCCTCCAGAAGCAGACCCCCTTATTCTCTCTCCTCATTAAAAGCCTAAGAGGAACAGCAACACCACCCACCGAGAACTTATCTCTGGACACCACTAGAGAAGATGCAGCTCACAGAGGATCTACACAGACCCTGGGGGCCTGGCCTCCTTTCTGCCTTCAGCCATCCACTCATCCCTTCTGCCCCTTGTTAGCACCACTAGTATGCGTCATCCCTTAAGAGGCCTGGGTTTAAGTTCTGAACCTTTGGCTTCACTAAAAGAAGTAAAGGGGGAGCAAGCAGATCAGACTCGTGTCATCTCCATGCCCCTCTGCTTAACAGCCAGACTTAGCTACTGCCTCTTTCCAGGCACTCCCAATTCTCCAGAGAAACTCAAATAGTGCATGCTCCTGGATAGATCATCAACACCCATGCCTAAGAGGCCTCACCCCAGAGCCTGCCCAGATGGATCAAAGCCAGGGAGGACAGTCACTGCATTTCCTCTTCTCTCCCTATCCACTGAATCTCTTTCCTATAGCTTCTTACGTAGCACTTGCTACACTCAAAATTCAAATTTCAACCATACAAATATTTCTCAGCCTAATTTAAAACCTATCTCCAGATACTCCTCATACACTCTGCTAAAGGACCCACCCAGTGTGGGAATTTTAGCCCAAGAATAAAAGAAAGGGCATGACACCAGCTAAGTTGCCCTAGAATCTGATGAATAAAGTCAATCTCCCTGAACACATGACCTGAGAGCTCTCATACTGCAGAAGCGCCTAGGCAATGCCTAGAACAAGAGAAGATGCAGCTTCCCCAACTGGTAGTCAGAAAAAAAGTCTAAGGTCAATATACATTTAGTCAGTTCACAAAACCTAACTTACCCAACACCAAGTCAAAGCTATAACTTGTGGGCCTACATAGCCCCACTAACACACAGGCCCTCTACTGACTTTTTTTTACCCTTGAAAACAACCCTTAGTATTCATTTTAACCTAATTTTGCTTGGATAGAAATGTTGGGAAGGGTGCCTCTCACCACCCTTGGAAAAAGCTACGGATGCTAATATTTTCCAACCACCACATGGCATCATGGCAGTAAACAGAACCTGATATGCCACTCACTGGGCCAGGTGCCTACCTTGGGCTTGTTTGTGGGTCAGCACAGCTTCTGTCCTCTGCACATGCCTCTTCAGCAACTGAGAGCTCCCAATCTGGCTGGACTTCTGGGCAGAGGTCACTGTGGTCACTTTGGTCTTGGGACTAGAGGTGGGGCTGCTAGACACACTGGAGAGGTCCTGAGTAGGGTGAGAAGGATAAGAGGATGTTGTTTGGATTCAACTATCAGTCAGCATGTCCCCTAGAATTCCCTGGCCAGGAATTCTCCTCACAGGAACTCAAGAGACCTCTAGCACAGACAAGGTGGACAGGCATACCCTGGAAACTAAGAAATCAATTCCTCAGTCCTGATTCTCCAGTAAAAATGCTCCCTCCCTCCAGTTTGCATTACTTCAGAGCCTGAGGGTGAGGCAGGCAACTTGGCGGCTGGGGAGGCAGGTCGACTGCCCCGCTCAGGGACTTCAAAGGCCAGGTCTCTGCGGGCTGCGTCACGGGGTTTCTTCTTCTTCTCTGCATCCTGATCTCGAGGCTCTGAGCCCACATGCCCTTCAGCACGAGTGAGCACTCCAGTCAGAAAGTCCACAATTTCATCCTAATGTAAAAGAGGAGCCAAGGCCTTATTAGTCCTAGTCAATTTGCAAAGTAAAATTTATTTTACCTTGGCTTTGGTGCCCAGATGTGCTGGTCCCACCACACTCAAACAAAGCCTGGCACAAACCCCAGCCATCAAAGAAGCTCTGGTAGGCACCTGTGGCACTGATGCCTATCTATGTGTGGAATCCTGGATCAGGAGCAGTCACACTATCACTCCCTGCCACTAAGCTCTTTTTCCCCATTGTTTCCCTCACCCCTTAAACTCATCATTCTCCTTCTCTTTTTCACATTTTCTTTATGATTTATGCCTATCAGAGGATAGCCCCTCACCATCCAGAGCCAAAAAGGGTGTTGACAATAAGACCAAACCTAAAAGGTTATAGACAGGCAAGCCCAGCTCAGAAAAACACATAAAGCAACTGTTTACCTGAATACATCTGTCCACCATGCTCTGAGTCAACCCTTCTGATTTCTTCTTTGCTTTGCTTATTCTAGAAGACAAAAAGGAAGAATTACTTACTGTTCGACTGTTTCTTGGCATCACATGGAAAAAGAATGGGTTTTTCATCTATGTTGGTTATTTTTCTAGGTTCATGATGGGAGGACTCTGTTAGCCCTCAGGTAGTAACTTAACCTCTCTGAACCTCAGCTATGACATCTACAAAATAGGAAATCATAAAACTTCCCTCATGGAACTACAGGGATTAAAAAAAATAACCTATATAAATAACCAACTACAGCATGTACATATTCCAAATTCCTATATTAACAGATCAACTCTATCTGTGTTGCTAAGACCTCATCTAGAGGTCTGAATCCCCAACACACACCTGAATCCTGAGATTACTGGGTGCTACTGAGCTGAGATTATCAAGAGAGGAGGAAAAGTGGTAATAAGTTATAAAAGGATAAGAGAAAACTATCCCAGCCAATTGCATTCCCTTTTTTGAAAATTAAACATAAAACCACTGACTGCTGACAATGGGTGTTGAAGGAGAAAGAAACAGCATTATCAAATGGTAGGATGAAGAACAATATGAACCTCCAAATTCTGAGATTCTAATTTACTAGTTGTTGGCCTCTGATCCTGTGTAACACTCTCATTTTATAGATGAGGCCAGTGAGTCCCAGAAGTTAAGCAATTTACCCAAGATTCTTAGCAAAGAAGTCAAGACTAAATTCAGTCACTTAATTCTCGGTCTAATGTTCTTGGTATCATGCAAACAGTCTCATGAGCAACTTCACACTGAAAATCTCGGTAACATCATTACCATTTCCCCCACTCCCTCAGAGCAACTCAACACACTCTATCTGTTCTCATGTAGGTAAGAATGCCTGAGTTATCAGCAAGAACAGTGTGTATGTGTATATGAAAACATTGCTTTGAGCATCAAAGGACTAGACACTAAATCCACAAGAAGCTGAGAGAATGTCTACGGACAGAAGAGCTTCTCTAAAACACTTCTGGATATGACAGAAATTGGCCAAGACAGTGGAGAGCTTTAAATTTTTTAGTTAAAACATGCAACTGAAATTAACCTCTAAATTGAGCATGTAAAAAAATAAAAGGCCCAATAAAGGACACAATCTCTTTTTCAGTATGTTTCTTGAAAAGCCCTATATGCAGTTCACCCTTGTAAGGTAAGTACAGCAGTATCAACGACTGAGGACACCTTCTTAAAACCTCTTCCAACATATATACAATAGACTACTACTCAGCCAGTAAGAGAAATAAAGTCTTCATATGAATGGTACTTGAAGATACTATGTTGAGTGAAGTAAGTCAATAAAAACAGGACAAATACTACATGCTCTCACTTAGATAAAAAAAACAAATGTATAGAGACCAAAGTTAGTTGGGGCAAAAGGGAGGGGAAAAGGGAGTTACTGCTCATGGAGCACTGAGTTTTGTTTTATGGTGGTGGAAAAATCACATTGCTTAAGGGTAGAGTGAAAAAAAAAAAAGAAAAACTCAGAGAAAAAGTTCAAAGAGATAATCTTTAAACTTAAACCCCAAAAATAGTTTAGCTTAACTAGAAAAGAAGTCTTCCTTGAACATATGGGATCAAACTGAGAAAAGCAAGTTGAAAGACTAGATAAGAATGTTAAGGGGCAGTGAGTTTACGTTAATAGGGAAGAACAATTTGGAAACAGAGGATGAGAATGGTTGCACAACTTGAAGAATGTAATCACTGTCACAGAATTGTACATGGAGAAATTGTTTAATTGGTGTATGTTTTGCTGTGTATATTCTCAACAACAACAAAAAAAATATATTGAAAAAAAATAACCAAGGTCATGCTTTTAAAAAAAACCAACCTTCCAAACTCTGGCTGTGTTTATACTCCAAGATATATAAAATGATGCTTAATACAGATCAGATCTATGTTCACATTCATCCTCAGTAAGAAATAAACTCAAGGGAAAAAAATTGCCTACCCTAGAGAAACTATAATGAGGAAGAGGATATTTACAAAGTCCCAAATTATCTTCTCCCCACAAAATAATTAGTAATCACAAAGGCAAAATAGTACCTTTATACTGGAAAACATGACAGATGGTACTCTAACCAAGAGAGCAAGGTTAACACACCCAGTGACAAGACAGAGCAACATCACACACCCCCTAATGCAATGCACTGAGAAGTAACATCACCGCCACAGCATTCTCGCCGAAAATGCACACTCTCAATTTAATCCTAACAAAATGTCAGGAAACCTAAATTAAAGGATATTCTGTGAAATTACTAGCCTTCAAAAACTGTCTTCAAACTGGTCTTCAAAAATGTCTTGGTTATAAAAGACAAAAAAAGACCTGAAGAACTGTTCCAAATTAGAAGAGACTGAGGAAACATACCAACTCAATGCAGTACGTGCTCATAGACTGAATTCTGAACCAGAAAAAGGACATTAATGAGATAATGAAATTTGAGTCTGTAGATTATAGTATTGTATCAATGTTAATTTTCTCATTTTGACAATAATACTGTAGCTATGGAAGATGTTAACATCTAAGAAATAGAGCTAAAGAATATATGGAAATTTTTTGAATGGTGTTTACAACTTTTTATAAGTCTGAAATTATTTTAAAATGTAAAAAATAAAAATAAAAAAATTTAAATGCCCACTCTTAACTGAACCAGATTAGTCTACAGTTCCATTCCACACTACAGGTAGCATGGGCTCACTTATAGCTCTGGGAAAACCCACCTGAGATTATCGTCAGCTCCCCCAACAACCACCAAGCTATTCTCAGCCCGGATCTTCTCCCGGAAATCCTCCATGGCTTCAGGGTGACACTGCAGGGAATTCTGACCAATGACAAAGAGGACTGGTGTCTTCATATCCAAAAGGGGATCATCCACATCCTAAAACAGGTATAGGTTTTAGAATAGGTCAGTTGACATTTCCTCAGCACTGACCTGGAAACTCCCCTCAGCAGAGTCCCTATGCAATTACAGTATGAATGGACACCAGGTTAGATGAGGCCTGTACTTCCTCACTCTCACCTGCCAGTGACCAAGCTATGAAGGTCCCCCATCCTTACCCCTCTGGGGCCATCCACGGTAAACAGAGGAAACCCAAGGCAGACAACTGCAGTGACATATTCTATCACCGACACCTGTAAACAATAGAATAGACTGTCTAAAAGTCAATTCATTTCACTGTAGCCAAAGCCTACTCAAAATCCAGAAGTGGTCGAGGCCTAATAGCCAGTCCCATCTCCTATCTCCTGTCCTATCCCTCAGCTGCATCAGCCATGGCAACAACAGTAAGAGCAAGGAATATACGGTGTACCATTTGACAAGCAGCTCCATCCTGGAGAATTAGGACCCTGAGAAGAACCCAGCAAAGGCTGAGCCAGGGTATGGGAAGTTTAACACTTTAGCCTGGTCAATCCCCCAGACTCCAAATAGAATTTCCCTACCCAATTTTTCTCTACTAGCAATAAATACAATCAGGAGAACACAAATGTTTAAAATGGTCTGCAATAAAGTTAAAAAATAAAACTTTCTCTTCTACAGTTTAAGATGCAATTATACAGATAAAACATCTAGTGCAGTGCCTAGAAAATAATAAAGGATTCATCATCATTACTGTTAGTACTCTATCCCAAGACAACCCTGAATTTCTCAGTGAGCTCCAAACACAGCAGAAAATACTTACATGACAGGCCACCAAAGCTCCTGTATTCCAGCCAATCAGGATAATGGGTTTGTGTGGGAAATGATTGTGAATCTATAGGAAGAGAAAGAAGATAATAAGAAAGCAGAGTAAGAAAGAAGAATGCTGAGTTGTGCCACAGAGAACTGAAATACGAGCATTCTCACCTCCAGCACTTTGCTTCTCACAGCCCCAATCATATGTTCAAGACATTGCAGAATGCCTACTCCACTGCCATTGTTCAGCAGATGGGTAGCTACAGGGATGACCTACAAGGAAAACAAAGTGGTATCCATGCCAGCAGAGACAAATTTCAAATCTTGTGTTAATCTGTTTAACCTACCCTAGATCCCTTCAACCTTTGATAAGCACCATTGGATTTCCAAACACAAGAAGAGTTAAGGGATGCTTTACAGTTAAATTCATCCATTTTGACCCTCTCCAATGCCTGGATTTCATCTCAATCCTCCAAAACTATATTCCCACCCAGGCGAGAAGGCCTCTTCTCTAACACATACCTTGCCTAAGCAGGACAGCTGAGACTGCCAGAAGCGATGGCGGCGTGAGGTGGGGAACACGGAACTAGAGGGGCCGGAGGAGGCGATGAGGATCAGAGGAGAGCCGGGGAGTTTGCTCTAAATAGAAAGAACCCCACCCAAGGACCAGTGAGTGGGAGGTGTCTTTCCACTAAATCCCTACTATCCCAACACCTTCTTATCCAAACCAGTATTCATTTGCTCATGAAACTCTGTTAAACGCTGTATAAAACAAGTAATGTGTGAAAAAATTAAGCCACTTATTATCCTTTTGCCATTGTTGTATGGCTGGATTTTAAAAATTTTCTGTGAAGTCCTGAGTTGTCCAGCTTACTGGTTTGTTATGAGAAAGCACGCCCACAGCAGGGTCCCAAGGCCTCTTCAGCAGGAGAGACAAGGCCTCTGCTCCTGCAGCCCCAGTCTTCGTGTTAGATGACACCAGCATCCGGTCAATCAAGGTGGGGATCTAAAACCAAGGAAGAGCAATGTTGCCAGTGTGAAGCTGAAGACAGTCTTATCACCAGTACTTGGGGACAGAGCCCCACCATCAGCCATCAACAGATTTCAACTAAGTCTCTCAAATATTCCGAAGGTACAAAAGTACAAATAAATGGATGGCTGAAAAAAATACCTTCTGCTATTAAAGAAAAATAGGTGCAATCTTTGTGAAAACAATCTGGTGATAGGCATCAATAGTCTTGAATGGATTCCTACTTCTTTTCCATGGTTGGGCAATCTACTTCCGTAGTGATACCACCTGGGAAACCCAAGGAGGAGTCGCTATGAGTCCGACTCCACAGCACATAACAACAACAACTCCTTTTCCAAAGCATTCTAACTTCTGAAAACTTTCCATAAGAAAATGTAACAGAAATATCAAGGAGAGGTAAAAAGAACTTATTCACAAAGACAAATTTACTCAATAGTAATCAAAAAGTAAAAACAATCTAAATGTATATCATAAAGGAACAGTTAAACAAATTATCCACATTATTAGATATTAAAGATTAGTTTCAAATACAGTAATTTTTAATATAAGGAAATAATTTTGTTAAAATGTTAAAGATAAAATAGAAAATATAATAATTACTCAGGGGGAAAAAAAAAAAAACTGTAAGAAAATATGCCCAAATGTTAATATTGACTCCTCATGGAGTTATGGGAGACAAATCCCTTATAGCTTTCTGTATTTTCTAAATTTTCTCAATGAAAAATTCTGTATTTTTCCTAAAATTACTGCCTTCAAGCTGTGGCACTATCATGGATTGAACTCTGTTCTCCCAAAATATGTATCAACTTGGCTAGGCCACGATTCTAAGGAGATGGTGTGGTTATCCTTCATTTTGTGATCTGAGGGAATTGTCCTATGTGTTGTAAAAATACCAGTCTCTGCCTATGGTTAATGAGGCAAGATTAGTTTATATTAAAAGGGATTAGGTTATATCTGTTATATGAATGGAGCAGGATTAGGATGGGATGTAACACCCTTTTATTCAAGTCACAGCTCTGGTCCTAGTAAGGGGAATTTCCCTGGGGTGTGTCCTGTATCACCTTTTATCTTAGAAGAGATAAAAGGGGAGAGGCAAGCAGAGGAAGAGGGACCTGACTATCACCAAGAAAGAACAGCCAGGCGCAAACCTCACCCTCTGGACCCAGGGTCCATGCACTGAGAACCTCCTAAATCCAGGGGAAGAATGATGCCTAGACACATGAAGCTCTCCAAGGAACGTCAGGCCCACAGATGTGAAAGGAGACAGGGACCTTCCTCCAGAGCTGACAGAGAAAGGCTTCCCCTAGAGCTAACTTCCCCTACAATCTGAATTTGGATTTCTAGCCCCCTAAATTGTGAGAAAATAAATTCCTCTTTGTAAAAGCCATTCACTAGTGGTATTTCTGTTATAAGAGTACTTTATAACTAAGACAGTCATGTTAAATAAATCTGTAACTGTATCCAAAAATATGTATCTTACTAGCACAGTGCCTAAGGCATTTGACTGCTAACCAGAAGGTTGGTGGTTCAAATATATCAGCCTCTCCATGCAAGGAAGATGAGGCAATCTACTTCCATAAAGATTTACCACCTTGGAAACCCAATGGGGGTCGCTATGAGTTGGAATCAACTCAATAGCAGTGGGTCTGATTTGGTTTCTGTTTATACTGTGTATAAGGAGCTCTGGTGATATAGTGGTTAAGGCATCTGGGGGCTAGCCACCAGCTGCTCCATGAAAGAAAGACGAGGCAGTCCACTTCTGTGAAGATTTACAGTCTTGGAAACCCAATGGGGGTCACTAGAGTCAGAACTGACTCAATGGCAGAGTCTGGTTTGTTTGCTGGCTGGTTGGTTGGTTTGGAGGAATTTATCTGCTCCTTACCCATTAATGTATCTGGTCCTGAGTTTTGTTTTATTCCAACACTAAACTAGTCATCTGTTGCTCTCTAACAAACTCAGCCTCTTTCAACTTAAAAATATTACCATGACCTACCACCACTATATCCTGTAAGTTATTCAATGAGTACAACTTGGTTAATCAGTTGAATTTTATTTTGGTTCCAACCTTCCACACATAAAGTTCACCAATTTGGGGGGTAGGGTGGCATAGCACCTTTCCTAATTTTCCCCATGGTTAAATTTCTCTATATTCACAGTGGCCTAAGGTTTCTCCAATCTTTCTTTTCATCACCAAAAAGAACTCTTAGAGAGCTGAACTGGATAGATTTACCATGACCTTCCTCACTCTTACCCTCTGTTCCTATGAAAGAAAAGCCCAGATACACGGATGGGCATCTTCTTTTGATTCTATTGACAATAAAATAGATAAGAAATTAAGGTAGGCTCCACGTTGATGATTTTCCCATCTACGTGGATTTTAACACACACAATGGTACAAGGCGAAGAGGATTATAATCATAGAATGACAACTCTCGAAGTAGCATGAAGGTTAAAAAAAAAAAATCACAGAACTAAGAAATAATGAGAAATAGAGACTAAAAACAAAAAGGCCTCAATTAACATAGAAATTTGGCCTTATTATAATAAAAAAAAAATAATAAAGCACAAAATAAGATAGATATTTTGTCATATTATTTATGAAAGCCTGCTATAAGGCAGGCACTGTGCAAGGCAGATCATCCTGGCAAATACCAGAATCAGATGTTGAGCATGTGAGGCACAGACACTCTCAAACAGTGGTGATAGCATAGCATAGATTGGTACAGACCTCTTTTCTCACAGGAGCAGTTAGATATACTGTATCAGTACTTTAAAAGTAAAACCTTTTTTTTAGGAGTTCCGGCAAGATGGCGAACTAGGCACAAGGACTGCACAGACGCTCTTCAACAAAGAAAAGGGAAACCAATTAACACAGACACAGAAGATAATCTGGGAACCCTGAGCCTTGAAGGGAAAGATACAAAAGTGGACTAAA
>NW_006921604.1:6592146-6595276 GCF_000298275.1 Orycteropus afer afer
GAAGGAAGATGGGGCAATCTACTTCTGCAGTGATACCCCCTTGGAAACCCAAGGAGGGGTCACTATGAGTCAGGTCCAACTTGAGGGCACATAACAACAACAACAATTATGATTCTATTTATGTAAAATTATATCTATACATAGATATACATGAGCAATCATTTTATGTCTAGGTGACAGTCTTTCCATTGATTTTTATTTTCTTCTTTACATATTTATGTAGTGTTTAACTTTTTCAATGAGCATGTTATCTTAATAACTGAAAAAGTAATAAAGATATTTTCATTTTGTTGTTGTCATTAACATAATTCCAACACATGGTGACTCTATGAGTGCAGAGCAGAACTGCTCCAGAGGGACTTCAAAGCTGTGACTTTTGGAGCAGACAACCAGACCTGTCTTCCAAGGTGCCCCTGGGTGGGTTCAAACTGCCAACATTTTGGCTAGCAGTCGAGCACTTAATTATCTGCATCACTCAGGGACTCCAGTTCTCAATTTAAGGGAGAAGGGAAAAAACAAGTTCTCACTAGCACATTTTTAGTTGGGTAAAACATACTGGACTTTAGTATTAAAAAAGGTTTATATTCTGAAGTCCAAGGATCATAATGGAAGCATAATCCTCTGCCTCCAGGAAAGCTAGCTGGACAACAGTCACCTATTCACCCAAGCCAAGGTCACTTATTTGGTACCAGGAAGGCCTTGGGCAGCCAAAATTGAAGTGCCAGTCACTACAATGCACTGATGTTTGTTTTTACTTTAGAAAGCATTCCATCAATCTTTTCCACAAGTTATATAATCTCTTCTGAGCCTCATCCATTAAAACAAAACAAGGCTGATAATGATCTCTCACAGGGTTGCTACTAGGGTTAAAGGAGCTACGTAGATTAAGTGACTAGCATAGTACCTGGCACATTAAGCAAATATTTGATAAATAGAAACTGCTGGAAATTATCTAGTTTCCCACCTCAAAACAGGTAAGAATCAATGAATCTGAAAAAATTTTGTGTGTAGCTCAGGGGAGCTTTTAAGTCAGGCAAATTATAGCAATAAGCTTAATAATACAAAGAAGAAAGGAACACTATTTTTCAAAAAAAGGTCAAGACTTGAATTAATCCAAGTTGTCTGAGCCCATGTGGTATTAAAGGAAAACACCTAAATATGTAAAGAATCTACAGGGGTACCACTGTATTAAACAATCATTAACAGTTTCCGTGAGCTTGTGTACCAAGTATTCCACATGGATTAACTAATTTTCAAAAAAATCCCAGATAGGTATTATTAGCCACATTGTAGGGATGAGAAAATCGAGGTCCAGGCTAAGATTCCACAGATAATTAGTGGCAAAGCTATGATCAGTCAACCAATCTGACCCAGAACCAACTTTCATCACCACACTTTATATGTTGTTGTTGTTAGGTGGCATTGGGTCAGTTCTGACTCATAGAAACCCCTATGTACAACAAAACACTTCCCAGTCCTGTACCATCCTCACAATCACTGCTATGTTTGAGCCCATGTTGCAGCCACTGTGTGAATCTGTCATTGAGGGTCTTCACCTTTTTCACTGACTCTACCAATTCATGGTGACTCTATGAGTGCAAAGTAGAACTGCTCCAAAGGAATTTCAAAGTTGTGACTTTTGGAGCAAACAGCCAGACTTGTCTTCTAAGGTGCCCCTGGGTGGGTTCAAACTGCCAACGTTTCAGTAGAACGGCGGCAAGGATCCAGGTAAGAGGAGGGCGGAGAGGGTTCCAACAGCTGAGGGAGACAAACTTGTCTGTCAGTTTGTCCTACTGCAGTGGCTTGCGTGTTGCTGTGAGGCTTGAGGCTGTGCCTCCAGTGTTTCAAATGCCAGCAGGGTTGAATATAGTACACAGGTTTCAACATAGCTAACAGACTGAGACAGACTAGGAAGAAGGAAGAAGCCATCCACTTCTTGAAGAATTGGCCAGGGAAAACCTTATGAATAGCAAAGAAACACTGTCTGATACATTCCACGCAATTTTATGAGTAGCCCAGAAACATTATCCGATACAGTAAAGGAGGACAAGCCTCTTAGGTCAGAAGGCTCTCAAAATATGACTGGGAAAGAGCTGCATCATCAAAGTAGAACCAACATTACTGATATGGATAAAGTAAAGCTTTCGAGACCTCCATTTGCTGATATGGCATGACTCAAAATGAGGAGAAAGAGCTGTAAACATCCATTAATAATCAGAATATGGAATGTGTGAATTATGAATCTAAGAAAATTGGAAGTTGTCAAAAATGAAATGAAATGCATAAAGAATGATATCCTTGTGAAGTGAGCTGAAATGGACCAGTTTTGGCCATTTTGAATCAGACAACCATATGATCTACTTTGCCAGGATTGACAAATTGAAGAGGAATGGCATGGCATTCATCATCACAAACGATGTTTCAAGATCTGTCCTGAAGTACAACGCTGTCAGTGATGGGATAATATCTGTACGCCTACAAGGAAGACGAGTTAATACGACTATTATTCAAATTTATGCACCAACCACCAAAGCCAAAGTCTGAAATTGACCGAACACATACAATCAAGATGTGTTAATTATCACTGGTGACTGGAATGTGAAAGTTGGAAACAAGTAAGAATGATCAGGTAGTTGGGAAATTTAGCCTTGGTGACAGAAATAATGCTGGAAATCGCATGACAGAATTTTGCAAGACCAACAACTTATTCATTGCAAATACCTTTTTTCAACAATACAAACGGTGGCTATACACACGGGCTTTGCCAGATGTTAATGTAGAGGATTCAGACTGAATACATCTGTGGCAAGAGGTGATGGAAAAGTATCTTCAGCCAAAACAAGGCAAGGAGCTGATTGTGCAATAGACCATCAACTGCTCATATGAAAGCTCAACTTGAAGGTGAAGACAATTAAAGCAAGTCCACGAGAGCCAAAATATGACCTTGAATGTATCCCTCCTGAATTTAGAGACCATCTAAAGAAGAGATTTGATGCACTGAACACCAATGACCAAAAACCAGACGAATTCTGGGATGACATCAAGAACATCATCCATGAAGAAAGCAAGAGGTCATTAAAAAGACGAGAAAAGAAGAAAAGACCAAAATGGATGTCAGAAGAGACTCTGA
>NW_006921604.1:6595566-6619142 GCF_000298275.1 Orycteropus afer afer
GAATACCCACTGAGATGTTTCAACAAATGGATGCCCCACTGGAGGCACTCACTCAGTTATGCCAAGAGATCTGGAAGACAGCTACCTGGCCAACTGACTGCAAGAGATCCATATTTGTACCCATTCCAAAGAAAGGTGATCCCACAGAATGTGGAAATTATTGGACAATATCATTAATATTACATTCAAGTAAAATCTTACTAAAGATAATTAAAAAATGGTTGCAACATTATATTGACAGAGAACTTCCAGAGGGGCAGGCTGGATTCAGAAGGCGATGTGGAGCAAAGGATATCATTGCTGATGTCAGATGAATCTTGGCTCAAAACAAAAAATACCAGAAAGACGTTTACTTGTGTTTTATCGACTATGCAAAACCGTTTGATTGTGTGGATCTTAACAAATTATGGATCACATTAAGAAAAATGGGAATTCCCGAACACTTAATTTTACTCATGAGGAACCTGTATATAGACCAGAAAGCTGTCATTTGAATAGACAAGGGGGCACTGCATGGTTTAAAATCAAGAAGGGAGTGTGTCAGGGTTGTATCCTTTCCCCACACTTATTCAATCTACATGCTGAGCAAATAATCCAAGAAATTGGACTATATGAAGAACGTGGCATCAGGATTGGAGGAAGAGTCATTAACAACCTGATATACGCCGATGACACAACTTTGTTTGCTGAAAATGAGGATGACTTGAAGCACTTACTGAAGACTGAAGCATACAGACTGCAATATGGATTCATCTCATCATAAAGAAAACAAAAATCCTCACAGCTGGACCAGTAAGCAGCATCATGGCAAGTGGAGAAAAGATTGAAGGTGTTAAAGACTTCACATTGCTCGGTTCAACAAACACCACCACAGGAAGCAGCAGTCAGGACATCAGACGACATTTAGCAAGACAGCTGCAAAGAACCTCTTTCAAGTGCTGAGGAACAAATATGTCTCCTTGAGGACTAAGGTGTGCCTGACACAAGCCATGATATTTTCAGTCGCCTCATGTGCATTTGAGAGCTGGTCAATGAATAAGAAAGACCGAAGAAGAATTGATGCTTTTGAGTTGTAATGCTGGCAAAGAATGCTGGTACCATGGACTGCTAAAAGAACTAACAAATCTATCCTGGAGGAAGTGCGGCCGGAATCCTCCTTGGAAGTGAGAATGGCCAGACTTCATCTCACCTGCTTTGGTCATGTTGTCAGAAGGGACCATTTCCTGGAGAAGGATGTCATGCTTGGTAAAGTGGAGGGTCGACGAAAGAGGGGAAGGCCCTCAATGAGATGGATTGACACAGTGGCTTCGGCAATGGGTCAAATATATCAGGGATCATGGAGCTAGCGCGGACTGGGCAGTGTTTCATTCTGCTGTGCATAGGGTCGCTATGAGTCGGAGATGACTCGACAGCACCTAACAACAACAACTTTATCAACTACGATGTCATTCTCCAAGGACTGGTCCCCTCCTGATGGCATGACCAAAGATCGTGAGACAAAGTTTCCTCACTTTCCTTTCTAAGGAGTGCTCTAGCTGTACTCCTTCCAAGACAGATCTGTTTACTCTCTGGAGGTCCACAGTGTAGTTAACATTCTTCACCAACACCATAATTCAAATGCACCAATTCTTCTACAGTCTTCCTTATTCACTACCCAATTTTCACACGTATTTGAGGCAAATGAAAATACCATGGCTCGAGTCAGGTATATCTTACTTTTCAAAGTGATGCCTTTGCTCTTTAACACTTTAAAGAGGCCTTTTGCCCAGATTTGCCTAATACGATATGTCATTTGATTTCTTGACTACTGCTTCCATGGCATTGATTATGGAACCAAATAAAATGTAATCTTTGACAATTTCAGTCTTTTCTCCACTTATCCTGATGTTGCTTATTAACCCAGTTTTCAGGATTTTTGTTTCCTTTATATTGAGGTGATATACTGAGAAGGCTGCAGTCTTTGCTTCAAGTCCTCTTTGCTTTGCAGTCAGTACTTCAAGTCCTCTTCACCTTCAGTAAGCAAGGCTGTGTCATCTGCATATCATAAGTTGTTAATGAGTCTTGCTCCAATCCTGATGCCATGTTCTTCCTCCTATAGTCCAGCTTTTCAGATTATCTGCTCAGCATACAGAGACTGAGTAACGAGAGCAAAAGAATATAACCCGGATGTGTGCGTGTCCTGATTTTAAACCATGCAGAATTCCCTTGTTCTGTACAAATGACTGCCTCTTGGTCTAACGTACAGGTTCCATGTGAGCACAATTAAGTATTCTGGAATTCCCATTCTTCCTAATATTATCCATAATTTGTTATATTCCACACAGTCATCTGTTGATGTACTGCTGCTATTGTTTTTTATTTTACCTTCAGCTAAATTTTACTTAGGAGATACTTAGGAGCGCAGTGTCTAAGGCACTTGACTGCTAACCAGAAGGCTGGTGGTTCAAACCCACCAGCCACTCCTAGGAAGGAAGGTTAGGCATCTACTTCCACAGTGATACTGCCTCAAAAACGCAAGGAGGGGGTCACTATGAGTCCGGTCTGATGCGACGGCACATAACAAAAACAACAACAAATTTTATTTACATGTGATATTAATGATAATGTTTGATTAATTTCCACATTCTGTTGGATCACCTTTCTTTGGAATGGGCACAAACATGGCTCTCTACCAATCTGTTGGCCAGGTAGCTGTCTTCTAAGTTTCTTGGCATAGATTGGTGAGTTATTTCAGTGTTCATCCGTTTGTTGAAACATTTCAATTGGCAATCCGTCAATTCCTGGAGCCTTGTTTTTCACCAGTGCCTTCAGTGTAGCTTGGACTTCTTTCAATACCATCAGTTTTTGATCACATGCTACCTTCTGAAATGGCTGAACATCAACCAATTATTTTTGGTACAGTGACTCTGTATTCCTTCTACCTTCTTTTGATGCCTTCTCTGTTATTCAGTATTTTTCCCATAGAATTCTTCAATATTGCAACACAAGGCTTGAAATTTTGTCTTTCAGCTTAAAATGCTAAGCATGTTCTTCCCTTGTGGTTTTCTAATTCCAGGTCTTTAAACATTTCATTATAATACTTTACTCTGTCTTCTCAAGTTGCACTTTGAAATCCTCTGTTCAGCTCTTTTACTTCATCACTTCTTCCATTCACTTTAGCTACTCTACCTTCAAGAGCAAGTTTCAGAGCCTCTTCTGACATCCATTTTGGTCTTTTCTTTCTTTCTTGTCTAATGACCTTTTGCTTCTTCATGTATAATGTCCTTGATATCATCCCACAACTCCTATGGTCTTCAATCACTAGTATTCAGTGTGTCAAATCTATTCTTGAGATGGTCTCTAAATTCAGGTGGGATATATTCAAGGTCATACTTTGGGTCTCATGGATTTGTTTTTATTTTCTTCAGCTTCAACTTGACATAGCACATGAGTAACTGAAGGTCTGTTCCACAGTTGGCCATGGATCTTGTTTTGACTGATGATACTGAGCTTCTCTGGCATCTCTTTCCACACATGTAGTCAATTTGCTTCCTGTGTATTCCATCTGGTGAGGTTCACTTGTGTAGACATCATCATTTATGTTGTTGTTAAAAAGTATTTGCAATGAATCTCATTGGTCTTGTACAATTCTATTATGCAAACTCCAGGATCATCTCTATCACCAAAGTCATATTTTCCAGCTACCAATCCTTGATTCCAACCTTCCCATTTCAATCACTAGTAACTATCAATGCATGACTACATGTTTGATCAACTTTAGACTGCAGAAGTTGGTTAATATCTTCAATGTCTTCATCTTTGGCATTAGTGGTTGGTGCAGAAATTTGAAGAACAGTCATATTAACTGGTCTTCCTTGTAGGCATATAAATATTATCCTATTACTGACAACACTGTACTTCAGGATAGCTTTTGAAATGTTCTGACAATGAAAGTAGCCCCATTCCTCTTCAATTTATCATTCCTGACATAGTAGACTGTATGATTTTCCAATTCAAAATGGCCAATACCAGTCCATTTTCAGCTCACTAGTACTAGTGCCTTGGATATTGATCTTCAAGCATTTCATTTTTGACAACGCAGAATTTTCCTAGATTCATACTTCACACATTCCACATTCCAGTTATTTGAGTTATTTAAGTTATTTAAGGTTATTTAAGGTTGTTTGCAGATGTTTCCTCTCATGTTGAGTTGTGCCACATCAGCAAATGAAGGTCCTGAAAGCTTTACTCTAGCCACATCATTAAGGTTGCCTCTACTTTGCAGAGGCAGCTCTTCCCCAGCCATATTCTGAATGCCTTCCAAGCTGAAGGGCTCATATTCTGGCACTATATTAGACAATGCTCCACTGCTGTTCATAAGGTTTTCATTGGCTAATTTTTCCAAAGTAGATCACCAGGTCCCTCTTCCTAGCTTCCTGCCTTTGTCCGAAAGCTCCACTGAAACCTGTCTACCATGGGTGACCCCACTGGTATTTGAAATAGTTTCTAACATCATAGCACCATGCAAGCTACCACAGCAGGACAAACTGACAGATGAGTGGTGGACACTTTATGCAGCCCAGGTTTATTATGATTACCTTTATTGGACATTCTATATAGCCAGTATAATATATAGTATAATATTATAATAACAGAAATCATAATAAACCTGAATTATAACTCAGCTTTGTGCGAGTCTAAGTGTGTTTCATAAAAAGCCACACCAAAAATGATTAAAATGAAGTGTTGCTACTAAAACTCATACCATGATGAGCAGAGAATGAGGTGTCACACCCTGCTCCAAACCCCCAGCACTCTGCACACCATGAATCTTACATCCTTCTCAACACTCCTCTCTAGTAAGCCCATCATCTTCTCTATGATAATTCATAGAGAATTATTACCCCAGCTCACCTCACCTCACCTCAAAGATGAGTCAAATCACAAGCTAAAGGTCTGAAGACACTAAATGTATACTCTAGTTTTTAAGTCCCATGCCTCAGCCTGGAGACAGCAGGACTAAAGACATTTATACCAAAAGCCAATGTGAAATGATACCTTGTTTTCTATTTATAAGAGCAAACCTGTTAGCTTCAGTCATGCCCTCCAGGTTGAGCTTGCCCAACCGCACATCCTGTTCCCACAGGCAGAGCCTGGCTACCCCCAGGGATAGGGCAGACATCAATCACAGCCTTACCTTCCCTTTCAGTGTCTGCAAAGCATCCAAGTAGGCTGCCAGCATGGGCAAACTCAAGGTCTCCACCAGGGTAGTGTGTAGCCACTGGATCAGCTTGGTGTCCCAACTCACACTTGCCAGAGCTTGCCTCACTCTCCTCGCACACTTGTCCACAGCAACACGGCGCAGCACTGGCTCATTGCAAGCCTGAAAAACGTAAGTGGAACTGATTAAACACGAAGGCCACCTTGTTAGCAATGGGAGAGGAGTAACAAGTAAGTCAGATAGTGAGATTTTAACTAGGAAGAGGCTACCCTGGGCAGATTTCTAGTGTCTTACCCCTTCATTGGCCAAGCGAGCAAGCCGGTCAGACTGCAAAGCTTTGAGGATCTTGTTGAATAGCTTGTTCTGGGCCATAGTCCATCCAGTCCTAGAATAGAAACTCTAAAGAATTAAAGTCAAACCCTGGGTACGTTCCTCATGCATGTACATTATATGAAGAAGACTATGTCACGCTTTTTGCTCCATTATGAGAGAATACAACTTACGAGTAGCTTAGTCTAAGACCACTGAGCTAATAATACACATAGACAAGATTCTGGTCCCAATCCTACCAACAAATCACCTCAGCACAAATTTTAATTAATATATATACTATAACACATCAAGACCAGTTATAAATGAAATCTTTAGAGTGCTAGCAAATTTATTTATTTACCTAACAGATAAAATAATACCATAAGCAAATGAAAGTATGGCACCACTGCATAGACATATTTGAATGTGACAAGTTTTATATTTCACACAAGAAAAAGCAGACAGAATCAGCAAGCATTTTAATGTACTAAAAGCTGAGACTAGGACAAGAGGCTTATTTAAATTAGCTTTGTTGTTGTTGTTGTTGTTATGTTCCATCGAGTTGGATCCGACTCATAGTGACCCCTCCTTGGGTTGCCGAGGCAGTATCACTACGGAAGCAGATTGCCCAACCTTCCTTCCGAGGAGTGGCTGGTGGGTTTGAACTGCCAGCCTTCTGGTCAACAGTCAAGTGCCTTACGCACTATGCTACCGGAGCTCCTAAATTAGCTTTAGGAACAAAAACATAACTAATGAAGTAGCTATTCTCCCATTGCCAATACTCCACCCAACACTGATCTGTCTCCTTTTTCCACAGATATTTTTTCTGCATTTTTTCCCATATATCACATAATTAGCAATTTTATTTTTGATGGTTTGTTCCACATAAATTATATTTTATTATTCAAGCATAAAACACTGACATACATACTGCTACCTTATTTCCTGTGACTTTATGTGTTCTTCTTCAACACAACTACAAACTCTTTGCAGTTGGAAACCCTGTTCTACTGTTCTTAAATCTACCTCATCACACACAGCACAGTAATCTGGAACTTATTTAACTCCATCTTAATTACTCTGATATCCTAACTCTGGCCAGTAATTTCCCTAAACATACTAAGAGAAAAGCAATGGAACAGTAGAAGATGCTCAATTAGGACCTGTTTACCCATTCTCCCTGCCAAAAAAGTCCTGATAATTATTTTTTTCAATTTAAGTGGATGCTAGGCCCAAATGGAAACCTGGAATGAGATCAAGGTAGCATTTCAAATCAGAAAGGATAAAGTCAGCAAGTAAGACTGCAACAACTGGCTAGCCAACTGGAAAAAGAAAATCTGGATGCCTAAGTATCACTCTTCATGCCAAAGAAATTTCAGATGGAATGAAAAGTGCAATAAACAAACCTAGTAAAGCACCCAGAAAAAAGCAGTGATTTAAAAAGATGTTCCTGAATGAGTAAGACCTTTCTAGGTATTGAAAGGTATCATACCTTTCTAGGTATGAAAACCTAGAGGAAATAAAAGGAAAACAGGGATAAATATAACTACATAAAAATTTAACTTCAGTAAAGGAAAAAGGAATTATCATAAATAAAATCGAAAAAAAAAACAGAAAAATAATTGTCATTTCATTAAAACAGAAAAAGGTTCTAGAAAATTAACAAGGAAAATTAAAAAAAGTGAAAAGCAATGGGAAAAGAACATGAAAAAGCAGTTCACAGAAGTAGTATAAACAGCAAACCCACTTCAAAATTAAACAAATGCAAATTAAAATATCTTTCACTTACCAAATGGGTAAAGATTAACAAGTCCAATAATAATCAGGGTGGCGAGAGTGTGAAAAATGTAACTCAGATTATGTCACTCAGCTAAGGCCCTCCAGTGGTTCCCATTTCAATCAACTAAAAACCAAAAGTTCTTGCCATGGGCTGTCTCCAACTTCATCATCCAAGGCTGCTTGCTCCCTCACGTACTTTGTGCATCAGGCATGCTCTTGCCCTTATGTTCTACTAGAAACAATGGCCCCCTCCCTCATCTCCTTCAGGCTGTCACCTTCTATGGAGGCTTTCCCTGACTCCCCCTATTTACACCTGCAATACTCCATTCCAACTCCTGGATTCTCTAGCTTCTTCCCAGCAGTATCACCACTTCACATTCTATCTACTGTCTTGTTTAGTCAGTCTCCTCATTTCAATTAGAATGTAAAGGGCAAGTTGGCAGGGATGTTGGTTTGTAAGTGATATTTCCCCAGCATGCAGAACAGTATCTGACACATACTAGGGACTCAAAAAATATTTGCTTAAAAAAAAAAAAAAAGATGAATTGTGTGCATATTCTAAGTTCTATAAACAGCTAAGTCCAGATTCAAACCCTCACACTGCATGCCATATTCAACACATGGGTACTACATGGCAGTAAATACTAAAACATGGTAATTTAAGTTTAACTTGAGTCCTTTACCACAGCAGGGTTGAAAAATTGCAGCAGAGCTACCTAGGACCATCTCAACTTCTCTTACTTCATAATGGACTAGCATCATTTCCATCATACCCTGAACCCACAAGATACCCTAATTTCTACAGGTCATCTCTCTTAGGACACAAATAACGCAGCTGATAAAGCAGCAGGAAAGTATATATATGGAGGAGAAATCACCCTTTATTATTCATGCAACTTTCCCAATGTCACTGGAAAGAGCATAAACTCTAAAGAAGAGGAAAATAATGATCCAACTTGTTTTCCTTCTATACAGTAAAATCTCCACATATCTATCTAGCCCTTCCAATTTACCACAACTACACAGATAAGTCTAGAAGAACCCTAACCAAGAGTCAGGAATCCAGGGCTCTATCCCAGCTCTGCAATAAAGAGCTGGCTATGTGCCAAGAGGGAGCTCTGGTAGCATAGTGCCTAAGGCACTTGACTGCTAACCAGAAGGCTGGCGGTTCAAACCCACCAGCCACTCCTCGGAAGGAAGATGGGGCAATCTACTTCCATAGTAATACTATCTCAGAAACCCAAGGAGGGGTCACTATGAGTCGGGTCCGACTCAACAGCACATAACACCACCAACAACATGTGCCAAGAATCTTCCTGTCTCTGAAATAAAGACATGGACTAGATAAACTCTCAGGTTCCTTCTAGCAATAACAAAGTCATCAATAAAGATTAGCTATGATTATTGAGGGTGGTACAAATGTTTAATACACTAGGCTGCTAACTGAAAGGCTGGCATCTTGAGTCCACCCAGAGGCACCTGAGAAGAATGGCCTGGTGATCTACTTCTGAGAAATCAGCAGTTGGAAACTCTGTACAGCACAGTTCTACTCTGACATATGGGGTTGCTATGAGTCAGAACTGACATGACAGCAAGTGGTTTTATGACTACAGATGGAAATTATAATGACAGCAGTTAAAGTCCATGATTACGGAAACAGAGTAACCTCTCTTCCTCAGAGCCCTTCTGTCATCAGTTTCTTTCCTTGCTAAATCTCTTCTTAGCCTCCATAGCCTCCCAAACTGTTGTAACCCCTTTTAGAAGCAGTCATAGTTTCATGGGTTTTTTCATTTTTCTTACTTTCACCTAGTTATCTTGGCTTAATTCTTGCTGCCTCATCAGGAGGCAGTCAGGTTTTGTTCTGGTTTCAGAGATTCTGGAGTTAGGAACTCACTGCTGGGACTCAGTATACCTTGGGACCAGGGTCTGTTAAGACTTGTGAAGCCGATCAACTGCAATCCAATGCCTCATATCTCTTCTTTTTCTTTCACATTATGAAATATGTAACACGCTCACATGAATGGCATCCCTCATGTATAGGAATTCTCAGATGGACTTGAGGATTTGGTGGTAGCAGAAGACAAACAGTACTGACAAGTAGTTTGAAAAAGCTCCCTGGAACTACGTGGATGTACTTCCATACTAATACACCTCTTTGTTTTTAATAACTGGTAAAGTTCTACCTATTGGTGGACATTTAGGTTGTATCTCTTTTATTGGTATTAAAAATAGAGTTGCAGTGACCATCTGACCATTTCTTCCTGCCCGCCATACACACACACACATCTATCAGTATCTTTCTCAGAAGGAAGATTGGGCAATCTACTTCCATAGAGATACCGCCTCAGAAACCCAAGGAGGGGTTGCTGTAAGTCGCAGTCAACTTGACATTAGTGAGTAGTGGTGGTGGTAGTATCTATACCTTTATACACTCATGCAAGTATCTCTGTAGAAAATATTTCTTGACATGAAAAGATTAAAAGCTATCTGTGTTAAAAAGTTTGATTTTCCAGTAATGTGAAAATAGTAGGTATAAAGAATAAGCAACACCTTGGAAGTGGTATTATATTGCACCTTACTCCATCAACAATTTTTTTTTAATAACCAGGATGTTAAACAACAAATACAATTTCTTCAGGTTCAATATCTATTGCGCTTTCTCCAGGCCTATTGATCATATTGCAAACATTAATTCCAAAAACAGAAAATGAAGTATAATTTATTTATAAGACACTAACAGTATTTCCATAATTATCCAGTTCTTTATTATTTAACAAGATGTTTTACTTACTCTGTACTTATTCTGATACCCAAAATAATGTAAGCAAGGAAAGTGATGTGCACAACAAAGGAGATGGGAGGAAGTAAGAAATCTATTTAGCAATTACTATCATACACCAATGACAGCAGAAATCAAATTACAAAACCACAATGTTGAGAGTCTCAAATCCAAGAAAAAAGCTCTTAGGGTTATTGCTGGATATATTACAGAGTGATTCCAAGAACTAAAACATATTCTCTGTATTTTGTCAGCTTTGTGGGGGCTAGAAAATTAAGTGGGCAGGAAAAAAAAAATGATGTACTCAAGATTAAGATAAACAGTATCCCAAAGACGTAATTAAGGGAAAATATAAAAACAGGAGACAGAATTTTAAATACAAGTCTAAACAGTCAAATAGCTGATGGGAACAATGGTGAGTCAACTGCCTCCCTCCCCGTAAATCTATTCAATTTTCATGAGTACAAAAATGCCTTTTCTTCATTTATTAGATGAGATCAGATAATCCTATGTTTTTTATGCTCTGACTAAACCTGAATGACATTTTGATCTTTGTCCCTTCCTCTTCAAAGCAGGCAGGTTTTCACACTGGTCCTAGAAAAGTCTTGGGTTTTCTAAGGTAATCATTCCTCCTCTGATATTGCTTCAAGAGAAACTTATTCAATATTAAAATGTCTAAAGGATTTTTTTTTTCTTTTTTTTGAAACTAAGCATTAGGGAGAGACAAAGAATATCAAAGACTGAGTAGTTCACACTTCTCTTTTCAGATGACAAAAGTTACTTGTTTAAATGCTAGGAATAAGTAGGAAAGAAAGAAAAAAGGCAGAAAGAAAATAAGGGACAGAAGATAACAAGCAATTCAAAGATTTTGACTCAGAATTTTAAACATCTAACCTAAGATTTATGTATTGATTGGTGCATACAATATTGAGAGATATAATTAGAGAAAGTTTAGAAAAGGAGAATGATTTTTTTGGGCTACAATTTAAAAGTATGATTTCTAAGATAAGATGGCCTGTTTTATAAAACTGGCTTCTTTTACTAAAATGTTGGTAATGTCCTAAAATCCATTTGAGCAATGCCAAGAAGCATCATATGACAGGAGTAGTTTATTAAATGTCTAACAAATGTTATCTAATGAATGTTGTATCTAATGAGTGTTGGCTTTGACAAACCACTGGGAAATAAAACAAAACTGGTTCAACTTCTTTAGTACTGTATTACTGTGCCACTAAATTCAGATCATTTTCAAATATTATCCAAGTCGCATGACCATGACATGCAAACAGAAGAACATGATCTAGACCACGAGTCAGCAAACTTTTCTATAGCAGGCCAGACAGTAAATGTTTTAGTTTGCAGGCCATATGGTCACTATCACAACTATTCAATTCTGCAGTTACAGCACTAAAGCAGCCATAGATAATATATAAATGAGTGAGTGTGAGTGTGACTGTGTTCCAATAAAGCTTGATTTATGGACAGTGAAATGTGAATTTCATGTGTCACAAAATATTATCCTTCTTTTAATTTTTTTCAACCACTTAAAAAATGTAAAATCTTTTCTTAGCTTTGAGGCCACATAAAAACAAGCAATCAACAAATTTGGTCCAAGGGCCATAGTTTGCCAACCCTTGATATACACAAATAAATCAAAATTAAACTGCTTTATGAGGTAACAGCAACTCCTAGAGAAGGTCAGTTGGGAAGAATGTTAATTTTCTATATATAAAAAATTATCTGAAGGCAGCTTCTACTGAAATAATTTGAGAGGAGGGAAAACAAGCCCTAACAAAGGAAATTAAGTTTGTGATCCCATAGATAAAGAAAGATCAGTAACTCCTTAGAACAAAAAAATACAGATTTCTAAGGAGCTGTCCTATAGTAGCACATGGAGTTCCTAATGTGGGAAACTGTAATTTTACATGATTTTATACAGGAAGAAAGGAAGCAGCAATTTAACAACCAAGTCAAGGGAACAAATGGCAATAAGATGATTATAATTAAATCAGAAGGAACTGTAAGCTCCCAATAGGCTTCAGCTCTAGAATTTGGGGACAAGGTCATAAAATAATGACCTTGAAACTGAAGCTCATAAGTAACATCAAATAATGAAATCAGCTATGTGCAAAAGTGACCTACCTGAAAAGATGGTTTGTAAGCCTGTTGCTAATGAGAGGACGCCTCCAAAATCTCATCAGACACGAAAACATATATTATCTGAGAGAAACTGAGCTCTAATTAATCGTATCAATCTGTGGCAATGTCAGAACAGAAGGATGGAGGTCCACATGGAGACTGGAGAAAGACAAGCCAAAGACAAGAATCTGTCAGTGTTTCTCTGCAGGGTGCTCTGGCCCACTCTGTGAGCCCATCTTGCCTAAAGGAACAATGGGTACACATCCAGGAGCTGAAGGATGGTGCCGACTGCACAGATTGTCCATTCACCTACCCACTTCTTGAGAAGAATAATCTCCCAGACTTTCTGCTGGGAAGAGCATATTCTGGCCAGGCCACCTTGGTGTTCCCGTCTGCTTCTCCAGTTATAGCTCTCCTTATAAATTAAGAAACTGACATTCTCACCTATTATTAAATCTCTGATGACTTTGATAAGCATGTAGAAGTCTCTAAAAACCTTTTGACCATGACCATGAGTGAACTAATAAAAATCATCATGCATGTTGTTTCTAAAACTACAACTGAGACAATACCACAAAGGTACAGATAACCATATGAGGCCACTTTGGTCAGCCACCACTTAACTGGTCTTACTCTCTTTTTACTGCAAAGGGTACAGGAGTCAAGAAAACTAACTGGGCTCTGAAGTCAGACTGTTCGGTTTTAATAAATCCTTGCTCCATAACTTCCTAACTAAGGTTTCTTAAACTCTCTGAGTTCAGTTTTTTCATCTGTAAAATAAAGATGAAGAAGGAATATGCCTCAGGGAGTTGTTTTGCAGATTAAAAGAGATGATGCACATGAAGCACTTAGCACAATGCCCGGCACCTAAAAAACAATACAATAAATAGTAGTTCTTTCTTGTTACTACCACTGTAATTATTATTATTAATTGCAACAGTAATAATAAACTCTTGATGAATTCAGTGACTATGGCAATATTCCAGTAGTTGATCTTCACTCATAACAGTTTTCCTCTTTATTTTAAGCTCTGGAGCTTCTTAGTATGCTATATCAACTCCAATTCCATTTAAGACCTTAACCTCCTTCTTCATAAGTCCTTAAACCAAAGTGCTCCTCCTTCAATAGCTATCTTGATCATACAAGCGTTCCTGCTCCATCTCATTCCTCACCTGCAACCAGACTCATAAATCACGCCCAATGCCTCAGACTTTCCTACCCTATTCCTAATAAATTATATCTCTCTCTCTTTTTTCTATTACCATAAAACAATAGTTTTCCAATAGCTTTCCAATACTTTACCATATGCCATTTCCTGATGTAAAGATTTTAGCACTCCCTTGCACACAGCAGATAAAATAAACTGCCATCAAACCAAAAACCCAGCCCACTGTCTTGGAACAACCTTACAGAACAAAGCAGAACTGCCCCATAGGCTTTTTCCAAGGCTTTAAATCTTTACAGAAGCAGGCTGCCTCATCTTCCTCCCATGGAGCGGTTGGTAGGTTCAAACTGTCAACCTTTTGGTTAGCAGTGGAATGCTTTAACCACTATACCACCACAGCTCCTTAAACTGCCATTAGGGAAGTGGAAATAAATCAACAACCCAATGAGATACCACTCACACCCACTAAAAAGGTTATAATAAAAAAGACAAGTGTTTGCAAGGATATGGAGACAATGGAACCCACATACACTGCTCATGGGAATATAAATGCTGCAATTACTTTGGAAAACAATCTGGCAGTTTCTCTAAAAATTAAATATAGTTACCACATGACTCAGCAATTCCAGTCATATATATATATATATATATATATATATATATATATCCCCCAAAAAAATGAAAACACAGCCATATAAAAATCTGTAAATGAGTGTTCAAAGCAGCACTATTTATAGAGGTGAAAAGCAGAAATAACTCAAATGTCCATCAACTGATAAATGGACACACAAAATGTGGTACAGAAAAACCTGCAAAAGCCAGTATGTAAAGAAGAAATGTGTCAGAGAAGGAAAACTCAAACATATTCCACTAATACAAAGTGATAGAAAAGTGGTAACACTGCATCCTGTCAAAGGTGGAAAACTTGAGAGACCAAGAAAAACAAGGCAGTGCCATCGAGTTCTGGTTCTCATAGATTCCACTGTATATCCATCCAATAGAGTATTATTTGCCAATAAAAAGAAATGAAGTGCTGATACATGCAACAACATGGATGAACCTTAAAAAGATTACAGTAAGTGAAAGAGGACAATCACAATTGGCTACATATGATTCCACTTATATGAAATATCCAGAATAGGTAAATCTATTGACAGAAAGAGATTGGTGGTTGCCTAATGCTAGGAGCATGTGGAGCAAATGGAGAGTGACTGATAACGGGTAGTGTTTCTTATGGGGGTGATAAATATGTTATCAAACTGATGTGGTGGATAGTTGTACAACTCTGCGAATATACTACAAACCATCAAATTGTATGTGTCCATTAGGTGACCTCTATGGTATGTGAATACAAAGTTGTTATCAGACAGGCAAATAAATAAATGTTTGCCAAATACACAACAGAAAGACGACCTGGAGAGGAAGGCTGAATCCCCTGGGAGCAGTAGTCAGCACAGGAACAAAACTAGCCAACAAACTAATGAAAACAAATTTAAGTACCTACTCAAAATCTATTTTTTAAAACCACTCAATTAAATATGTTAGCTTTTCATGTGAAAACATGTTCACTATGCTAAGTTACACAGCATAAAAACACAGTATCTTACAATTGTACATATATCAAATATTTATTTTTTTGGCATCTAGGTGACCTCTATATTGTAACTTATACTATATAAGCTACAAAGCTAGTCACAGCTATCAAATATAATTCATTTATTTATTCAGAAAACATTTTTTATATGCCCACTATGTGCCAGGCAGTGTCCTAGTGTCAGGGATACAAAGACGGCTGAGACACAAGCCCTGCTCCAAAGGAGCTCAGAGAACAGTAAACTGAGTTACAACAGTGAGAGGAGAAAATTCTGACTTGTAAGGCAGCAAACAAAATAAGCTCTAATAAATGTGTTTGAATGAAGAAGACAGAAAATAATTATGAGGCATTGACCATTAACCCCGACCAGTCCTTGTGAGCAGCCTACCTGTTGACATGCTCCTCCCAGTCCTCTGGTGGGGGAGGGGCATCTGCATCGGTCCTGGCGAAGATGACGTGCCGTTCACACTCGTTCATCACGCTACGTGCCTTTTGATTGTCATAGAGTGGCACAGGAGTTGACGTGACCGTCTCTACATCTATTGGGACGTCTGATTCACTGTAAACAGGTGAGGAAATAGGACCAGGCCACGCATACTTCACAACACAGGTGTTTAACGATCATCTGGTTGCCAAAAAATATCTTTTTAATATAGTCAGCTTTAAAATTTTATATAAACACATTACATCCGCAGACACTGATGCAAAGACATCTTTCCCACACTTGCCTAGATCTCTGCCTTCACTGACATGCTGGTATATGGAGGAGGAACAAAGTCATTTAAAAATGAGCCTAAGCAAAATACAACAGAAATGTACTTAAAAATTTAAAAAAGACATACAGAATTCCAAAAGCAAATAGCTGACTGTCTAGACCTGTGACATCCAATATAGTAGCCTGTTGTTATTATGTGGTTTTCCGAGGTGGTATCACTACGGAAGTAGATGGCCCAACCTTCCTTCTGAGGAGTAACTGGTGGGTTTGAACTGCCAGCCCTCTGGTTTGGAGTCAAGCGCCTTAGACACCTTAGACGCTACCAGAGCTGGTATATAGCTATAAGCCACAAATGACTATGTAAATGCAAATTCAAACTGATAATAAATTAAGTAAAATTTAAAATTTAGCTCCTCATTCACATTAGTTACATTTCAAGTGCTGAACAGCCACACATGGCTGAACAGCACAGATAGAGAACATTTCCATCACCGCAGACTTCTGTTAGACAGTACTGGTCTAGAGTTTTCAAGTATTCACACAAACTTGGCCTTTCATTAGCAAGTTAACTATAAACTCGTAAAAGCCTACGATTGTCAAGGATCTCATAGAACTGAGACACTTAACTTATTTTGCAAGGAACCTAGAACAAAAACACATCTACATGGGCATCTGAAGGATTTTTCATATTTTAAAATGATGTTAATGAAATATTAACATGAGGGTCCTTCCCCATCTCATGGTACACTGTACCAATTTTCTTTGTCACTGTTCCGCAAAATATTATTCCCAACTGGTCTATGGCTGTCTACACCAAATATCACTTTAACTTTTTGACCTTGATGATTTTACCGCAACCATTCCCAATGACTGGAATAATCACATCATTATGAAACCAAGTGAAATAATGTACAGTTAGATTTGGTAGTAGACAAAAGAGCTGATTATCTTCTCTATGCCAGACATTGGGCTAAGCACTTTGAAATGTATTCATGAAAGAGAACTCTTGACTTCATCCCAAACCTATCCTCCCCAACCCATGGCACCACGACTCACCCTGCTGCTCAAGCCAGAAATCTGAGTCATCCTAATTTCACCTTTCCTCTTAACCTTGGCCCTCTTTCTAATTCAAACAGCAGGCCCTTTTGGCTCTATCTAGGATATAGATCTCAAGACCATTCATTTTTCTCCAACTGCAGTGCTCCCACCCCGATGAGAATTACCATAATCTCTGAGGTGGACTGCTCCAAATGGTCTCTTAGCTGATCCTCTGAATTCCTGCACTCCTATAATCTATTCAACAAAATTCCAAAGTGATCTTTTAAAAGTGCAGATTGGGATCTCTAGTTTAAAATCCTTCAATGACTAACACTTACAAAGCAAATTCCTACATGAGGTAGCTCTGTCAACTTCTCCCATGCTCCCACTTACACAACCATTTCCAGCTACAATGGCCTTCAACAGTTCATAGAACATGCTAAACTCCCACTCTCAGAGTCTATATACTGAGACAGCTTATTTTCAAAAAAGAGATAAGTTTCCAAGTAATGACAACATCAAGTCCATGGAATTTCACTTTAAGGAAATGTCATATGTACATAGGAATTTCAGTATCAGCAAGAACAATGTAATACAGAGCTAAGAAAAAAATATTTCAAGTTCTGTTTACAGAGCTTTTCAGGGATGCCCTAGCTAAAACACATCATTATTATGGCAGATTATTTCCTAAAGATATAGACCTAGTGCCCTGTACAACCAAAACAAAAAGAAAAAAGACAACATAATGCAGCCTTCATTAGCAAATAAATAAAAACACTACAATAGATGTAGGAGCTCTGGTGGGATAGTGATTAAGGCATATGGCTGCTAACAAAAAGGCTGGTAGTTCAAACCAACCACCTTATGGTTCCATGGGAAAAAGATAAGGGAGTCTGCTTCTGTAAAGATTTACAGTCTTGGAAACTCAATGGGGGTCATGATGAGCCATAATCAACTCAACAGCAGTGACTTTGGTTTTTGGTATTCTACATGTGTTTAAAACCCACGTATGATGGTACCTCCAGCTTATTAAGTTTAAATTGGATGGGAGAAGATTGTCTGAAGCACCAGAATTCATGATCTCTAAGCCACTCCTCGGAAGGAAGGTTGGGCAATCCTACTTCCGTAGTGATACTGCCTCGGAAACCCAAGGAGGGGTCGCTATGAGTCGGGTTTGACTCGACGGCACACAACAACAACAACAACCTCCAATAAACCCAAAACCTCAGGCTTGAGGAAAGACTAAACACTGGGTAAGACTTAAAAAGAAAAGAAAAAAAAATTACAACTCTTCTCTCAAAAAGTTTATAAAGTATTAATGGCAAGATAGTGTCATGAAAACAGAACATAACAAATCTTGAAATACAAGAAATCAGAATCACTTGAAGCTCAAAAGATTTGCTAAACAAGTTTATTTAGGCCAAATATAATTACATCACTTATTAAGTAAAAAAAATATGAAAATTCCTTACTCTGCAATATAGGCCTGCTGAAAATATAAACAGAACTAAGAACTAACTAAGCAACCCCAAGGGTGGCATTTTGTAACAGGCTACTAAGAGAGAGGGCAATGTGTTGGGTATTTGCTCCTAATCTTTTGCATGTGAAGGCAGGCAAAGCAAAATGCATTACCATAAAAAGTCTGCTGGTGCCACTGCAAACAGAACAAACTAGAACACTACACTCAAAGGACTAGGACTTTAAGCCTGTGTGGCAATTTTTAAAATCAAGTCAGTTTTTTTCAGCAGCACTTAAATAATCCTCTTCAATTTCTTCTTTTCACACAAGACCTATGATATAAATGGAACTGGTTTTCCATTTTCCTTTGAACACCTTGCTTTCCTCTGTCCTCTAATGCCCACCACCAGAGGAAACAAGCTTTAATAATCACAACCCTAGTATGCAGATGCCCACACTTAGGCCTGATATCCTTATGGCGCTTAACAGAGATGCCTGAATTAAACGTCCCAGTCCCCCATATGATCTCCCACATCATCCCCAAGAAAATTCTCTCTAATCCCCACCATTCCATCACTGCAGTTAGGGCACCAGCAGCCCTTAAAGAGAAGCCCAAACTCACATGGTACTTTCGTGCTGCCTCCTGGGAGTAACAAAGAGCATGCGCGTGGGGCGGGCACTACTGGCATCTGGGTGGGCACTCCAGGGCTTGGCATAGCTATGATCCAGAAAAACCAGGTCCAGTTCCCTTTCATGCACTGAAAGCTGGAAGAGCAGTGAGGTGCCCATGCGCCTTGCAGAAGTCTGGAAGTCCCTCTCCCCACCCCGGTGGGCCATGTCAGTAGAGGGACAGCAATTCAGAGCATGGGTATCTGCACGTTAAGTAACCTGCAGTGAAAAGTTTAAGACAATTCAAATATTCTAAATTTCTCCCAACTTAAAACATCCATCTCTACTTTTGTAACCTTCTATTATTATTCATAACTGAGTATCTATTACAATAGACCCGTGTGTACCACAGGGAGGGCTCCTGATTATCTCACACCACCACCATAAGACTGGCGCCATGAGTTTTTCCATACCCAATCTCTACAAAATTTGCTAACTGGACAAGTGAATAATTTGTTATAGACCTCGCACGGGCAGACACTGAGGTTCTTGGCCAGCATCACTATTTTCCTACATGGGCGGGAAAGGTTTTCAAACAAAACAAATCACAAATATTAATTCACCAAAAGCTAAGGGTCTGGCCAGTACCAGTCGCTAATCCTTCAGAGCTATCTCCACAGGTAGAGGTGAGTGTCCCTGTAACAGCAGGGGAACGTCGGCCACAAGGATGCTAATCACAGCAAGGGCTCAATTTCCTTGACAGCTCCTGTTCTATCTTAAACAAAAGTTCTGCAACTACATGCCTTAAGTTTTTGAATTATAAAACTGAGAGCTCTTCGCAAAAGCCTGTAACAAACTGATATCCAAGAAGCCCTTTCTGTCTTATCCTGTGGCTTAAGGTAGTACCCGGCAAACGGCCTAGTTAGTATCCTGGTACCGCTCAGCGAGTTTTCTCCACTGAACCTCAAAAGGGTCCCATCTATTAGACCGAGCTTGTAATTCTCATTTTACAGACCAAGGAGCCGATTTGGGGAAATGAAGTGACTCTGCCAAGGTCGCCGCGAGTTCGCGACCAGAAACAGCCGCCTGGCACCCGCCTCCGGCTCCCCCAGGCGCCCCGCGTCACCGCGGCCCAAGCGCAGCCCCCAGCCCCACACCCCGTCCAGCCCCTGCCGCCTTGGTCAACTCCAATCCACGGTCCCCGCTTGGTGCCCCGCATGACCCGAGAAACGCCCCCGCCCGCTCCAACTCCGGCTGTGATCCCCCCAGCGACCCCAGGGACAACCACCCACGCCGAGGCCCACCCCTATCTCACTCGCAATCTTCCGGCCGCGCGCTCAGCCCGGGCCTGACCCCAGCGCGCGTGCGCGTTACCGCCTCCACGCCCTGGCGTTTCCAGGCACCGGGTAAAATACGGAAGTGGATCACCTCCTGGGAAGAGAGGGACAGTGAACGGGAAAACCCGGAAGGGATATAAATATGGCGACATAGGCGGTTCCAGGGAGCTGGTATATGCACGGGTCTCCGAGACAGAAAATCAACCCAGACTCCAAAGTTTCTGCCTTCTGGATTATTTAGCAGGGAAAGCTAGGACAAATGAAGGGGACTGATTCCTCCAGTCCTGGTTCTTGCTATCTCCACCACCATTTGGTCCTTTATCCCGTGCCTGGCGTTGCCAGAGACGAAGCTGGTAGGCAGGGCACTAAAAACCAAACTTTCCACCACGGCCGCAGCATAAACCAAACCCAACCCACTGCCATTGAGTTGATTCTGCCTCATATAGAACCCCATTGGGTTTCCAAGGGTATAAATCTTTATTTAGATTTGATGCATTGAACACCAATGACCCAAAGCCAGAATTGGGAGATGACATCAAGAACATCATCCATGAAGAAAGTAAGAGATCATTAAAAAGCGAGAACAGAAGAAAAGACCAAAATGGATGTTAGAAGATACTCTGGAACATGCCCTTGATCTGAGAGTACCTAAAGCAAAGGGAAGATAGGACAAAATAAAAGAGCTGAACAAAAGATTTCAAAGAGCAGCTCTAGCAGAAAAGCCAATTACTATAATGAAATGTGCAAAGACCTGGAGTTAGAAAAGCAAAAGGGAAGAACATGCTTGGCATTTCTCAAGCTGAAAAAAACTGAGGAAAAAATTTAAGCCTCAAGTTGCAATATTTAAAGATTCTATGGGCAAAATATTGAACGATACAGGAAGCAGCAAAAGAGGATGGAAGGAATATACAGAGTCACTGTACCAAAAAGAACTGATAGATCTTCATCCATTTCAGGAGGTGGCATATGATTAAGAACCAATGGTATTGAAGGAAGAAATCAAAGCTGCACTGAAGGAATTGGTGAAGAACAAGGCTCCAGGAATAGACGGAATACCCATTGTGATGTTTCAACAAATGGATGCCCCACTGGAGGTACTTACTCGGTTATGCTAAGAGATTTGGAAGACGGCTACCTAGCCAACTGACTGGAAGAGATCCATATTGGTGCCCATTCCAAAGAGAGGTGATCCTACAGAATGTGGAAATTATCAAACAATATCATTAATATCGCAACCAAGTAAAATCTTACTGAAGATAATTCAAAAACAGTTGCAGCAGTATATTGACAGAGAACTTCCAGAGGTGCAGGCTAGATTCAGAAGAGCACATGGAACAAGGAATATCATTGCTGATGTCAGATGGATCTTGGCTCAATGCAAAGAATACCAAAAAGATGTTTACTTGTGTTTTATTGACTATGCAAAACCATTTGATTGTGTGGCTCATAACAAATTGTGGATCACATTGAGAAGAATGGGAATTCCCAAACACTTAATTGTGCCCATGAGGAACCTGTACATAGACCAGGACAGAACAAGGGGACACTACATGGTTTAAAATCAAGAAGGGAGTGTGTCAGGGTTGTATCCTTTCCCCATACTTATTCAATCTATATGCTGAGCAAATAATCCAAGAAACTGGACTATATGAAGAAGAACATGGCATCAGGATTGGGGGAAGAATCATTAACAACCTGCAATACACTGATGACACAACTTTGCTTGCTGAAAGTGAGGATGACTTGAAGCACTTACTGATGAAGATTGAAGCCTACAGTGCAATATGGATTATATCTCAATATAAAGAAAACAAAAATTCTCACAACTGGACCTGTAAGCAGCATCACAATGAATGGAGAAAAGATTGAACTTGTCAAAGACTTCACATTGCTTGGTTCCACAATAGATGCCAACAGAAGCAGCAGTCAGGACATCAGATGACGTATAGCATTGGGCAAGTCAACTGCAAAGGACCTCTTTCAAGTGCTGAGGAGCAAAGATGTCTCCTTGAGGAGTAAGGTGCACCTGATACAGGCCATGATATTTTCAATCGCTTCATATGCATGTGAGAACTGGATAATGAATAAAGAAGACTGAAGAAGAATTGATGCTTTTGAGCTGTGGTGCTGGCGAAGAATGCTGAAAAGTACCATGGACTGCTAAAAGAACTAACAGATCTGTCCTGGAGGAAATGCAGTCAGCATGCTCCTTGGAAGTGAGAATGGCCAGACTTCGTATCACCTGCTTTGGTCATGTTGTCAGAAGGGACCATTTCCTACAAAAGGATGTCATGCATGGTAAGTTGGAGGGTCGACAGAAGAGGGGAAGGCCCTCAACAAGGTGGATTGACACAGTGCCTACTGCAGTGGGCTCAAATGTAGCAGGGATCGTGGAGCTGGCGCAGAACCAGCTGGTGTTTCGTTCTGCTGTGCATAGGGTTGCTATGAGTCAGAAACAACTCAACAACATCTAACTATAACAACAACAACAACAAATCTTTAGGGAAGTAGATTGTTGGATCTTCCTCCCCCAGAGCAGCTTTTGGGTTTAGAACCTGATGACCTGGTTAGTAGTGAAATGCCTTACCCACTTCACCACCACATATGGCATCCCTGCATTTACTTGTTAAGAATTTACTCCTTAAAATTTTACTCATTAAATAAACTAAAACCATAGGGATAAAGCTTTAAGACCTTATTTTGGACTATTAATTCTTAGATAAGATACCAAAAGCTGGAGCAAAAGACAAAAACAGATAAATTGGACTTCATCAAAATTAAAAACTTTTGTGCGTCCGGGACTTTATCAACAGAGTGAAGAGACAACCTCTATAATGGAAGAAAATATCTAGTAGCCATATACATTATCCTGTCTGTGGAAGTTAAGGTGGTTGTCATCTTGTCTGGGCCTGGTTGAGTGGCTGGGCAGCTGGATATAGTTATTCCCCATGGTGAGACTGGTAATTAACTTCATGGTGGAATCTCCTGGAGCAGCTGAGTAGCTGCCTTAGGGATGTGGTCTGCTTCCAGTATATAAGAAGCAGCTTTGAGGAAGGTCTTTAGCCTTTTGGCATCCTTGAACCCTGCACATAACCAACTCATCATTCAACAGCCTATCGTCCTCTGCTGATCTTGGGAGTTCTAATGGACTTGAGTTAGTGGCCTGCCATGTTGTTTGGTAACATTGGGACTGTGCCTTTTCATTTGTCAACCTTTGGTTTGTCAGACTCAGCAGCCAGCAGCTGTCTGAGTGAAGAAAAGCCTCCAGCTTCAGTGGTCGAGGAGCAGGAGGCAGAGCTGAAGCCCAAGATTGAAGGGTTTTCACCCAGCCCCTAAAGCTTGGCACTTTTTTTTTTTTTTTTTTTTTTTTTTTTTAGGATTTGGGTGAAGATTTACAGAGTAAATTCACTTTTCATACAGCAGTTCACATATACTTTGTCTCATGTCATTG
>NW_006921604.1:6631287-6640897 GCF_000298275.1 Orycteropus afer afer
TTATCTTCTGTGTCTGTATTTATTGGTTTCCCTTTTCTTTGTTGAAGAGGGTCTGTGCAATCCTTCTGCCTAGTCCGCCATCTTGCCCCGCCTCAAGCTTGGCACTTTGAACTCAGACTTAAAGCCTCCACAATTGTAAGAGAATAATTTCCTGTTTTGTTCAAGCCATCTCATTTGTGATATACTCCTGTCAGAGGAGCACTAGGTAACCAAAACACCATCAAAACCTGTTGCTGTCAAGTTAATTGTCTGACTCATAGCAAACCTATAGGACATGGTAGAGCTGCCTCATAGGATTTCCAAGGCTGTAATCTTTACAGAATCTAGCTATCATATCTTTCTCTAGCTGGTGGGTTCTAGCTGCCAACTTGTTATTGCAACCAACTTCTTAACCACTGCACCACCAGGGCTCCTAGATATATGAGTTTAATATCCAGAATATATAAAGAACTTCCATAACACAACAACAAAAAAGAAAAATCTAACTTAAAAATGGACAAAGAACTTAAATAGACACTTATCCAAAGAAGATATACAAATGCCTGATAAACAGACGAAAATATGCAGTGTCATTAGTCATTGTTTGGTGCCATCAAATTAACTCACAGTGACCCCATGTGACAAAGTAGAATTTGCCAATGGGATATTTTTGGCTGTAATCTTTATGGAAACAGATCACCAGGTCTTTCTCTTGCTGAGTGGATTGAAGCAGCCAACCTTTCAGTCAGCAGCTGAGCATTTAAACATTGCACCACCATTAGTCGTTGTTATTAGGTCACTAGGGAAATGTCATTCAAAACCATAATAAAATACCACTTCCCACCCATTAAGATCAGAAAAACAGAAAATAACAGTGTTGATGAAATTGAAACCCTTGTGCATTGCTAGTGGGAATGTAAAATGGTACAGCCTCTATGGGAAACAGTTTGATAATTCCTCAAAAAGTTAAACGTAGAATTATCATATGATCCAGCAATTTCACTCCTAGATTGTCACCCACCAGACTTGAAAACAGGGATTCAAACAATCACTTGCACACGGGTGTTAATTGCAGCATTATTTACAATAGCTAAAAGGTAGAAACAATCCAAGAGTCCATCTACAGAAGAATGGATAAATAAAATGTGGTATATGCATACAATAGAGAAACTAAGTTCTGATACATGCTACTACATGAATAATTTCGTTTAAAAGGATTAGCACAAAGTTGGTTACTATGAGGCAGATATTACAAACATCCATTTATCCACACTGTTGTACCACTCCATCATCTCTAATGTCAACTACTCTTCTTCCCCTCAGTACCATCCCTCCCATCTTTGGAATCCATAATTTACTGCAACATCTCACAGATCCCTCAAACTATTGAGGAAATAGCTCACATAGTTGTGGAAACTGGCAAGTCCCAAATCCAAGTGTCAGGTGTTAGTCTGGAGGCTGTATTTGCAGGGGCTGACAATATCAAAGCAGCAGGTCAGATAGGCTGCTGGCTCACAAGGCTGTGGAAGCTGGTGGATTAGGTCAGTCAGTAGGCTGCTAGCTGAAGTTCCAAGAACTGGAGGTCAGATGATGACAAGCCAGATGCAGGATACAGAGCAAAAGAGAGAACTTTGTCAAAGTATTCACATATATTGGATGCAGACCATACCCTCAAGGAAATTCTCCTTACTTGAACAAGGTGGTGCAAGGATATGAAGGGTGGTGACTGAAGGTATAGGTGGTGATTTGAGTCACACCCTCTAGTAAGGCAGTGATTCAAGACACAGCCCACCTTAATCTTTCCTCATTAACATAAAAGACAACTCACAAATAGAACCATAACCATAGGCATATAAGGCCATAACAAAATGGAGGATAATTACATCGTTATATAACCACCAGATTGTGTAGTCACATAACTGCCAAACCACTGAAAATCACTGCGCAGTCAAGTTGACACATAATCTTACCCATCACAAGTTCCATACACATTAATTGCATCAGTAGCAAGCTGTTCAATCCCCTTGGTAAACCACAAACACCTTATTTGCATAATCTCACCCAATCATTGTATAGGAATCACAAAGACTATGGCTAGAAGAGCCATATTAAGTAATTCACAGCACCGCAGCTACAAATAATATGGATGAACTTTGAAAACATTATACAGAGTGAAATAAGTCAGACACAAAATGACAAATATTTTACAATTGCACTTATATGAAATGTCTAGAAAAGGCAAATACCTATAGACAAAAGTTGTTTGGGGAATTATCGTCTAAGGAGTACTGAGTTTCTCCTTGAGTGATGAAAAACTTTTGAAAACAGGTAACGATGGTTACAAAACATGGTAAATATAATTAATGGTAATTGTAATTTAATAGTACAATTAAAGATGGTTAAAAGGCAAATATTATTACACAATAATTTTTATAAGAATTTATACATTAAGAGAAGGGAGCTCTGGTAGCGTAGTGGCTAAGGCACTTGACTGCTAACCAGAAGGCCGGCGGTTCAAACCCACCAGCCACTCCCCGGAAGGAAGATGGGGCAATCTACTTCCGTAGTGATACTGCCCTGGAAACCCAAGGAGGGGTCGCTATGGGTCAGGTCTGACTCAACGGCACATAACAACAACAACAACAACATTAAGAGAAAAAATATCCAAAACTTTACTGAGTGCTGTTACTCTCTACAGACATGAATCAAGACCATAGCCTGCTTTAAGAATGGAAAGAGTGAAGAGAATGCAGTACAGTTAACCACTACTACTCTTCTGTCAGTTTTTCTTACTGTGGTGTCTTGCATTTTGCGGTCATGCTTGAAGCTATGCCACCAGTATTTCAAATACCAGCAGGGTCACCCATGGTGGACAGGTTTCAATGGAGCTTCCAGACTAAGACAGACCAGAAAGATGGACCTGGGGATGTATTCCTGAAAAAAATTGACCAGTGGAAAGCTTACGAATAGTACTGGAACATTTTCTGATATGCTGTGGAAGAAAAGCCCCTCAGGTTGAAAAGCACTCGCCTGGAGAAGGGTTGCCTCCTCAAAGCAGAGTCGACCTTAATGATGTGGATGGAGTAAAGCTTACAGGACCCACATTTGCTGATGTGGCATGACTCAAAATGAGAAGAAACAGCTATAAACATCCATTAATAATCAGAATATGGAATGTACAAAATAAGAATCTAGGAAAATTGTAAGTTGTCAAAAATGAAATGGAAGGCATAAAGATTGACATCTGACATGTTAGTGAGTTGAAATGGGCTGGTATTGGCCATTTTGAATCACATAATCATATTGTCTACTATGCCAAGAATGACATATTGAAAAGGAATGGTGTCACATTCATCATCAAAATGAATGTTTCAAGATATATCCTGAAGTACAAGGAGCTCTAGTGGTATACTACCTAAGGCATTTGACTGCTAATCAGAAGGTTGGGGGTTCAAACTCACCAGTCACTCCATAGAAGGAAGATGGGGCAATCTACTTCTGTAAAGATTTACTGCCTCAGAAACCCAGTGGGGATCACTATGAGTCAGAATTGTCTCAGTGGCAGTGAGTTTGGTTTATCCTGAAGTACAATGCTGTCAGTGGTAGAATATTATCCATACGCCTACAAGGAAGACCAGTTAATATGACTATTATTCAAATTTATGCACCAACCACTAATGTCAAAGATGAAGAAATTAACGATTTTAAGCAACTTCTGCAGTCTGAAATTGATCAAACATGCAATCAGGATGCATTGGTAATTACTGGTGATTAGAATGTGAAAGATGGAAACAAAGAAGAAAGATCAGTAGCTGGAAAATATGATCTTGGTGATAGAAATGATGCCAGAGACCACATGATAGAATTTTGCAAGACCAATAATTTTGTTGAGTGAAAATACCTTTTTTCAACAACATAAATGGTGACTATACACATGGACCTCACCAGATGGAATATACAGGTATCAAATTGACTATATCTGTGGGAGCTCGGTGGTGTAGTGCCTAAGGCATTTGACTGCTAACCAGAAGGCTGGCGGTTCAAACTTACCAGCCACTCCTCAGAAGGAAGGTTGGGCAATCTGCTTCGTAGAGATAAACCAAACTCACTGCCATCAAGTTGGATCTGACTCATAGTGACCCCTCCTTGGGTTTCTGAGGCAGTAACTCTACAGAAGTAGATTGCTTAACCTTCCTTCCCAGGAGTGGCGTAGAGATGCTGCTTCAGAAACCCAAGGAGGGGTCACTATGAGTAGAAAATTGACTCAATGGCAGTTTGTTTGTTTGTTTGTTGTTGTTGTTTGGTGGAAAGAGATGATGGAAAAAAAGCTCAATATCATCAGAACAAGGCTAGGGGCCAACTGTGGAACACACTATCAGTTGCTCATGTGCAAATGCAAGTTGAAGCTGAATTTCAGTTCAGATTATACCTCAATGTAAAAAAAAAAAAAAAATTCTCACAAGGGACCAATAAGCAACATCATGATGAATGGAGAAAATATTGATGTGGTTAAGGATTACATTTTGCTTGGATCCACAATCAATGCCCATAGAAGCAGCAGTCAAGAAATCAAATGACTTCATGCTAGGAAGATGGCATGGGGCATACTGGTGCTGGTCTTTCCGCTGAGGTCAGCATCCATGGGACTTCTCTGAAACTGTTAGGAGCAGCTGCAACAGAGACTTCTGCTGAGCTGACCAGGCTTTCCCAGTCCTCCTTGGGAACCAGCATTAGCAATCCAGGGTCCAGCTGTATTTGCAGGACCAGCAAATGATACTAGTGAAAGTAAAGAGATTTCCAGCCTTTTGAATAGTATCTTTTGGACGGCAGCTGCCAAAAATAGGCGTAGTATTGAAGTTAACCAGTGTAGGAGAGGAAACCCTCAGAAGCTTATTAAAGTCAAGCGTAATATAGACATTTGTCCTGACTGTGGTCACCTGAAACAGAAACACGTCCTTTGTGGCTTTTGCTATGAGAAGGTGTGCAAAGAGATTGCGGAAATCAGAGGACAGACAAGAAAAGCAGAAGGGGATCCTTTTAATGCTCCTACTGTAGAGACAATGGTTTTGTATAGGGGAGAGACACCAGCTGAACAGGGTCACAGCAAGAGGATCATTGAACGAGACAGGAAGCGACCATCCTGGTTCACCCAGAATTGATACCACAGATGTTTAAATTGGATAATTTCACAAAAATATTTTTCCTGAAAGACAAAGATTCTTTGTTTTCATGTTGCTTTATACTTGTTAAAGTATTTAAATCATCAATATAGTTCAAGAAATTTTATGGGGAATAATTTGAAGAATATATAATGAATAAACTGTAAATGTTTGTGGAGAGTCCATACACTATAAGGCTTTAAGTAAAGATAATACTTCCAGAACAGAAAAATAAAATAATTTAAAATTTTTTTAAAAAAAGGGAAATCAAATGACATATTGCATTGGGCTAATTAATCTGTTGCAAAACATTTCTTTAAAGTGTTAAAAAGCAAAGATGACACTTTGAGGACTAAGGTGTGCCTGACCTTAGCCACTGTATTTTCAATCGCCTCATCTGTATGCAAAATCGGGACAACGAATAAGGAAGACCAAAGAATTGATGCTATTGAAGTATGGTGTTGACAAAGAATATTGAACACACAATGTACTGTCAAAACAAAAAGCAAACCTGTTTTGGATGAAGTATAACCAGAATGTTCCTTAGAAGTCAGGATGATGAGACTTTGTCTAATATACTTTGGACATGTTTTCAGGAGGGTCTCATCCCTGGAGAAGAAATCATGCTTGTTAGAGGGTTAACAAAAAAGAGGAAGACCTTCAACAGATAGATTGACACAGTGGCTGCAACAGTGGGTTCAAGCATAGCAATGATTGTGAGGACGGTGCAGGATTGGGCAGTGTTTCATTCTATTGTACATAGGACCACTATGAGTACAAGGGTCCCTGCCTGGTGCGCAGTCAGGCCAAAACAGTTTACACACCAAGATTGAGAGGAGAGAAAATTATTTATTGCAAAGCAGCAGTGCAAGGAGTTAGGGGTAGTTTAGTACCCAGATCTTAACTCCCCAGATGCCAGTTTTTGTAGGTTTCAGGAGAGGGAGTTGTGCATATTCACAAAAGGTTGAGGAATTTGGGGTGTGAACTGTGAAATGGGTGACAATGGCTGATGGGTCACACTAGTTTCCTGTTATCAGCTGATAGGGGCTCTGGCAGAGGGGAGAGGGTCCCAATTAACTTTTGTTCCTTTTGTCCTATTCTCATGTCCCCTGGCCAGAACTAATTGACAAGTTGTTTCTAAAATACTTCCCTTCTGCCCTTTTGTGCATGTGGGCCAGAGTTAATTTACAAGTTGTTTCTAAAATGCTTTTAGCAAGTCTATCATCTGCAGGAAGGAATGTTTTCCATTCAGTTCTTTAAGGAACTGAATACTCATCTGCCCAGGGTGGGAAAATAGTTGGGGGTAATTTAGTTTACTTATGTTTACTTCTCTATTCTCATCCAGGTGCCAGGGTGGGGGAAACAGTTTTACTTAGTTTCAGAACCAACTCAATAGCACCTAAAAACAACAGTGTGAGTTGGAATCAACTAAAAGGCACACAAAAACTATAATGTTTATGGGAGCAAGTTGCCAGGTCTTTCTCCCAGAGTGGCTGAATGGATTCAAACTGGCAACCTCTTCATTAGCAGCTAAGTGCATAACCATTGCCTTGGGTTTCCGAAGAAGCATCTCTAGCCACTCCTGCGAAGGAAGATTGGGCAATCTACTGCCATAGAGTTACTACCTCAGGAACCCAAGGAGGGGTCACCACAAAATTGTATTGCCTTTGAGATCTTTCTTTAAATTTACAAATCTGACCTTCATAAGATCTCATTAATTTAAAAGTTAATTTGCTCTTGTTAAAGAAAAATTCATATCTGATCATTTTCTTTAGCAAAAATGTTTTGCATCCATATTAGGGAAGACTTTCCCTGCAGCGTTATTGAAATAGTCCCTGATTTCCCTATTTCTTTTCTCAGATTGCCTTGCATCTCTTCATTTCTTATCTAAATCTGTGACTTTGGCAATGATTCACTTCAGATAACTTGCTTTTATAAAGAGAAAAAGCATCCTTATGCCTGATCCTTAATTTGGAAGGATGAGTAATACAGAAAGCAGAAAAGAAAGAGGACATGAAAACAAGCCAATTTGTTTTGTTTCAACAGGCCTAGTCACCTCAAGTCACTTCCTTCAGATTCTCTCTTACTTCTTCCTCCTCTCATCCTCTTTGATTCTTTTCCAGAACTAAGAACCACCCATCTTTGTGACATGCTCTTTTGTTGCTAAGCAGCAAACTCTAGGTTCCATGCACCCCTGTTAACCCAGGGAAAACCTTAGACAAAGGAGCTCCAAGAAGGAATCTAACTCCGCAGAGGAAAGAAGTGGAGGAAGCAGGTTATGGAGGTGCTGCAGGTTATCATGGAGTCGGCCAAGATTGACCCGCCCCAAAGCCCCCCACCCAGTCCTTGCGTGACCATCTACTTCAGAGGTGAGAGCCAGGATCCCATATGGGGAGAGAGGAGCCCCAGGAAGCAACATTCATTCAGTGAAAATCTACATTTACTGATGCCTTACTACGTAAAAGATGCTCTGTGTCACATAAAGATAAAGCAGACACCATCAGTTCCTTAAAACATCATCTTTATTATTATTTCTCTCATTATGACTTCTCCGTCTCCCATTTTTTCCAGAAAATGGCTGTGTGTGTGTGTTGGGGGTGGGGGGTGGGAAAACTAATATTTCTTGAACTTCTATGAACTAGGGCTATGCCATAAACTGAAGGTTAAAGAAAAAAAAAGTGTTCACTTTATAAGACTACTGAGGATTTTAAAAAATAATATAGTTCAGCCTTTGGTGCAGTTTCTAGTAACAACTGTTCAATAATATTAGTTACTTCTGAATGAGCTTTACAATCAACACAGCCTTTTCAAAAATATATTATTTGCTCCAAACAATAATTTTATAAGGTAGATTGGGCGAGTTTTATTATCGTTATTGTTTATAGAAAAAGAAGAAGTCTAGAAAAAGTAGGAAGAGATTTATGAGTGAAACTAAGAATATCTATATAACAAAGGGCTAAGAGCATTCATTGGTTTCCTTGGGCTATGGTGTCAAAGTATCACCAATTGCGTGGCTTAACACAACAAAACTTTATTCTCTTACGTAAAGTTCTGGAGGCTACAGCTTCCCAACCAAGATTCTGGCAGAGGTGTGCCCACTCTGAACTCTCTAGAAGAGAATCCTTCCTTGCTTCTTCCGGATTCTGGTAGCCCCAGGCATGCCTTGGCTTTGGTCATCACTCTAATCTCTGCCTCTGTCCTCACACAGCCATTTTCCCTCTGTGTCTGTGTTTGTGTCTCTTCCCATTTTATAAGGACATGGGTCAAACTGGATTTGTTGTTGTTGCTAGGTGCCATTTAGTTGGCTCCGACTTACAGCAACCCTATGCACAACAGAATGAACCACTGCCTGGTCTTGTGCCAGCCTCACAATCCTTGCTGTGCCTGAGCGCATTGTTGCAGCCACTGTGTCAACCCATCTCGTTGAGGGCCTTCCCCTTTTTCGTTGACCCTCCACTTTACCAAGCATGATATCCTTCTCCAGGGAATGGTCCTTCTGACAACATGACCAGAGTAGGTGAGATGGAGTCTGGCCATTCTTTCTTCCAAGCAGCATTCCAGCTACACTTCTCCCAGGACTGATTTGTTAGTTCTTCTGACAGTCCATGGTATTTTCAGTATTCTTCACAAGCACCACAACTCAAAAGCATCAACTCTTCTTTGGTCTTCCTTATTCATTGTCCAGCTTTCACATACATATGAGGCTATTGAAAACACCATGACTAAGGGTTAGGCACACCTTAGTCTTAAAAGAGACATCTTTGCCCTTCAACACTTTAAAGATGTCTTTTGCGGTAGATTTGCCCAATGCAATACTCATCTTAATTTGTTTAGCTCTGCAAAGTAAGGTCATATTCATCAGTGGAGATGGGAAAGTTAGAACATCAACGTATTTTTTTGAAGGACACAATTCAACCCAAAGTGAAAAGAGAACAGAGAGAAGGAAAAAAAAAAAAAGGTGAATAGTTGAGTGTGGAGAATATGAAGAGGTGAATACAGGCAAATGAGATTCTCCAGGTAGTGTGTGGAGTGAGAGAACTAAGATCAAAACAAAAAGAAGTCACTTACCAGAGACTTGAATAAAAAGTGTTTTTTTTTTTCCCCCTGGTCTGTGAAACTGTGCTTACTGAACATGACAATACTCTGAGATTAAACATTTGGGACTCTAGGGTCACAGGGTGATGTCCTTGTGCATGCCCCCAGTTTGCGTGCATGCCCCCACTTTGCAGGTTTAGAGAGGTTTAGTGGGAGTTTAGAGTCTCTAGGTGGTGCAAAGGGTTACAAGCCCAAACGGTAACCAAAAGTTTGGAGTTTCAAGTCCACCCAGAGGCTCCTAACAATCTACTGTGAAAAATCAGCCATTGAAAAGCCTATGGAGAGGTGGGGCAAGATGGCGGACTAGGCAGAAGGATTGCACAGACACTCTTCAACAAAGAAAAGGGAAACCAATTAACACAGACACAGAAGATAAT
>NW_006921604.1:6656706-6678857 GCF_000298275.1 Orycteropus afer afer
AAAAAAAAAAAAAAGAAAAGCCTATGGAACACAATTCTACTCTGACACACATGGGGTCACCAAGAATCAGAGTCAACTCCACAGCAACTGGGTTTTCAGTAGGTGTTCAACACGTATTTGCCATGATTGACTAAATCCAGTTAGCCAGGAAAGAGCCTCACAATTCCTCTCTCTGATTCTGAGCCACCTTTCCCACCACCTTTTGCTCATCATCTTTATCCTTCTAGAAATATTTCTCACAAAGATGCTTAGAACCAGAACCCTGGGATTACACACAGATTTATTCACCAATTCTTATGATTACCTATATATGTTTGATATTTTCATTCCTGTGGTGGTTCTCCTTCCTGGCCTCTTTCCCCATATACCTATGACCCTCTCTACCACCCAACAGGCACACATAAACTTACCCTTACATTCTGGATATACAATCTCAGAGTATTGTCATGTTCAGCAAGCACAGTTTCACAGTCCAGGAGGAAAAAAAAAGAAGAAGAAATAGCATTTTTTATTCAACTGAGAGTTTTTTTTTTTTTTTTTCAGGACAACTGCGCTCTATTAAAGATATTTCTGGGAGGGGGGATTTTAGTCGGTGGAGTAGAACACTTCCAACTCATTGTAGTTAGTGTACACTAGGCTTTGCTGCTGTAATAAATCCTTAAAGCTCAGTGGCTTAACACAAGAAAAGTTCAACTCTTGATCATGCAATCCCTGCATGGATGTTGCTGGTCGAGCTGCTCTCCTGAACGGCTCCTCCAAATGATGGCTTAGAGACCACCTGCTTGCCACTTGTATCACCACCCTGCTAGCAGATCATGAGGGTGGATGTGGGGTGTGGGGAGAAGGAGAGTGGAGAATCTCATGGGAGATTTTAGAAGCCAGACCTGGCAATAGTGAATATCACTCCTATGCCCCATTGGTCAGAATGAGTCACACAGCCCTACCTGACTGCAAAATGGCTGAGAACAATGTTGTTGTTGTTGTTAGCTGGTGTTGAGTTGGCTACAACTCATAAAAACCCTACGTACAACAGAACAAAATACTGCCTGCTCATGCGCCATCCTCACCAAAAGTAAACCAAACACACTGCTGTCAAGTCAGATCCTAGTGACAGCAACTTCTCCTTGGGTTTCCAAGGTGGTATCACTACAGAAGTAGATTGTCCAACCTTGCTATATTTGAGCAAATTGTTGCAGCCACTGTGTCAATCTAACTTGTTGAAGGTCTTCCCCTTTTTAGCAGACCCTCTACTTTACCAAGCATGATATCCTTCTCCAGGAAATGATCCCTTCTGACAATGTGATCAAAGCAGATGAGACGAAGTCTGGCCATTTTCATTTCCAGGGAGTATTCTATTCTGGCTGCACTTCTTCCAGGACAGATTTGTTAGTTCTGGCAGTCCAAGGCATTTTCAGTATTATTTGCCAACACCACAACGCAAAAGCATCAATTCATCTTTGGTCTTCCTTATTCATTGTCCAGCTTTCATATGTGTATAAGGCTATTGAAAATACCATGGCTTGGGTGAGGCACACCTTAGTCTTCAAACAGACATTTTTGCTCAACACTTCAAAGCAGTCTTTTGCAACAGATTTATCCAGTGCAATACTACATCTGATTTCTTGACTGCTGCTTCCATTGGTGTTGATTGTGGATTCAAGTAATATTGTGAGACCCCCTCCCCTCCACGTAATTATTCTTTAACTAGGAGCCATTTAGTGCCGGGAACTCCAGCACGTTCCCCACACCTCAGGGATTTACCTCACAGAGTCCTAAGACCCCCTCCCCTCCTTTTCTACCCCCTAGTAACAACCAATCAGTAAATATCAGAAAAACTTGAAATTCCTAGAAAGGGCAGTTTGCGGCCTCGGCCACAGGACAGAGGCCAATCAACTAGAGACAACGCGCGATTTGAAAAATGACAACCAATCCTGTAATTTTCTGATTGAAACTCCCCCGTACCTGCTCCATCCCCGATAAAAGACCCCCTTTTCCTTTGTTCAAGGCTCTCAATCCTGAACCGTGGTCGGTAAAGGTTGAGGGTCTGAGCTTGAGCTTGAATAAACTTTCCCTTTGCTTTTGCATTGTCAGTCTGTGGCACTTTTTCCGCATCGACACTCCCTTCTATACCTGGGACCAACAATATGAAATCTTTGACAACTTCAATCTCTCTCCATTTATCATGAGAATGCTTATTGATCCACTTGTGAGGATTTTTGTTTTCTTTGTGTTGAGGTGGAAATCCACACTGCAGATTGTAGTCTCTAATCTTCATCAGTAAGTGCTTTAAGTCTCCTTCACTTTCAGCAAGCAGGGTTGGGTCATCTGCATATCAAAGGTTGTTAATGAGTCTTCCTCCAATCCTGATGCTGCATTCTTGTTCATATAATCCAGCTTCTCAGATTATTTGCTTAGCATAAAGACCCAATAATTGTGATGAAAGGATACAACCCTGACACACACCCTTCCTGTTAAACCATGCAATATCCCCTTGTTCTGCTTAAATGACAGCCTCCTGGTCTATGAACTGGTGCCTCATGAGAATAATTAAGTGTTCTTGAATCCCCATTCTTCTCAATGTTACCCATAATTTGTTAGGATCCACACAGTTGAATCCTTTTGTATAGTCAATAAAACACAAGTAAACAACTTTCTGGTTATTCTTTGCTTTCAGCCAAGATCCATCTGACATCAGTAACAATATCCCTCATCCCACATCCTCTTCTGTATCCAGCTTGCACTTCTGGAAGTTCCCTGTCAATATACCGCCACAACCATTTTTGAGTTATCTTCAGCAAAATTTTACTTGCATGTGATATTAATGATATTATTCAATAATTACATTTTGTTGGGTCACCTTTCTCTGCGATGGGTACAAATATGGATCTCTTCCAGTCAGTTGGTCAGTTGGTCTTCCAAATTTCTTGGCATAGACAAGTAAGTGCCTCCAGCATGGCATCCGTTTGTTGAAAATATCTCAATGGGTATTCCCCAATCCTTGGAACCTTGTTTTTCACCAGTTCCTTCAGTGCAGTGAGAACAATGTATCTAGCAAAAAAATGAAATTGTTTGGGGAATGCATAGCATTATCTGTCACATGGTGACACACTCTTAAAAAAAGTGAGAAATTTTCATCGCCCCCGTTCCTGGAGAATCAGTGCCATGTCATACCTGCCAAAGTAGACTTGAAGTTTTCTTAGAGTGTCTATTTGAACCCGGACTTTGAAATATGTCCCACCACCAATGCCAGACCCTTGATGTCCTTGCAGATATCAAGAAGAGAACTCTTGCTGTGAAAGGGAACAACCCCACGTGGAATGAGGTATGACATACCAGGACAAGCCCAGAGAGGAAACAACAACCTAATGACAAGTAGGCAGAGCATCTAGGCGAGTTCTCAGAATGGACAAGGAGTTCACAACTTTTTCTCAAGGCCAGGACATCTTGACCTCAGAGTAGTCTCTGAGCTTACAAGGCTGTGAAGACCTGAGGGCTGCAGCAGCCACATCTGCCCACAGCTGTTCTTGGTCTTTGTCCCCCTCTTTGGGGATGGACCATGCTATTGCCCATTGACTAGTCCAACCTGGCCATCTTCATGTTCTTAGAAGCCCAAAGCAGAATCCGCTCTCATCTTCCCATCCATCTATACCCCCATAGTCCCTAACTTAATTTAATTCCTTAATTCCTGACATGTTCAAGTACTGCAGTTCAAGTAGCAAGAACCCAGGTAGCATGACTTGCACCTTAGTGAGAAGTAGCAAATGTTATCCCCTTTGGAAATTAGACGTGAAAGATGTTTCTTAGTTTTAGAGAAACATAGTGCCAGCCATTCATTGCATCTTTCCTCATGTTCCTGGAAAGATATGATGAGGAGGGCAGAGGAAAAATACTGACCTCTCTGTGTCTCCCATAGACCCTGCTCTGGCACCTCTGGACTGGACCCCTGGAAAATGACTCCTTCTTGCAAATCATCCTTCGGGACATGGGCTCAACAAAGAAAGAAAGGTGAGGCAGAGAAAGTCAAGAGAAGCCTGATGCCCCTAACCAGAGCAATAGCAGACAATGTATCTTCTGTCACTAACCCATGATTTATTCAGATGCAAGGAATATAACCCACTCAAGCAAACAGAAAAACAGAATGGAGGAATTTTTAGAAGGGTATTAAGGCTGGGAGTGCAGTTGGGCTAAAACTAGAAACTTGGGAACCCAGCAGCTACTCCATCTGAAGCCTCAGGTCTTAAATCTCTGTTGCTCCATGCTCCTCTCCATTCTGCTCAACCTTGGCTTTCCATCAACTGCCCCCTGCTATTGCCCCACTCATACTGACATCCTACTGAGAATGAAGCTATGACTTCTCAGGTCAAAATTCTTAGGACAGAGAATCTGATTGGTCTAGCTTAGGCCAGGTGTCTACCTATAATCCAATCAGCTATCACTTGGCCTGGTTCCCATTCAGGAGGAATGTGGGAGCAGAGCTTCTGGGAAGGTGTGGGAGACAGAGAAACTGTGGTTGAGGTATCCACTGTCCTAGAAGCCCAGAAACTAATTCCCAGAGTATCTCAAGTTCCACTTCGCTATATCCTTTCTTCAGCTTCTCTATCAACAACAGTTTCTGGGAGAAAACCATCTCTGGATAAAACCATGCCTGGGACAGAAAAGACTCTGGCTCAGGAACTCACGTCTGCTCCTTGTCTTCAGGTTCATTGGCCTGGCCACAGTACTGCTGAAGCCCCTGGTGGACCAACCACATGAGGTCTTATTCGTGAAAGATTTACCCCTGCTCAACCATTCCATGGACTCTACAGATGTGAGTCAGGCCCAAGAAAGACCCAGGAAGAGAGAATTGGGAGAGTGGGGGTAGCCAGTGAAGCTAAGCTTCACTCAGCAGAGTGCCCCACCCCATGAGAGTGCTTCCCACCCTTGGAGTGTTATCGGACCAAACGTGGGTCTCTGCCCGTGGGTCCCTGCCCTGTGCTCAGTCAGGCCAAGCCCGTGGGTCCCTGCCCTGTGCTCAGTCAGACCAAAACAGTTTATACACTGAGATTGAGAGGAGGAAAAATTATTTATTGCAAAGCTGCAGTGCAAGGAGTTAGGGGTAGTTAGTACCCAGATCTTAACTCCCATTGAAACACAGTTTTTGTAGGAGTTTCAGGAGAGGGGGTTGTGCATATTCACAAAAGGTTGAGGAATTTGGGGTGTGAATGTGAAATGAGTGACTGGAAGGGTCACTAGTTTCTTGTTATCAGCTCATAGGGGCTTGGGCAGAGGGGAGAGGGTCAGCAATTAACTTTTGTTCCCTTATGTCCTTGGGCCAGAGTTCATTTACAAGTTGTTTCTATAACATTTCTATTGTCCCTGGCCAGAGTTACTTTACAAGTTATTTCTAAAATACTTTTAGCAAGTCTACCATCTGCAGGAAGGAATGTTTTCCATTCAGTTCTTTAAGGAACTGAATACTCATCTGCCAGGGTGGGAAATAGTTGGGGTGGGAAAATAGTTGGGGATAATCTAGTCTACCTATCTATTCCCATCCAGGTGCCAGGGTGGGGGAAATAGCACTCGGTTTCAGGAGGAACCTCACTCACTGCCATCACCTCAGATGTCTCCCATCCCTCCATCCAGCCACTCATCCACCCTTCATTCCATTTAGATTGACTCATTGATCACCCAGTGGTTGCCAGCAACTGGGCTAGGCTCTGGGATATAAAATTGAATGAGGCCCACATTCTATTGGCATAGGCACCACTTACAGTGATAAGCACTCCAGCATATATATATATATATATACAAGGTTTAGTAAAGCTAGGCCACCAATGGTCAACAGGGAGTAAACTATTTTACCTGGAAGGCTTTACAGAGGAGGTGATGTTTAAGATGAATCTTAAGGAGTGGTGTGAGTTTGAATAGTGGACAAGAAAGGAAGACAATCCTATGCAGAGGTCATAAAGTGGCTGTGCAAAGGCTGGATGGACAAGGCAGAAGCACAACCTATTAGAGGAGTGGGAGAGATGAGGCTAGGTAGGTAGGCGGGGACCAGAAAGTAAAGGCCATTGTGGTAAAGTGCGGCTTTACTCTGATCATTTAGATAGGTGTGTAGGTGATACTTTGAGTTCCTGGGTGGTGCAAATGGTAACACATTTGGCTGCCACCTGAAAGGTTAGCAGTCCAAGTTCACCCTGAGGCACTTCAGCAAAAAGGCCTAGTGATCTACAGCAATTGAAAACCCAGTGGTGCACAGTTCTCCTCTGACACACATGGGGTGGTCTTGAGTCAAGTCAACTGGATAGCAACTGGCTTTTTTTAAGAGAACACTTATGGGACAATTCAGGTGATGATGTGGAGACTGTGTGGATAGTGAGAGAGCTTGGAGGGGAGGTCATTAGCAAGTGTTTGCAGGAGTTACCACATGAGGTGATGGGATGTTTGGCTAGGGGAAGAGCTGTTAGCATCAGTGGCTTCTGAACTGGTGCTTAAGTCACCTCTCCCTCTCCTCCTCACTCATCTGTGTCCTCTCCTGCCACCACCACCACTACCACCATGTGGTTCCTTGATTCTCCAAATCCCCCCTGCCCCATAAACCACTGCTTTTACCCCATGAGTTTATAAATTCCCTCCTCCCCAGATTGCATAGGCCCTTATGGTATGCCCTCATACCATGCACAGCATTACTCCACCCAGAAGGACTGGGCATGAATCTAGTTGGGCTGGATCATGTTCAAATGTTGAGCTTTGGCAAAGGATCTCAGGGCCTGGCTTACAACTCCCCTGCCTTTGCTTTGCAGTGCACTGCCACCCTACAGGTGACCCTTGTGACTACCCAGAATATTAAGACAGGTACGTCCTTCCCTGGGTCTTACCCCTTCCCTTTTCCAAGCATAGTTGGAAGGATTCTTTGGGACATTCAAGATCCATCCTGTGGGGAATATGGAGGAAATGTGACCAGGTCAGAGTCCTGGAAGCTACAGGGTTCTAGAGGCCAGATCTCCAGGCACCTGCCTGAGCCCATCTGTCACCACACATGTCCACTCATCATCTCTAGACATAAGACTCAATATCCACCCAAGACTATGTCCCTAAGATACCATTATGATCTGAAACAGAAGCTATTCCTGAAGACTATCTTTCAGCCAAACAATACACCCATACAAAAAAGAATTTAACACACAAGAAGAACGTGTTCCTTAGAATATTCTATTATACAAAAGGATAACATTTTCCAAAAGCAAAGATGAGAAGACAGGAAATCAAGACAAAAGGAAATGAGAACCCAGGGTGGAAATGGAGAGAGTGGTGACATACTGTGGGGAATTCAACCAATGTCATGGAACCCTTTGTATATAATACAAAGTATCAAGTGGTAAACTAATTTACTCTGTAAACTTTCACTTGTTGTTGTTATGCGCCATCAACTCAGACCCGACTCATAGAGACCCCTCCTTGGGTTTCCGAGGTGGTATCACTACGGAAGTAGATTGCCCAACCTTCCTTCCAAGGAATGGATGACCATTTCAAAAGCCCTTGTGTGTGCAGAGTGGGGCCTTGGGAGACATAGCTATTGAGGATGAGGGGAGTCCATGGACATGTGCCTCTATGTGGGACTCTTAACTATATTTTCAACCAGGAATGGGTCATGGGGGATAGAAAAATGAAATGAGGAAAGAGATTCAAAACCTCCGCAAACCCTGGCCTCAGAGCCCACCTTGGACTTTTTCCCCAGAGGATGAAGACATCCTTGGCATAACGACAAGAGAAGTGGAGAAGCAAAAACTAATGGTTCCTGGCTGCATTGTGCCCACGGCTCTGTCTTCAAAGCCTCAGGACTTTCAGGTGAGGATCTTTCAGGTTCAAAGCCCCCATGACTTGTCTGACATCCTCACCTATATTCCCAGGCGATCCCCTCTCCTTCACAAAGTCATTGTCTCAGTTACCTAGTGCTGTCTTAACAAGCGATACCACAAATGAGTGGCCTTAAAGAACAGAAATTTATTTCTTCACAGTTCAGGAGGCTAGAAGTCTGAATTCAGGACACAGCTCTAGAGGAAAGGTTTGTTTGTTTGTTTGTTTCAGATTCTGGTAGCTGTCAGCAATCCTTGGCATTCCTAACTTGTAGATGCATTTGCCATACATGTCTGTCTTCATATGATGTCTTCCCTCTCTGTGTATCTCTTGTCTGTTCTGTATTTTTACAACTCAGAAGTAATTAGGTTTGGAACCCACCATGCTCTGATATAACCTCATTAACACAGCTAAAGAAAACCTCTGCTTCCAAACAGGGTCATATTTACAGGTACAAGGGTTAGGATTTCAACATAAATTTTCGGGGGAGGGGGGAACCAAAAAAAAAAAACCTCATTGATGTTGAGTCAGAGCAACTCATAGCAACCCCTCTTTGGGTTTCCAAGACAGTATCACTACAGATGTCCACTACGGAAGTAGATTGCCTAACCTTCCTTCTGAGGAGTGGCTGGTGGATTTGAACCACCAGCCTTCTGGTTAGCAGTCAAATGCCTTAGGCACTATGCAACCAGAGCTCCCTTTGGGGAAGAACACAATTCAATTCATAACAGTTATGTTAGAGGATTGGAATGTCAGACTGAACTACAGATCCTCAGATCCTCATTGTATTCCCTGCTTCCCAGGAGCCATCCTGGAAAACCACAAAGAACCCACAATGATACTTTGCATGTGGTGAAGCTGGAGACAGTTCCAGCGAGGACAAGGGAGGCACTGGCTCTGCACCAACAGGCCATTGGCAGATGCTCTGAAGGCAGTCTTTCAGGAGTGCTCAGGCTGTTACCAAGACGAGGATGGACTCATGCAAAATTAAATTGTGTGGGAGATGTTAAGGAGGGCTTGAAGGGACCATTGGGAATATGCATAGTTTCCATTGTGAATTCTGAAACCACCATTCCATGGCTAATCTCTAGCCTGTGACCTAACATTCTTGTCAGGGTTTTGTCAGCAACCTGGCTTGCCACTTGCCCAGGAGGTTGGGTGTCATCCGTGACTGCTTCTCTTCCTTGCCCCATCTCCTGCATCCAGTAAATAGCCAAGTCCCGGATCTAAATATCAACAGACTCCATCACCACTACCATATCCCTGGCCTGAGCCACCACCATTACTGCTCTGTACCACATCCATAACCTCCTCCTGAACTGCCAGCCTCCAGCCTTCTCTCAGCCATTCCTCAGCCAAAACAGTCTTTCAAAACTGTCATTCTCATCATGCACCTGCTTAAAAAAAGCCTCAGTGTCCTCAGGACAAAACCCAAGTGCTTTAAATTGCCTTACCAGATCCTGGGTACTCCAAACCTGCTCCACAAAGCCACTGTCTCCCTCTGCCCCTCCCAACCCTGCTCTAGCAGTTTCCACACACAAGTTTTTCCAGCCACCAGGCCTGTGCACATGCTGTTGCCTCCTTTGGAGTACTTTCCCTCTCCCTGTTGGCCCCACCTCTTTTTACCAGGCTGGTTAACCACAGAATATGAGCTCATAGTCCTCTCACATCACTACCTTTCCTATGTATTAGTGGTTAGGGCAAAGTTCCAGAATGAAGGCTGCTTGCCTAGTTTGGCCTAGTCTTGTCTCTGATGGTCAGGTAGCTGCATGTGTACCAATGCACAAAGGGTCCCTGGACTTGATGAAGACAAAGGAGGCCTTGTGGAGAGTGGCTGGGCCCATAACCTGAGTTGAGAAAGCTCATATTGTTTACCATCTGTCTCAGGTTCCTGTTGTTGTTGTTCTTAGGTGCCATCAACTGGGTTCTAACTCATAGCGGCCCCGTGTACAACAAAACAAAACATTGCCCAGTCATGTGCCAGCTTCACAATCGCTGTTATGCCTGAGCCCATCATTGCAGCCACTGTGCCAATCAATTTCATTGAGGGCCTTCCCCTTTTTCACTGACCCTTCACTTTACTAAGCATGATATCCTTCTCCAGAGAATGGTATCTTTTGACAACATGACCAAAGTAGATGAGACAAGGTCTGGCCATTCTCGCTTCTGAGGAACATTCCAGCTGCACTTCTTCCAGGACAGATTTGTTAGTTCTTCTGGCAGTCCATGGTACTTTCAGTATTCTTCACCAATACCACAACTCCAAAGCATCAACTCTTCTTCCCTCTTCCTTGTTCATTGTCCACCTTTCACATGCATATGAGGCAACTGAAAACACAATGCTTGAGTTAGGCGCACCTTAGTCTTCAAAGAGACATCTTTGCTCTTCAGTACTTTAAAGAGGTCTTTTGCAGCATGTTTGCCCAGTACAATACGTTCTTGACTGCTGCTTCCTACGGTATTGATTGTGGATCCAAGTAATATGAAATCTTTGACAATATTTTCTGCATTTGTCATGATGCTTCTTACTGGTCCATTTCTGAGGATTTTCGTTTTCTTTATGTTGAGGTGTAATCCACACTGCAGATTGTAGTCTTTAATCTTTATCAGTAAGTGCTTTAAGTTATCTTCACTTTCAGCAAGCAAGGTTGTGTCATCTTCATAGCACAGGCTGTTAATGCATCTTCCTCCAATCTTGATGCCATGTTCCTCTTCATATAGTCCAGCTTCTCAGATTACTCAGCGTATAGATTGAATAAGTATGGTGAAAGGATACAACCCTGATGCATTCCCTTCCTGATTTTACCATGTAGTATCCCCTTGTTCTGTTCGAATGACTGACTCTTGGTTTATGTACAGGTTCCTCATGAGCACAATTAAGTGTTCTGGAATTCCCATTCTGCTTGATGTTATCCATAATTTGTTATGATCCACACAGCCAAATGCTTTTGCACAGTCAATGAAACACAAAATCAAAACTCCAAACTCACTGCTGTGGAGTCGAATCCGACTCATAGCAACCCCTCCTTGGGTTTCCAAGGCGGTATCACTATGGAAGTAGATTGCCCAATATTCCTTCTGAGGAGTGGCTGGTGGGTTTGAACCACCAACCCTCTGGTTAACAGTCAAATGCCTTAGGCACTACGCCACCCAATGAAACACACTAGAGCTCTAGGCACTAGAGCTCACCCAATGAAACACAAATAACATCTTTTTTATATTCTTTCCTTTCAGTCAAGATCTATCTGACACCAGCAATGATATCCCTCATTTCACGTCCTCATCTGAATCCAGCTTGCATTTCTGGAAGCTTCTTGTCAATATACTGTCACAACTGTTTTTGAATTATCTTCAGCAAAATTTTATTTGCATGTGATATTAATGACAGTGTTCAATAATTTCCACATTCTGTTGGATCACCTTTCTTTGGAATGAGTACAGATACGGATTTCTTCCAGTCAGTTGGCCAGGTCGTTGTCTTCCAAATTACTTGGCATAGAAAAGTAAGTGCCTCTAGTGCAGTAGTGCAGTATCTGTTTGTTGAAACATCTCAATGGATATATCATCAATTCCTGGAGCCTAGTTTTTCACCAATTCCTTCAGTGCAGCTTCAACATCTTCCTTCAGATCAAGATTGATTCTTGATCATATAACACCTCTTAAAATAGATGAACATCCACCAGTTCTTTTTGGTACAGTGACTGTGTATTCCTTCCATCTTTTTTTTATGTTTCCTGAATAAGACTTGAATCTTTTCTTCAGTTCTTTCAGCTTGAGAAATGCTGAGCCTGTTTTTCCCTTTTGTTTTTCTAACTCCAGGTCTTTCCATATTTCATTATAATAAGTGACTGTCTTCTCGAGCTGACTTTGAAGTTTTCTGTTCAGCTCTTTTATCTTGTCATTTCTTCCATTTCCTTTAGCTACTCTCCATTCTGGGAGCTCTGGTAGCGTAGTGCCTAAGGCACTTGACTGCTAACCAGAAGGCTGGCAGTTCAAACCCACCAGCCACTCCTCGGAAGAAAGATTGGGCAATCTACTTCTGTAGTGATACTGCCTCGGAAACCCAAGGAGGGGTTGCTATGAGTTGGATCTGACTCGATGGCAGTTAGTTTGGCTTTTTCTTTTTTACTCTCCATTGAAGAGCAAGTTTCAGAGTCTCTTTGGACATCCATTTTGGTCTTTTCTTCCTTTCCTGTCTTTTTAATGACCTTTTTGCTTTCCTCATGTATGATGTTCTTGATGTCCCACAATTTGTCTGGTTTTCAGTCATTGATGTTCAATGTGTCAAATCTATTCTTTAGACGGTCTCTAAATTCAGGTGGGATATCATCAAGGTCATGTTTTGGCTCTTGTGGACTTGTTTTAATTGTCTTCAGCTTCAACTTGAACTTCTTTATGAGCAATTGATGGTCTGTTCCACCATCAGCTCCTGGCCTTGTTTTGGCTGAAGATATTGAGCTTCTCCATCATCTGTTTGCACAGATGTAGTCAATCTGATTCCTGCATACTCCATCTGATGAGGTCCACGTGTATAGCTGTCATTTATGTCATTGAAAAAGATATGTGCAATGAGTAAGTTGTTGGTCTTACATATTTCTATCATGAGATCTCTGGCATCATTTCTATCACCAAAGCCATATTTCCCAACTACTAGTGAGTCTTCTTTGTTTCCAACTTTTGCATTCCAATCACCAGTAATAATCAATACATCTTGATTGCACATTCTGTTGATATCAGACTGCAGAAATTGGTAACAATCTTCAATTTCCTCATCTTTGGCTTTGGTGGTGGGTGCGTAAATTTGAATCATAATAGTATTAACTGGTCTTCCTTGTAGGCATAGGAATATTATCCTATCACTGACAGCATTGTACTTTAGGATAGATCTTGAAACATTCTTTGTGACGATGAATATCATGCCATTCCTCTTCAATTTGTCATTCCTGGCATAGTAGATCATATGGTTGTCTGACTGAAAATGGCCAATACTGGTCCACTTCAGCTCACTAATGCCTAGGATATTGATCTTTATGTGTTCCATTTCATTTTTGACAACTTCCAATTTTTCTAGATTCATACTTCATACATTCCATGTTCCAGTTATTAATGAATGCTTGCAGCTGTTTCTTCCCATCTTGAGTCATGTCACATTAGCAAATGGAGGTCCCAAAAGCTTTATTCCATCCATATCATTAAGGTTGGTTCTACTCTGATGAGGCAGCTCTTCCCCAGCCGCATTTTGAGTGCCTTCCAACTGAGGGGTTCATCTTCCAACACTATAACAGATAGTGTTTCAGGGCTATTCATAAAGTTTTCTAGTAATATATCAGACAGTCTTTCACTCCTATTCATAAGGTTTTCACTGGCCAATACTTTGAGAAGTGGATGGTCCCTTCCTTCTTTCAAGTCTATCTTAGTCTAGAAGTTCCACTGAAACCTGTTCACCATAGGTGACTGTGTTAGACTGGTTTCTCTAGAGAAACAAAAACCAGCAAAGCTTATATATATATATATATATTTATAAAGAGAGAGAGAAATGTATCTTAGGAAAATGGCTCACAAACGTATAGAAGCCGGCAAGTCCAAAGTCCCTGGAGGAAACGTCGGGCTGGAGGCAGACTTAGATTCCGCAACCGCAGGGGGCTGAGAAGCTCAAGGCTGGCAGGCAGTACACTGGCTGTTGACTCGAATGAAAGAGGAATCCAAGATCTCCAGGCTGAACGGTGCGCTGCTCACTCACGGAAGGTTGTAGGCAGCACACCAGAGTCCCAATCCACAGAAGAATGTCTCTCTTCCCAGAATGTCCCTGGATATCCTGGAGACAGGCCACACCCCTAGGGAAACTCCCCTTGGCAGATTGGCCACTCAGAACACAGTCATTCGATCCCATCATGGGAACAACCACACAGAACTGGGGTCTAGCCAAGTTGACACACAGCTCCAACCATCACAGTGACCATGCTAGTGTTTGAAATCCCTGTGGCATAACCTCCAGCCTCACAGCAACATGCAAGTCACTACAGTACAACAGACTGACAGACGAGTGGTGATCTCAGTTTCCTAGTGCTGCTATAACAGAAATACCACAAGTGGGTGACTTTAAAGAACAGGAATATATTTTTTATAGTTCAGGAGGCTAGAAGTCTGAATTTAGTATATGGCTATAGGAGAAGGTCCTTTCTTTGTCTATTTCATCCTCTTTTTTTTTTTTTTAATTTTTATTGTGATTTGGGTGAAAGTTTATAGAGCAACTTCATTTTCCATACAGTAGTTCATACATATTTTGTTTCATGACATTGACTACAATTCCCCACAATGTAACAGCTCTCTTTCCACTTCTTCCCTGTAGTAGTTACCTCTTCCTTGTGTCCTTCTTTCCTATGTATTCCTGCCCCCTGAGCTATCTCCTTGTGCAAACACTGCCCTTCTGTTCTCCCATGATTGATCACTCTAAGGAGTGTATCTACCTAAGGTAAATGTTCACCTTTTATGCTTGTCTATTGTTTGGCAGGAAACCACAGCAGTGAGTTCAGTTCCAGACCTGAAAGGTAACTAGGGGCCATAGTCTTAGGGGTATCACTAGACTCTATCAGATCAGTAAACCTGGTCTTTTTTATATGACTTTGAGTTCTATGTTGTTTTCTCACTCTATCCAGGATCTCCTGTACTGGTCCCTTTCTGAGGTGTTGACAGTGGTAGATGGGCACCATCCAGTTTTTCTGGTCTATTTCAGCTTTTAGGTAGCTGGTAGTTTTTGGACTTATATGTTCGTCTGCCTCTGATAGAGTTTGTCTTTTCCCAATATGTATTTCTATGTCTAATCTGCTTTCTATAACTCAGAAGTAATTAGAGTTAGGACACATCCTACAGTGATATTAACACAACAAATATTTCTATGTAATCATCCACAAATATAGGGGTTAGGATTCCAACACATATTTTTGTGAAACAGAATTCAGTGCATAGCATCATTTATAGTCAGAGACGACAAGCTCCTATGACTGTACCCTGCTAGCCACTGCCCATCTCCAGTTCTTTCACCTTGCAGCACCTTAGCCAGCCCTTATCTTTCATGAGTTCTCCATTTCTCATCTCCCCTCCTGCCTTCTGATTTTAGGCTGAGATGTCATAGTCCCTTTACTGAGTTTGAGCAGGGTACATCAAAGCAGAAGAAGAAATCACAAATCACAGATCATAGATTCAACTGCACAGAACTTTTAATATTTCAATTCCTGTAAAAGATAATAGATTAAAATATAAAAAGCAAACAACTGAGAAATAGTAACTAGTTGCCATCAAGTCAATTTCATTCTGACTCATGACAACTCCATTGTATCCGAGCAGAGCTATGCTCCATAATGTTTTCAGTGAACTGATTTTTTCAGAAGTAGATCACCAGGCCTTTCTTCCAAGGTACCTCTGGGTGGATGCCAACCTCCAGCCTTTCTGTTAGCAGCCAAGCACGTTAACTGTTTACACCACCCAGGAACTCTTTATTCAACTCTTCCTTATTCTGAAACAAGCCCTTGTCAATTGAGAAGAGAAAAGTATGTCCACATAAGAAGGAAAGGACAAAGAGGTGGAAGTGACAGTTCCCAGAAGAGGAGACATAAATAACCATGGCCTTCCCAGGGCATGCCTTCAGCCAGGCAGAGTGCCACCTCCTCCTAACTTCTTCCTGTGTGTTCTCTTTTTATCTGAAGTAGCTAGAATGTTTCTCATCAGAACAATTTTATTATTGAAGGAAGAGCCCTTGAGAGTTGAGAAGGTAAGGCCAGATCCCCAAAACTGGGCCCCTGTGTTTTCCTCTGTAGGTTCGAGTGAAGGTGTTTGAAGCCCGGCAGCTCATGGGCAACAACATCAGGCCACTGGTGAAGTTAACCATTGGAGGCCAGGAGTACCACACGAGGATCAAGTTGGGAAACAACCCTTTCTTCAATGAGGTGAGTGCCACAGACCCTTTGGGCTCAATGGAACATAATGCATGTAGGCAGGGTGGGCCAGCCAGAGTTTGGGCATTTTTTACAGGCAGCTGACAAGCTTGCTTCTTGACGAGGGCATTTTCATTGTTCGTTCCACAAACATTTACTGAGTGAGCACTTACTTGGAGCTAAGCACTATGTTTGGCACTGGCAATGCAGAACAGAATAATTTGGAGCTCTGCATTTGAGGAGCTGGTGGTCTAATGGGGGTCATATAAACAGCTACAGTGAGGCAAAACTGGAGTTGACACAGGTCTGGGAATGCTGTTAATAGAGCCATGAAACCCTCCAAGAGCTCAGGAGACCTGTGCTTCCAATGGAGCAAGAACATGTTAATGAGCTGAAAGTCATTGGATTGGGTAATGGAGGTTAAAGAAGCAGTATTCTGAGTCTTCAAGTTTATTGAGTCCTTAGGTGAATGTCTGAAGAAACACGGTCCAATCTTAACTTTTTTCTCTCTACCTCAGACCTTTTTCCAGAATTTTCATGAGGTTCCTGCAAAGTTCTTTGATGAGACCATCTTAATCCAGGTGAGGAGCCAAAATAGCCTCCAGAACGATGGATTCACTTTCTTGACTCATCTCAGTCCTGGGAAGCTCCAGCCCCCACCCTCAGAGCCAGGGTCCCTTCCAAAACCAAACCAAACTCACTGCCATTGAGTTGATTCTGACTCATAGCAACTCCCTTTGGGTTTCCAAGGCAGTAAATCTTTACAGAGGTAGATTTCCCAGTCTTCCTTCCATGGAGTCGCTGGTAGGTTTGAACTGCCAACCTCCTGGTTAGCAGTCAAATGCCTTAGGCAATATGCTACCACAGCTCCTTCATAGTGTCTTAAATAATCCCAGGGCAGCATCTTTACCGGTTTCCTCACCCCCTGGTAGCCCAGGTTTCTCTTTCATTAATTTATTCAACAAATATTATGGAGTGCCAATGGCCAGGCCCTGAGCTATGTGCTGAGATGAACAGGGCAGCTTCTTCCCTTGCACCAGGATTCTCATGCTACCACAGGACCTCTCAGACTGGAAGGCTCCGTTCCCTGACCAAAGGGAGTCTGGTAACAATGGTGAACATGTATTTATCAAATGCCTACTGTGTGCCCCAAGTCCAGGGTGGTATAAATGGTTAAGAGCTCAACTGCAAACCAAAAGGTTGGTAGTTCAAATCCTTCCAGAGACACCTCCATCTGCTTCTGAAATGTGACAGACATGAAATTCTGTGAAGTTCGATTCTAATCTGCAAATGCAACACATGGGGTTGCCGTGAGTCAGAATCTTAACAAATTAAAGGCAGCTGGTTTGGACATTTTTTTTTTTTTTTTTTTAACCATGTTCCTAGCCCAGAGCTAAGAACAGGGAGGCCTCTCCCTTGAAGAGTTTACATACTGTTGGGAGCACAGACACTTAGGCAACCACCAGGACAGCATGGAATGGAGAAAGTTGAGTGCAACTTTCTAGATTTGGGTGTGACTGGAGGGGAGTGGCTTTGTGTCAACCTCAAACCCAAAACCAAACTTATTGCCATTGAGTCAATTCTGACTTATAGTGACCCCCTTTGGGCTCCCGAGGTGGTAAATCTTTACAGAAGTAGATTGCCCAGTCTTCCTTCTGCAGAGTGGCTAGTGGGTTTGAACCCCAACCTTTTGGTTAGCAGTCAAATGCCTTAGGCACTATGCCACCAGAGTTCCTTTGTGTCAACCTGGGCCAAGAGAATTGGCCTCTCTGATCCTCAGTCTTCTTTAGTGCAATGGAACTGAAAATCTGAATCTCACATGGCTCCTCTAAGAATTAAATGAGAAACTCTATATGCAAATGCCTAGTCATTAGTAAGTGTGCAATAGATCCTGGAGGATCCTGCATGGGCCCTTACTAGTCCTCCCATGGTAGGCAGGGGAAATCAGAGTTGTGAATAATTGATATCTTTCTGGCAATTCCCTTGCAGGTGATGAACTCCACAGTGCTAAGATACAAATCAGAGATCGGGAGATTCCAAGTGAGCACTGCATAAAGGAGGCAGTTTGGTAAAACAGTTATAGAGACCCACTCTTGGTTCTGAGCCCCAGAACCTAGGAGAAAGGACTTGGATGTTTGCATCAGAAAGATCCACATTTGGATCCACCTATCAACCAAGTGACTTGGAGAAGTTATTCTGAGCCTCTATTTCCTTGTCTACAAAATAGGGATAATAATATATCCAACCTACAAGGTCATTGTGAAGATTAAAGTACGTTGTTGTTAGGTGCCATTGAGTTGGCTCTGACTCATAGAGACCCTATATACAACAGAAAGAAACACTGCCCTATCTTGCACCATCCTCAAAAATCGTTGCTATGTTTGAGCCCATTGTTACAGCCACTGTATGTAATATCTATGAAGGTGCTTGGCATCATGCTGAATTCCCCACACCAGCAATACTATGCGCAATTCAAATCTCTTCCTCCAAGAAAGTAGAAATGGAAGCCAAAAGAAAAACCAAACCCACTGCTGTTGAGTCGATTCTGATGTATGGCAATTCCATGTATTACAGTGGAACGACTCCATAGGGCTTTCTTGGCTGTAATCTTTACAGGAGCAGATCACCAGACTTTTCTTGCACAGCACTGCTGAGTAGGTTTTGATTAGTAACTGAATGCAGACCATTTGCACCACCCAGGGATCTTCAGAAATGGAAGCAGAGAATACAGAAAGGCCAACCTCAGTGTTGGAGAAATCCTGACAAAGATTTGATCTGAAAAGGCACAGACTGAGAGATGCATGATGGTCTAAACTAAAATTCTCCGAAACCAGGAAGATCAGGAAAAGGAAGTATTGCCAGATTAAATACAGGATGCCCAGTTATATTTGAAGTTTAGATAAATAGCAAATGATTTTTAAATATAAATATGTTCCAAATATTACAAGGCTCCACACCAAATATTGCAAGGGACATATTTATTTAAACAAAAAGTATTTATTGTTGACCTGAAATTCAGATTTAACTGGGCATCATGTGTTTTTATTTGGTAAATCTGACAACTGAAAGAAAAGGACTCTACCCTTGGGAAAGGCAAATTTAAGACAAATGAAAGAAAGATTTTTTTCTCACTGCTGAGCCTGAGGGAGCTCTGGTAGTGTAGTGCCTAAGACATTTGACTGCTAACCAGAAGGCTGGCAGTTCAAACCCACTAGCCGCCCCTCAGAAGAAAGGTTAGGCAATCTACTTCCATAGTGATAACTGCCTCGGAAACCCAAGAAAGGGTCGTGTCGCTATGAGTCATGTCTGACTTAAAGGCAGTGGGTATTGTGCCTAAGGCATTTGACTGCTAACCAGATGGTTGGCAGTTCAAACCCTCCAGTCACTCCACAGAAGGAAGACTGGGCAATCTATTTCCATAAAGATTTACTGCCTCATAAACCCAATGGGGGTTGCTAGAGTCAGAATCGACTGGATGGCAGTGGGTTTGGTTGTGGATTTTTTTTTTTTTTTTTTTTTAACTTTACTGGTAGCATAGTGCCTAAGGCACTTGACTGCTCACCAGAAGGCTGGCGGTTCAAACCCACCAGCCACTCCTCGGAAGGAAGTTTGGGCGGAAGGAAGGTTGGGCAATCCTACTTCCATAGTGATACTGCCTCGGAAACCCAAGGAGGGGTCGCTATGAGTCGGGGCCGACTCGACGGCAAACTACAACAATAAAACACATTACATTCATTACTGCTCCTCTCCCATCTCACCCATTAAAAAAAAGTATAGGCTTTAAAATTAAGTGATTCTAGAGAGGTTATGTTGGAATCACTGGGTGGCGCAAATGGTTAAGTACTCGACTACTAGCTAAAGGTTGATGGTTCAAACCCATTCAGAGGTGTTTGGGAAGAAAGGTCTGGCAATCTGCTTCCAAAAGGTCACAGCCCTGAAAACCCTATGGAGCGGTTCTACTCTGAAACATATGGGATTGCTGTAAATCAGAATTGACTTAACAGTAACTAACAGCAAAGAGTGGTTATATATTGCAGGAGGTCAAAAAAATGCTTCTGACAAAGGCTGCTGCACAATTTCCAACGACCAACTCCAATGTGAACTATTTAGCCACGTTACAGAGATCAGAGAAAAGCTGAACAAAAGCTGAACTTGACTGAGCTTTTTCTTTTCTTTCTTTTTTTTTTTTTTGCAGATTTCAAAAACTCACTATTTTTACAGAGCTTTTTCTTTCATAATACTACATTTTATTATGAAAAAATTTCAAACATACACAAAAGTAGAGAGAAGAATATTGTAGATTCCTATATTCTCATTATCCAACTTAACCAATTTATGGCCAGTTATGTTTTTTCTATACCTCTACACACTTCCCTTCCCCATTGGGTTATTTTGACTCAAATCATAGACATCATATCACTTTATCTTTAAATATTTCAGTATGTAGCTCTGTTGTTGTTGTTATGTGCCGTCGATTCCGAGGCAGTATCACTACGGAAGTAGATTGCCCCATCTTCCTTTCGAGGAGTGGCTGGTGGGTTTGAACCGCCAGCCTTCTGGTTAGCAGTCAAGTGCCTTAGGCACTATGCTACCAAAGCTCCCATGTAGCTCTAAAACATAGAAATTTTATTAAGCATAACCATAATACAATTATTACATATAAGACCTTTATATTTTCTGGATTGCATTATTATCTACTCAGTGTTCAAATTATTCTAATTGTTTTATGAATCTTTTTACTGTTTGTTCAAATAAATATCTGAACAGGTCCATACATTGCAGTTGGTTAATATGTATTTTAGGTTTCTCTTATTCTGTTAGTCCCCACTCACCATTTTTTTTTTTTTCCTTCCCTTTTATTTGCTAAAGAATCTGGATGGTTGTCCTATGGAATTCCCCTCAGTCTGAATTTTGTTTTTTGCATCATTTAACACGTCCCTCTTCCCCTATGTTTTCTGTCTAGAGGCTCGTTCAGACTCAGATCCAATTTTTTCACAAGGTAACTTCGGCAGGAGGCACAGACAGTCCCACTTTTGTCTATAATCACTGCCTAAACTCCACTGCTTCATCAGGGATGGTTGAGTGGATTGTTCTGTTGGATTTTTTTTAACAGCTTTATTGAGGTATAATTGACATACAATAAATTGCACCTGCTTAATTTACACAATTTAATAAGCTTTGACATATGCATCCACCCATGAACCATCACCTTAATCAAGATAATGAACGTATCTATCACCCCCAAAAGATTCCTTGTGCCCCTTTGTACTCTTTCCTTCCTGCCCCTCCTCATCCCTTCTCATCCCCAGACAGTTACTGATCTGCTTTTTGGTTCTATGTGTTTGTTTGCATTTTCTAGAATTTTATATAAATGGAATCATACAGTATGTATCCTTTTTTATCTGTCTTCTTTCACTCAGCATGATTATTCTGATACTCATCTGTGTGTGTCTATATATCTGTAGTTCATTTCTTTTCATTGGTGAGTAATATTCCATTGTATAGATGTAGCACAGTTTGTTTATCTACTCACCCACTGATGGACATTTAGATTGTTTCCAATTTGGGGCTATTACAATAAAGCTATTATGAATATTCATGTACAAATCTTAGTATGGACATAGGTCTTAATTTTTCTTGGGTAAATATACATAAGTGGAATGGCTATACCACACGATAGGAGTAAGTTTAACTTTTAAGGAAAATTCCTAGCAGCTCTTGTTTTTCTAAAACTTTCAGTATTCACCATATTATATTTCTACCAGCTGTGTATTAGAGTTCCTGTTGCCCCATATTCTCACCAACATTTGGTATACTCTTTTTTATTTTAGCCATTCTAATTCTACATAGTGGTATCTCATTGTGATTTAATCTGCACTCTTATGACTAATGATGTCAAGCATCTTTTTGTGTGCTTATTTGTCATCTCTATCTGTTTTTTGGTGAAGTGTCTGTTCAAATCCTTTGCTCATTTTTTATTGCTTTGTTTATTTTCTTATTGAATTTTGAGAGTTCCTTATATATTCTAGATACAAGTCCTTTATCAGATAAATGATTAGCAAATATTCTTTTCCAGTCTTGACTTGTCTTTTCATTCTCTTAGCAGTGTCTTTCAAAGAGCAGGAGTTTTACATTTTGGTGAAGTCCAATTTATCAATTTTTTGCCTTTTGTGGGTCATGCTTTTGGTGTTGTATCTAAGAAATCTTTGCCTATCTAACCCAAGAATATGGCTGAATTTTTTGGTTTTATTTTTTAATCATTTATTTTATTGTAGTTGTTGTTGAGAATACACTCAGCAAAACATATACCAACTCAACAATTTCTACATGTACTGTTCAGTGACGTTGATTGCATTCTTCGAGTTGCACAACCATTCTCACCCT
>NW_006921604.1:6678957-6682253 GCF_000298275.1 Orycteropus afer afer
TTTTTTTTTTTTTTTTTTTAGGAAGCTCTGGTGGCTTAGTGCCTAAGGCACTTGACTGCTAACCAGAAGGCTAGCAGTTCAAACCCACAAACCACTCCTTACAAGGAAGATTGAGCAATCTACTTCTGTAGTGATACTGCCTCAGAAACCCAAGGAGGGGTTGCTATGAGTCAGAGACAACTCAATGGAACAACATAGATAGATTTTAAAAGAGCACAGTGCTCAAGGCAGACATTCAATACTAGTTAAACTAAGCTATTCTTTGGTTTTAAGAAGACTTCAGGGGATATTTTGGCTTAAGGTTTAGAGATTATCTCAGGACAGTAGTTTCAGGGGTTCGTCCAGGGTCCATGGCTCCAGACAGTCTGGATTTCATGAGAATTTGAAATTCTGTTCTGCATTTCCCCCTTTAGATCAGGGTTCTTCTATAGAATCTTTGATCCAGATGTTCAGTAATGGTAACCAGGCACCATCTAGTTCTTCTGGTCTCATGATAAAAGAGACAGTTGTTCATGGAGGCAATTAGCCACACAGAGGATGATTGAGTTTTAAAGCAAGCCTTCATGCAGAATTGTGTGGCTATTCTATGGAACCTTCTGATGTGATTGCTCAATGTTCTGAGGTACCTTGCCCCACACTCCACATCTCTCAGGCCTCAGTCAGAAACTATGTCTCAGGTAAAAGGGAAACCTATAGTTTCTTTGCCTACTCCTACCTTTACCATCCTCATTCCCTAGGATTTAAGGTACCTCTTCCCCAACCAGGAGTGGGGAGAGTCAACCCTATGTTGGATGGGCAATGCAATGTGGTAGTTAAAGATTCTTTCAGTCCGGACTTCCCTACCTACTAGTTGTAAGATTTTGGGCACTTCTTCAAAACTCAGCATCCTCCTCTGTAGAGTGGGGTGATAAGAAGCCTATCTTCTAGCTTGTTGTAAAGATTAAAGGAGTTAAGGCTGGGTGGTGGTGTTCTCTAGCTGAGGCAATAGCAACTGGAACACCAGATTCACAAGCGTGATTTGTCAGTCTGTAAAAGGTGAACATCTGTGGTACTGATGTGGTCATGCTCACCAAGTAAGGCTCCCAGAGCTCCAAGCTTCTAGGTCAGGCAGCTGTAGTACCAGAAACATGGTATGACAGGAAGATGCCATCTTACACTCAGATGATAGTTTGAGGAAAATGGCAATAATAACAACATATCTTCAATACTAGCAAAAAGCTATTCAGAAGAATGTTAAGCAGTCATATCTACAGGACCATCAAATCACCTGTTGAAATAGAATAGACTATTATAATGCAAAGCACTTCTTTGCCTGATGCTGAGGAGGAAATTCCTTACTACAACCATCAGGCCATAGGCTGATTTTCCATTTTCTTCTCCAAAAGTTAAGTTAGAAAAGATGTGTGGTGATGTACAGTTTACTCTGTTGAAGAGAGTCTGTGTAGCTTGTCTGCCTATTGTGCCATCTTACCAGAAGTCCTGTACAGTTTACTCTGAACAGAAGCTAGGTGGCTGAATTTTGAAAGAACTTTTTGTATTGGACCAACCCATGGTCTCAGTGAAATTTTAAGTTGCTCTCTTTAGTTTGATTTTAAAATGTTGTTGTTGTTGTTGTTATGTGCCGTCGAGTCGGCCCCGACTCATAGCGACCCCTCCTTGGGTTTCCGAGGCAGTATCACTACGGAAGTAGGATTGCCCAACCTTCCTTCTGAGGAGTGGCTGGTGGGTTTGAACCGCCAGCCGTCTGGTTAGCAGGCAAGTGTCTTAGCCACTATGCTACCAGAGCTCCCCAAATAGAATTTTAAAATTTCTCAGTTTTTCCTATACTGAAAACTAAACTCACTGCCACAGAGTTGATTCCAGTTCATAGTGACCCCCATTGAGTTTCTGAGGTGGTAAAATCTTTGAGTAGTCCGGTGGATCTGGATCCTGCTGTGCTGCCTACAACTGTCCGTGAGCAGAGCAGACAATCTACCATTCGGCCTGGAGATCTGGGATTTGTCATTTGTCAGAGTCAACAACCAGTATATTGCCTGGCAACCTTGAGCTCATCAGCCCCTGCAGCTGTGTGAGTCAGGAAAAGTCTCCAGCTTGACGTTTGATCCAATAACTTGGGACTTGCCAGCGTCTACACTGGTGGACTTCTGGTAAGATGGAGGAATAGACAGACAAACGATACAGACACTGTTCAACAAAGAAAAGAAAAACCAATTGACAGAGATACAGAAGATAATCCTGGAAACCTGAGCTTTGAAAGGAACTATATACAGAAGTGGATTAGGCACCAACTAGTGGAAAAACCTGAACGAAAACAGTGAGTACAGAGACAGTCGGAGCTGCAGACTGTCAGCTACTCTGATGAGACCAACAGTCTGAAAATTTCCAAGAGGTGTTGGGACCTGAGAATTGACCTAAATATCAGTCCCAGTCATCAAGGGCTGCAGGGACAACTGCTCTAGTGGCCTTTGACTAGGAAGGGAAACAGCAAGGAGGGAGACAACCTGAACTGTGGACTTTCTGCTGTCCTGAGAGAGCAGCCATTTTGATTGTTTATACATGGCAGCCATTTTGGATATTTAAAGTGACCGAGGGCACAGTCATTTTGAATGTCGACAAGCGGTGGCAATTTTGGATACTTAAAGTGACCGAAAAAGGCAAAGGGGACCTGAACCGATGAAGAAGTCAGCTGCAGAGACCCAAATGAGGAGAAGGAACCCAGGCCACACCCCACAAGCAGCAAGGCGGTAAGGCAGGGAGAAGACAGAAAAGGCAAAGGGGACTGGAATAGATTGAGGAGTCAGCTGCAGGGATCCAGATAAGGGTGGTTGGATGAGTCCAACAGCTAAGGGAGACAAACTGGTCTGTCAGTTTGTCCTACTGTGGTGATGTGTTGCTATGAGTCTTGAGGCTGTGCCACTCATGTTTCAAACTCAGTGGGGTGCACATGGTGCACAGGTATCAGCCCGGCTTGCAGACTGAGACAGACTAGGAAGAAGGAGGAGGCCATCCACTTCTCAAAGAATTGGCCAAGGAAAAACCTTCTGAATAGCAGAGAAACACTGTCTGATACATTACTGCACAACTTTATGAATAGTCCGGAAATATTGTCCAATATAGAAGAGGAAGATGAGTCACTTAGCTTAGAAAGCTCTCAAAGTAGGACTGGGCAAGAGCTGCATTGTTGTTGTTGTTATGTGCCGTCGAGTCGGCCCTGACTCATAGAGACCCCTCCTTGGGTTTCTGAGGCAGTATCACTACGGAAGTAGGATTGCCCAACTTTCCTTCCAAGGAGTGGC
>NW_006921604.1:6690865-6747563 GCF_000298275.1 Orycteropus afer afer
AACAATAACAAAATCTTTATGGGAGTAGAATGCCCCATCTTCCTTCCGTGGAGCTGCTGGTGTGTTTGAACTGCCAACTTTCTGGTTAGCAGGCAAATGCTTTAGGCACTGGGCCACCAGAGCTCCTTAGTTTTTCCTACAGAACCCTTAATATATTGTCTAAATGTGATTCTTAAGTAAACACTGAATAATTTGTTTTCCTTTTGATTGTTCAGGAAATATTTTAATTTTCTGGTCATAAATTGGTGCTGGATAGTATCTGTTGTTTTCCTTTCTTTCCTAATAATTCAGATGAGATACTTACTTTATTTGTTGCAGCAAATTTTGACTTAGCTTCACCTTAGCTTATATAAGAATCAGGCTAATGGTATATCTGGCCAGTTGCAACCTCTTGCTTTGACCTTCATTCCTAGGGTTTCTTTGTTGTTGTGACTCTTAAGATTAAGTGGCCTTGGATTCACTTTGTAATTTTTTTGTCATCAACACATTCATTTGTATGACATAATTGCTAAATGTGAAGGTAGTTGAGTTACTGTGAGTGATTGTGGCATAGGGTTGTGCTGTAAGGTTGTGAAAACCTTGTGTTTGTAAACATTTACCTATGTTTATTAGATTCATCTTGTTAAATGACATAACCACTAGTCTATTATTAAAACTGGATGTTTTTTTCTTTGTTTAAATTTAATATGGGACTCTATCCTCTTCTAAGGAACTCTGGTGGTGTAGTGTTTAAGGCATTTAGCTGCTAACCAAAAGGTCAGTGGTTCAGACCTACCACCAGCACCACAGAAGAAAGATGAGGCAGTCTGCTTGCATAAAGATTTATAGCCTTGGAAACACAATGGGGGTCACTAGGAGTTGGAATTGACTTGGTGATAGTGAATTTAGTTTGTTTGGTATCTTCTTCTAGTTCATTTCTTACTAATGCTGAGGAGGAAATATCTCACTATCAAGCTGATGGTTCTAGTTACCTAGTGCTGCTCTGACAAAAATATATACCACAAATGGGATGGCCTTAACAAACAGGAGTTTATTCTTACAATTTGGAGGCTTTAAGTCCAAGTTCAAAGTGCCAGGCTCTAGGGGCTGGGTGAAAGCCTCTCAACCTAGGGGTCCAGCTCTGCCTCCTGCTCCCAGCTCACTGGAGGTAGAGGCTTTTCTTCACTCAGACAGCTGCTGGCTACTGAGGCTGAGAAGCCCCAAGGTTGACAAGTAAAAGGCACAGTACCAATATTACCAAACCACACGGCAGGCCATTAACTTAAGTTCATTGAAACTCCCAAGGTCAGCAGAGTGTAACAGGCTGCTGAGCAATGACATAGCTACATGCAGGGTCCAAGCGATAGGCTAGAGACCATTCTCAAAGCTTCTCCTTATATAAAGGAAGCAGACCACATACCCAAAGGCAGCTACTCAGCTGCTTGTGGTAGATCCCACCATGGAGTTGATTGCCAGTCTCATCATGGGGAATAATTACCACCAGCTGCCCAGCCACTCAACCAGGCCCAATAAAAGTCCAATTTAACTCATATTGTGTATCACCAAGTCAACTAAGAAAATAAGATTACATTTATCTCTCATTATACATATGCATATTTAAATTTGAAAAAATTGGATGTGAACTATGTGAAAATTTATTTATGTATTAATTCCACAAACATCTATTATAATTATTAAATGTAAGTGTGCCCAATTTATCTTTAAAAATAAGGGTCATTAATTTGAAAAATAAAGCAAAATATAATTATCCAAATATATTAGGAGCAAATACTTTAAATAAAAAAAATCAAAATGAAGGTGTGGTATACATTTTCTTCATTCTGGAACAAATATTGAAAAAGCAATGATTGTTTGCATTGTAGCTGATAAAATAAATGTCACAATCAAAATTTAAATAAAGATAAAATTACATTCAATTAAGAAAAAAGGAGTTAATGCAGAACAAGTGCTCATGAACTGGTAACTAGCATTGTCATGATGTTAGTATATCACAAATCTTGACTAGAGGCCCTCACTAATCCTCATGTCACTCTTTTCTTTTCAGACAGACATTGGGTTTGTCTACCATTCTCCAGGTAAGTAACAGTTGTAAATATGTGTGTCTTCTGAGAAAAACCAGGCCAGGTGTCAAAGTGCCTCCAAATCCCTATATCTTCACCACATGAGGGAGAGTTTTAGAGGGTATGAATTATTTTCTATACTTGATAGCATTTTACTGTACTTTATGGTATTTTACCCTACTTTGTAGTAATAGCAGTTGGATCAAGTGCTAATCTCTTATTGCAACCTGGGGTTTGATTTCTATTTTTTAAGCCAAGGTTGGAGGAGTTGAAATTGAGTAGAGATGTCCACTGTAACCTGACCAGAACATACCAAGTGGAGGTTAGGACTTAGGGTTTGAGGAAATGTTTACCTCTCCAGTATCTTGTTCCAGACCAGGTCAGTAACAACTGTAGGTCTCTAGGGTGGGAAAGAGAGGTCCTAACTTCCTAAAAACAGTAGCTGGCAGCCTTGTGAATGGACTATCATTGCCTAATGGTTAGGGGTGACTCCCACATTCCTCCAGAATCTCAAGAAGACACTACCACTTGCCAATTGCCGGGAACCAGAATAAATGAGACAGGTTTCCATACCCCTCTCCCCAAAAAACAATCACTAATTCCAGGGAAGAGAGACTGGAGACTTGACATTGGTCTCCTATGGCCCTCTCTGCTTCCCCAGGTCATACACTCTTAAGAGAGTGGTTAGGCCTCTGCCAGCCAGATAGCCCCACCATTGGTGTGAGAGGCTACCTGAAAGTCACCATCTGTGTCCTTGGTGTGGGAGACCAGGCCATGGTAAGGCTTCCCCACTGCCACCTCAGTAACATTCCCTATGATGCTGCCTTTCTTGAAGCATCCCTGGGCTCTCAAAGTGGCTTTTGATCTTCACATCCTACCCTCTGTCCACTGCCCCAAGTGGGAGGTGGAGGAAGGAAAGTCTGGTGGCCTTGGCCATGATCTCTTCATGATTCTGACACTATCTTGCTGATCTCTCCAGGTAGATCTAACACTGACCAATAGGGCTGGTGTCACCAGTCCTAAGCTCTTCAAGTCAACGGCAGTCCCAATCAACATGGCTCAATTACAGTTCTTCATCTACTGCGCAGAGGACCTTCATTTCAGTTACAGTCAGGATGGCGGGAGGGAGTGACCCTGAGGTTCTATTTTGAAACTGACCTAAGATTTGGGGTGGGGAACAGGGTGAGACTGCAATCTACCAAGAATTGTTTTAAGTGGATCTCATGTCCTTGACCTGTCTTTGATGTCCAGATGCAGTCCCAAAGTTCCATATGACAGCCCCTCTCCTGACCTCTACTGCCATTTTGTGCATGACACACTGAAGGGGCAGAGTGGTATTTCAAAACAGGTCTTCCCAAGGACACCAAGCTAAACCATGGGGGGAAGGTGTTAAGTTGTCCTGTTGCCTCTCCACTTACTCCTCCTGAAAGAATGCTGCTCTCTCAGAAGTCTTTTAACTTCTTTTTCATAGACAAACACCAACCAGGGAATTCTATGTTGGAGGTAGAACTAAGTGGGAAAAAGGTAAGTGTACAAAGGATCTAATGCTTAGAGAAATTGACTCCTAGAAAATATTAAATAGAGTGGAGGAAGAGATGGTGGGCAGGACACCAGGAATTGTATCTTAGCTCTTCCACTAATGAGCAGTATGTATGGCCCCACTGGACCAGGAATTCTGCAGAGGTGACGGTCACACCTTATTCACCTTGTAGCCCAGCACCTTGCGTGAAGAAGGTATTCACTAAAAACTAAATATAGGAATGTATGAATGAATGAATGAGTGAATGAAACAATATCCAACAATCAAACAAACAACATTGAGTCGGTCACTGTCCCCTTTTGGATCTCTTAATGTGTAAATAGAAGGTTCTAGGCAAGAATGTTGCTAACATTCTATGAAACTCTACGAATACAGAGTACCATTTTATGAAATGTGCTGAAGATATGCACCAAAAAAGGGTCCAATGTTCAAATTTTGGGAACACTAGATTATAGTGAAATGGATTGGTGTCAAAATGCATAAACCATCATTTCTACCATATTTTGTTAGAAATGAGCCCATACTCAAAAGGAGAGGGATTAATCTCCATCTTTTGAAGAGAGTACCACCAAAGAATTTGTGGGCATATTTTAAAATCAGCATACTGAATATTTCCCAAAGAGTGGTTTCTGTGCCCCTGGAGCAAGATGACTTTGGGTGGTATACGGCATACACTTTAAAAAAAACTTTTTTTTTTTTTTTGCATTGTATTAAAAATTGTAAACAGTCTAACTAACTTAATTTCAAAGATATTATTGTTTAGAATAAGGTTAGGATTAAAAATTAGATCAATTGATGCTATTAAAGGAGATATGCCATTGTGTGCTGCTACTATCAGCTATGTTTTTGCCCATTTTTCTGTTGGGATGTTAGAGTTTATTTGACACAATCTATTTGTATGCACTCATATGGTTAGTAACCCTATATCAATTTTAAAATTAAGTCAATTGCAAATTGATTTAAGGGAAAATATTAAGTAATCTCAGAAGGTAGGCTGGGCAATCTACTTCTGTAGTGATACTGCCTCGGAAACCCAGGGAGGGGTCACTAGGAGTCAGGTCTGACTCCATGGCACATAACAACAACAACAAAAACAACAAGTAAGTAATCTTAATCTGGCAAAAACTGAGGAATGAACACAAATAACTGAAGTTGTAGCTGATAAGAAATTGTTAAAGGTGTCTTTAGACCAGGATTAGCATGATAAGCTCTGTGCCGCACATGGCATCCATCAGTGAGCGGGAAAAGAAGGGGTGGGAGCAGGCCAAGAGGCTGGTGCAGAGAGGAGTCAAGCTGACACTGACACTGCTTTGGGATGTTCCCAGCTCAAGACCGATGTGCAGACCCAAACCGAGAACCCTATCTGGAACCAGATCCTGACCTTCCCAATTCAGGTATCACTGCTTCTAGAAGCCAGGAGTAAGACTAACACAACCCCACCTTCCCCACTGTCCATCACATGGGAAGGCAGTGTTCGAGTGCTTGTGTGTGAGTACAAACGGGAGATGGGGGCCAAGAAGCACAACAAGGAGGTGCTCCACCTGAGAGGGAGCGTGAAGAAATCTAGAACATACCTTACATACAAGGAAATTCTTGCCTTATTTATCCAGTATTAAGAAAGGAAGACTTTGAGTGGCACAAATCGTTTACAGTTGACTGCTGACCGAAAGCTTGGTGGTTTGTATCTACTCACCAGTGCTGTGGAAAAAAAGCCTAGTGATTTATTTCTATAAGCTATTGGAAACCATATGGTGTGCAGTTCTATTCTAAAACATGGTCACCATGAGTTGGAATGCACTTGATGGGCAGCTAGATTGGGGTTGTTAATGAAGAAAGGAGCTGGGTAGAACTTTCCAGAGAACTTAAAATGCCTGTCTTAGTTATCTAGTGCTGCTCTAAAAGAAATACCACAAGTGGATGGCTTTAACAAACAGAAATTTATTCTTTCACAGTTTAGGAGCCTAGAAGTCCAAGTTCAGGGTGCCAGCTCTAGGGGAAGTGTGTCTCTGTTGGCCCTTGGGGAAGGTCTTTGTCTCCTTTCAACATCTGTTGGCTTGATGTTGTCCCTTGGAAGTTTCCATGTCTCTTGGCATCAATCCTCCCCTGGGTCTAGAAGGTTTTCAGCACAGGGCCCAGGTCCAAAGGATATGCTCCACTCTCTTGGCTCTTCTTTCTTGGTGGTAATCAGGTCCCTTTTTCTCCACTATCTTCTCTATCCTTTGATGTCTTGTAAGACAAAAGGTGATGCAGAAGCAGCTGTCTAAGATACAATTATTTGTCTATATGCATCTGGAGCAAAAGAGAATGAAGGAAACCAAAGACTCCAAGAAGAAACTAGCCCAGAAGACTAATAGTCCACATGAACCATGGCCTTTTCTAACCTGAGACCAGAAGGTGCCTGGCTACAATTATTGACTGTTCTGACCAAGGACATATTAGAAGGTCCCAGATAAAATGGGAGCAAAATGTAGAACAAAATTCAAATTTATAAGGAAGGATAGACCTACTGTATCAATAGAGACTAGAGGAACCCCCAAGAGTAATGCCCTAAAATATACTTTGAACTTGGCACTGAAGCTATTTCGCAAGGTCATCTTTAAGCCAAACAGTAGATTGGCTTATAAAGTGAACAATATCACCTGTGAGTTATATCCTCCTTAAACAATCAACTATATGAGACCAAACAGTCAACATTGACCCAAAAGCAAAGATGAGAAGGCAAGGAGGGGCAGGAAAGCTAGATCAATGGAAACAGAACAAACAGAATGGAAATAATGAGAATGATGACAAATTATGAAAATTGTAACCAATTATATGGAACTATAAAAATCGTTACATGGGAACCTAATTTGGTGTGTAAAATTTCACCTAAAACAAAATAATATATGTGTATATTTATATACATTTTTTAAATCACACACACACACACACACAAACAAAGGTGATGCAACCACACCCTCAGAAACTGCCCTTATTTCAGGATCAGGGCTGTGACTTGAGTAAGGATGGCGTATCCCATCCTAATTCCCTTACAATTGATTGACTGATCACATCAGATCACATCATGGGGAATAATTACATCATTATTGAACTGCCAAATTACATCATCACATAATTGCCAAACCCCTGAGAATCATGGCCTAGTCAAGTTGACACATGTTTTGAGGGGGCACAATTCAATCCATGACAGTGTCCTTTCACCACATTTAAAAACAAAGCAAACAAAACACTTCAAAGATTCATCATACTAGAAAGATGTCTACTTGTGTTTTATTGACTATGCAAAATCATTCAATTGTGTGGGTCATAACAAATTATGCATAACATCGAGAAGAATGGGAATTCCAGAACACTTAATTGTGCTCATGAGGAACCTGTACATAGACCAGGAAGCTGTCATTCGAACAGAACAAGGGGATACTGCATGGTTTAAAATTGGGAAGGGAGTGCGTCAGGGTTGTATCCTTTCACCGTGCTTATTCAATCCATATGCTGAGCAAATAATCAGAGAAGGTGGATTATATGAAGAAGAATGTGGCATCAGGTTGGGAGGCAGACTAATTAACAACCTGCGATATGCTGACAACACAACTAGCTTGCTGAAAGTGAGGATGACTTGAAGCACTTACTGACAAAGATTGAAGACCACAGTCTGCAGTATGGATTATACCTCAATATAAAGAAAACAAAAATCCTCACAACTGGGACAATAAGCAGCATCATGATAAATGGAGAAAAGATCAAAGTTGTCAAAAACTTCATATTACTTGGTTCTACAATCAACACCAATGGAAGCAGCAGCTAAGACATCAGATGACACATTGATTGGGCAAATCTGCTGCAAAAGACCTCTTTAAAGTGCTAAAGAGCAAAGATGTCTCCTTGAAGACTAAGATGTGCCTAACCCAAGCCACGGTACTCTCAATTGCTTCATATGCATATGAGAGCTGGACAATGAATAAGGAAGACCAAAGAAGAGTTGATGCTTTTGAATTGTGGTGTTGGCGAAGAATGCTGAAGGTATGTACCATGGACTGCTAGAACTGACATATCTGTCCTGGAGGAAGTGCAGCCAGAATGCTCTGTGGAAGTGAGAATGGCCAGACTTTGTCTCACCTACTTCCATCATGTCATGAGAAGGGACCGTTATCTGGAGAAGGATATCATACTTGGTAAAGTGGAGGGTCAACAAAAAAGAGGAAGGCCCTCAATGAGATGGTTTGACACTGTAGTTGCAACAATGGGCTCAGGTATAGCGGGGATCATGGGTCTGGCACAGGACCAGGAAGTATTTCGTTCTGTTGTGCATAGGGTCGCTATGAGTCAGAGATGACTTGATGGCACCTAACGACAACAAAGATTCATCCTAAATTGTATTACGTATTTTCTTATCTCCTAGGCATAGTGCCCTGAATATAATATAGCTCTTTGTTGAAGGCCTAGAGGCACTACTAAGAACATAGTTACATACTGGGCTATATGTAGAGCAGAGCTGTTTGTTCCTCACTAAGTAGTCTCAGGATGTTGCTCATTGTGGGGTTCTAGAGCCTGATTTTATAATCTTTTAGTTCTTCTCAATCACCTATCTCCTGTTAGTTAGAAGCCCTGATATAGCCTTAATTGCTTTTTGATGCTACACCAGGTTTCTAAGATGTTAGATGTTTCTAAAAATGTTCTGAGAGACAACTTGAGTTCTCTCACAAATACAAGTACATAGAACTTTGTGTGACAATCTGGTAGCATAGTGTCTAAGGCACTTGACTGATAACCAGAAGGCTGGCAGTTCAAACCCACCAGCCACTCCTCGGAAGGAAGGTTGGGCCATCCTACTTCCGTAGCGATACTGCCTCGGAAACCCAAGGAGGGGTTGCTATGAGTCGGGGCCGACTCGACGGCAAACAACAACAACAACAAAAGAGAGTGTTTAGCTCTCTTAAACCTTACATTTTTATTAACACTTTTAATTAGCTCATGGGCTCCCTTCCTCCGTCCTTTGGACCCCTCTCTATTTTTCCTAGTAGGTTCTCCAGTGTGATTCCTGTTGAATCCTAATTTTTTAACAGTTCCTCATACTGCTCACCTCTTTGAATGACTTTATAGATTCTTAAAGTAGGAAGAAACCTTAGAGGGTTTCTTAGCCCATACCCTACCTGTGCCAAACTCCCTCCTACCTGTTGGTGTCTGTGAGGATAGCCGAGGGACCCTCCCCTCAGATTCTTTAATGCTTGTAAATGCTCAGAGCACTAGTAATTCCTCTCTTATATTCAGCCTCCTTCAGGCTCAGAACCAGCAGCAGCAAATAGGCCAACTTCTATTTGATCTTAGGAGAGGCCTTACAACATTTGAAGATGCTCCTCTCCTTTCCTGTCCAAACACCCTTGAATCCTCACCCATTTCCCACAGAACACAGTTTGGTACAGTAAGTTATTTAATATGTTTCTTCTACCCATGGTCTTTGTGACTCCCACCAGACGACTGGGTTGGACTATGCAAATATGAGGTGCTTATGGCCCACCAAGGGGATTGGATAGCTTGCTAATAATGTAAATAAGGTACATGACACCCTTGTGAGGGTGGGACCATGAAAATAAGGTATATGGAAACCTCTTGTGGAGATTCGTAAGTTTTGCCATCTTTGTAGGCTTAAAATGAACCATCCCAGAAGTGGGAGGGATCTCACTACCATCGAGATAGAAAAAAAGCCAGGAGTGTAATGCATCCTTGGACCTGAGATTTCTGTGCTGAGATGGCAGAGAGATGCGGCAACAGACACAGCAGAGTCAAGAGATCAGCATGGAACAGATCGCCAGGCTTCTTGGCCATGGAGCCTTATAATGCTGACCTGACCAGAGCAGCGGCCAAAGCTCATGGAGAAGCATGTTTGTGGCACAGCTGAGAAGAAGCTGTCCTGATTTAAGAACTATACCCTTCAGTTGTTTCTGAACCTGAATTGTAACCTTTTGCTTTCCTAATAAACCCCATGATAGTGAGTATTGTCTGTGATTTCTGTGTGGCCATTACAATGAATTATCGAACCCAGCAGAGAATTAGGGAGTGCAGTGGGAGGAATGTTTGGTGTAAGAATTGGCAAAAAGTGTTGGAGGGTGGCAGCATGATTCTCATAGGAATCAGCCTTAGGCTGTTGCTGTTGATTTTGATCCTCCTTCCCCTTCATGAAGTTAGAAGAGATCAGATGATATCACCATCAAGGCCTTTTTGCACAGTCTTCAAGACTCTTGTTATTTGGATACAAGTCTGATTGTCACTAAACTAGTTGCCACTGAATTGACTTTGACTCATGGCAACCTTACATGTGTCAGAGTAGAACTATGCTCCCCAGGGTTTTCAGTGGCTGATTTTTCAGTCGATTGCAGGCATTTCTTCTGAGGTTCCCCTAGGTGGACTTGAACTTCCAACCTTCCAGTTAGCAGCTGTCATGGATTGAATCATGTCCCAAAAAATTAGGATGTGAATCCTAACTTCTATGCTTGTGGTTATAATCTCACTTGGGAAAAGATTGTCTTTTTTATATTAGTGAGTGTAGGGTGTAGCTTGAGTTGATCTCTTTTGACATATAAAAGAGATTAAACAAGCAAGCAGAGGAGAGATGGGGTAAGATAGATGCCAAGGCACATGGACATCTCCAAGGAATCAGGAAGCAAAAGCTGAAGAGACAAGGACAGAGAGAGAAAGACTTCACCTAGGGCCAATGCTCTGACTTCAGTCTTCTAGCCTCCTAAACTGTAAGGAAGGTTGTTGGGCAATCTACTTCCGTAGTGATACTATCTCAGAAACCCAAGGAGGGGTCGCTATGAGTTGGATCTGACTCAATGGTACATAACAACAACAAACTGTAAGAAAATAAATTTTTGTTTGTAAAAGCCATATTTGTACTATTTCTGTTATAGCAACACTAGATAACTAAAACAGCAGCTGAACACGTTAACTGTTTGCCCTAACCAGGGATTCTGAAGGTCTATTAGCTCATGGCAACTCCATCTTTCTCTATAATTCAATGACTCACTTGTAACTGAGCCAGGCCTTGAACCCAAACCCAGGTCCAATTTGATTGTGCTCAAAATCTTTCCAGAGACCAGAAGGCCCAAGCATGCACCCCTTTCTGTTCTTGCCTTCCCTTTGCAGCTACCCTGCCTCTCCAGCTACATCAAGTTGAGAGTCTTGGACTGGTGAGCAAATAAGCTGAGGCTAAAGTGCATGCAAGGGTGGAGGGAACCAGAGCCATGTCAGGGCTCAGCCTGCAGAGTATGTTTCTTCCCAGCACAAGGAAGGATTGCCAGGATGAGATTGGTACTGTCAGCCTGTCCCTCAACCAGATCTCATCCACTGGTGCAGAGATGGAAGGCAAGCAGAATCCCACCCCTGCCTGCTGTGCTTCTCTCCCCAAGCCCCCACCCCTTTTCATCCTATCTTCTTCCAGGAGTGTACTCTGGCTTCCTACCCTGCTTCGGCCCCAGCTTCCTGATACTCCATGGTGGTAAAAAGGCCCCTTTCAGGATCCAGGACGAAGGCACTGTAAGCTTCTCATTTCAGCTCTAGGGAACAGTAGACGTTATACCGACTACATGTAAGGCAATGGGGCCTAGTAAATGCTCAGAGGGACTCAGACTTGTTTTCTTTCCACTTGGGTTCTAGTAGAGGATACGTAAATAACCATGATAGATAGTCAACATGTGTGTGGCATAAGGAAGGAACAGCTGGAGTGCTCTAGACCTTCACTGAGGGAGGGGCTCCTGAGATGAGATCTCAGGTAAGTTTTTCAGCAGATCCAAAGGAAATTTAAGACAAAGGAAGAGATAAATGTAGAAAAGCACTGGACTGTTCCAGACTCTGGTTATAAATGCCAGAAACTCAAATGAAACTGGCTTAATTAAGGAATGAGGCTGAGAAATATTTTGAGTGAGAAAGAGCTGCAGGAACCAGGACCTCAATGCCATTAGGAGGTTCTCTCACTCTCGCTCTGTCGCTCATCTTTGCTGATGTTATGCCTTGGTCTCATTCTTCCCTACTGCAGTCAGGCCTCCATACAGGGAACATGGTCACTGCAGCCTGTAATTGAGAAGCCCAGGGCAGCATTCTAATAGGCCTGCTTAGGCCTTGTGTGCTTCCCTTGGACCAATCAGCACTGCCAAGGAGGGTAGGTAGACCCTGACTGGGCAGACTGTGAAAACATGTTCAGTAGGTATTACAATCCCCTCCAAATGTATAATGGGGAACAGGGCACTTCAAGTAAACTGGCAGGTAGGACAGGGGAGTAATTGAAGCTGAGGATGCAGAAGGGGGATCAGGGCCACAAATTTCCTAGCACAGTGGTATCTGGAATTCCTTCCTGGGGTTGTGATTCAATTAGATCTTTTCCAAGCCAGCCATAGGCGGGCAGAGGGTTCACGGGAGATATGCCTGCTCTTTTTGCTTCATACTGTTTTTTCAGCTTTCCTCTTTGTTGCCCTAGTAGAGTCCTGACGCTGTTAAGGATGGGTTAGCTTATCGAGGCCGAGTCTTCCTGGAGTTAACCACTCAAATAAAAGCCCATCAAGACTTTAAGATAAAGGATCTCTCCCATGAAGTGACCAGGACAGAGGTAACCATGAGAAATTAGTATCTCAGAAGAAAAAAAAAAAGATTCCCTCTGCTTGTCCCAAATCTGCTGTAGGCCTCAGTTTCTGACTCCACACAACCTTGGCCACAAGGTTTCTGATGCCTTGGCCACACCTGAACACACTCTTGGATGTGGAAGGATGATTATCAATTGCCTGAGCATTTATTAAGACCCTGCTGTGCCTGACCCTAGGTGTTTACAGGACTCGGTAAAGACAAGGTTTGGTTTAAGAAGTGTATAATCTATTTAAGAAGAAATAATCCAGAGATGGATTGACACAGAGATGGGTTGACACAGTGGCTGCAACAATGAGCTCAAGCATAGCAAGGATTGTGAGGCTGGTGTAGGCACTGTTTTCTTTCATTCTGTTGTACCTAGAGTCACCATGAGCTGGAGCTGACTCGACAGCACCTAAGAACAGTAACAGTGCAGAGAGCCTTTAGAAAAAGAATAGTCAGAGCTAGTAAGTAAAAGGACGTAAGAAGTGAGGTCAAATCCCTTAAGCTGACACCCATTTTCTGGCTTGGGTGACAAGGTGGTCAGGGATAGCATCCATCAAGATGAGCTCTCTGAGGATGAGATGATGAATCCCACCTTTGACTTTAACACGTGAAACATCCATGTAGACCACCTTCAGAGACTGCTAGACACTGGATCTGGTTGTGTGGTCAGCACACTGGAATTCAAACTCAAAGTGTGGAAGAAATTTCCCAAGGAAAGTAGGTGGAGTGAAAGGAGCAGAGTGAGCCTATCAACCACAGTCTAGAGGAGAAGGAGGGGTTTGCAGAGGAGGCTGAGAAGGAATCTTCTGAGGAGTGGAGTACTGAGGAAGCCTCAGGACAGGATAGTTGCAGAAAGGAGTGATCTACAGTCTTGAATGTGGCAGAGAGAAAGGGTGAAGTGTCTGCTGGTTATTAGGAAGATACTGGTAGCCTTGAGTAAAGGGGCTCTGGTGGTACAGTGCCTAAGGCATCTGACTGCTAACCAGAAGGTTGTCAGTTCAAACCCACCAACCACTCCTTAGAAGGAAGATGTTGTTGTTGTTGTTATATGCCATCGAGTCGGACCCGACTCATAGCGACCCCTCCTTGGGTTTCCGAGGCAGTATCACTACGGAAGTAGATTGCCCCATCTTCCTTCTGAGGAGCACTCAAGTGCTTTAGCCACTATGCTACCAGAGCTCCCAGAAGGAAGATAGGGCAACCTAATTCTGTAAAGATTTACTTCCTTAGAAACCCAATGGGGGTCACTATGAGTTGGAATTGACTTGATGGCAGTGGAGTAACCTTGGGTCAGGAGAGAAGCCAGGCTTCCATACATGGGAGGGAGAAGTTGGAGACAATTCATAGAGGCAATTCTTGAAACACTAATGGAGATATATCAGGTAGTAGGTAAATAGGCTTGGAAGGGAAAAGGAGGATTATTTTTTAAGACAGAGGACACCTGAAATAGTGAACAGACTGGGGGAATAAAGGTGGTTAGCAGAAATCGGCATCAGAAACATGGAATGGTGGTGGTGGTAACATGATGGATAGAGTACCAAGGAGATGGTAGGGATGGTGGGAACAGACAAATTTGGTGGAGAGTGGGCAGTTGGGGCAAGAAGTAGAAAGGTTCAGCTTCTCTGGGGAAGGAAAGGAACTTGAGGAGAAGAGCCATGAAAAGCAGTCACAGAAGGGGTGAGTACTTCAACCACACAACCCTGCCCATACCTGGTCTCATGTGAGGAAGGGGTTAAGGCAAAAAGGAGGGAAGGGGCTCCTCTAAGTGGGGTGAGGGTAGAGTGGCCCAACTCAGAGCCTAGTCTAACCAGGGAGGAGACACTCATGCCTGATTTCAAGAAGGGAAGGAACCAAGCTGCCTGGGTGGAGTGGGCCGGGTAATGGAGGTCCTGTGAGGAACTGCTCTTGACCGGCCAAGCACAAGGGAGCCAAGCCAGAATATTGAGAGGGGGGTGTCAATGTATAGCTCACTCTGAAGAGCAGCACAGATGGCTTTTGAAGGACATTGGGCTCCTCATCCTCATCTCCCTGCCTGTCTTGTTCATTCCTTGGCTTGTTCATTCTTGGTTTATGATTGGTGATATGGGGTTTATTGTTTTAGAAACAACAGAACCGCCAAAAGTATGGACTGTGTGTCATCTTCCTCTCCTGTACTATGATGCCTGACTTTAAGGATCTGATCCAATTTGAAGTCAGCATCGGCCATTATGGAAACAAGATGGACCTGAATTACAAGCGTCTAGTCTCAACCACACAGTACAGCCCAGTGATATATGATGGTAATAGCCAGATCTAACTGAAAAATAGAGAACATCCTTTGCATGCCAGGCTCTGTCTCAGGCCCTTTTAAGGATATTAGTTCATGTGACATTCATAGGTATTATTAACTCATATTTCACAGATGAGGAAAATGAACTTCTGAGAGAATTCACCTACCAAAACAGTTAATAGGTAGAAAACACAAGAGTTGAAACTAGGTCTTGACTTCAAATCCTTCTCTACACTACATTCTACACTACGAGTTCCTCAACCCCATCATCTTCCCTACTGCTCTGAACCATCCCTCATCCATCTATACACCATCCATCAATCCATCTATCCAGCTGCCATTCACTTATCTACTAGCCACCCATCTACCCTCTATCCATCCATTAATACATTTATCTATCCATTCATCATTTCAACTTCCACCTATCACTCTCTCAAGCACCCAAGCAAGCATCCATCCATCCATTCATCCAATATACGTTTATTGGAACCTACTCATTGGCGAGCATTATAGAGTTCTCAAAGTACAGTTCTTGGGCCCCTGAAATCAACATCATCTGGGAAGTTGTTAGAAACACAAATTCCTGGTTCCAGCCCAGACCTACAGAATCAGAAAATCTGAGGATGGAGCCCAGCACATTGTGGTTTAACAAGCCCTCCATGTGATTGGGATACATGCCAAAGTTGGAGAACCACTGCCATAGAGGAAGACTCATCTTTGTCAGCTTCACCTTCTTATCACCCACTGAGAGCCCTTCCCACTTATCTACTTGTTTTTTTAATAACAACTTTATTGAGACTTAACTCACAGACCATGCAATTCACTCATTTAAAGTCCGCAATGTAATATTTTCAGTATCTTCACCAGCTTGTGCAAACTTCACAATTAAGTTTAGAACACTTCATCACTCCAAGGAGAAACTCATACCCTTTAGCATCACTCCCTACTTCACTCTCGCTTTGTCCGTCCTAGGCAACCACTGATCTACTTCCTGTCTCTGGAGATTTTCCCATTCTGGACATTTCATGTAAATGGAAAGCAGACAGCCAGATATACAGAAGACTGGCTTCTTTCGCTTAGTATATGTACTACACCTATTTTTAAAATTATGAAATATATGTAGGAAAAGCATATAAAATATATATGGAGAGAAAATATATATATGACAGAAAATTATCAGCATCTTAAAGAGCCCCTGGGTGCTCATCCCAGATCCATTCATCCAAGAAATAACATGGTCTTCACTCTTGTGTTAATCATTTCCTTGCTTTTCTTTTTAATTTTTACTACCTGTCTGTGTATTCCTAAACAGCATCCTGTTTTTGCATCTTATATGGTCTGTATTCCTCTGTCTTGCACCTTCTACTCAACATTAAATTTCTTTTTAAATATTGGTATGTAGAGCTGCAATTCATTTTTATTTCTGTCTATATTCCACTGTATGATTATACCCCAAACTATGCTTTATATATGGACATTTAGGTTTTATCTTTTTTGCTACTGTAATTTTGTTATAAACATTCTTGGACATGTCTCCTGATCTAAATTACATACCTAGGAGTGGAAGAGAAGCTCAGACCAAAAGTGATTATACAGAATTACACTCTCATCAACAGTGAGATGAACATTCCTTTTACTTTATGTTCTCACCATTCCTTGATGTTGCCCAGCCTTTTAAGTTTTGCCAATCTGATAAATATGAACTAGTATCTCATGGGGTCTTAATTTGCATTTCCCTGATTACAAATGAGGCATCTTTTCATATGTTCCCATACATTTGTTTTTCCTCATCTGTGAAAATCCTATTCGTGTCTTTTGTCCATTTTTCTAGTGGGTTGTATTTTTCTTATTGATTTCTAGAGTACAGTCTTTTGTCAGATGTATGTGTTGTAAGTAAATATCTTCGCTGAGTTTGTGGCTTGTCTTTTCATCCTCTTAATGGTGCCATTTATTATTACTTCATTGAGGTATTAAACCCATAACCCACTGCTAACCAAAAAAAAGCCAAACTCACTGCCATGGAGTCGGATCCACCTCATAGTGACCCCCCCTTGTGTTTCTGAGGCGGTATCACTACAGAAGTAGATTGCCCAACCTTCCTTTGAATAGATTCTCATATAGCAACCCCATGGGACAGAGTAGAACTGCCCCATAGGGTTTCCAAGGCTATAAATCTTTATGGAAGCAGACTCTTGTGAAAAGCTGGTGAGTTCGAACTGTCGACCTTTTGGTTAGCAGCTGAATGCTCTTAACCTCTGTGCCACCAGAGCTCCTATTGAGGTATATTTACAGACAATAAAATACGCAGGTTTTACGTGTACAGTTTAGTTAGTTTTGACAAATATATACACTCATATAACCACCACTCCAATAATGGTTTAGGATTTCCCATTGTCTTAGAAAGCTGCTTTGTGTCTTCATTTTATCTCCCCCACCCTGGGGGCAATCACTGTTGTGATATCTATCACAATTAGTTTTGCTGTTCTATAACTTCATATAAATGGAATCATACAGTATGTTTTTTTTTTTTTTAATGGTTTCTTTTGCTCAACACAGTGGTTTAGAGATTCAACCATACTATATTTACCAATATTTTGCCACCCCTGCCCCTCCAGTAGTTTTCCACTGTATGAATGTAACATTTATCCATTCACCTGTTCATGGACTTTGGATTGACTCAAGTTTTGGAGTATTATAAATCAGGCGGCTATGAATATTCTTGTACAAGTCTTTTTGTGGAAACATGCTGTCATTTCTCTTGAGTAATACCTAGGAATGGAACTGGGGTTTTATAAGAAAATGCCAAACAGTTTTCCAAAGAGGTTGTACAGTTTACACCCCCACAGCAATGCTTGAGAGTTTCATCTACTCCACATGCTCACCGATGTTTGGTATTGTCAGTCTTTTTCATTTGAACCATTCTAGTGGGTGCAAAGTTGTATCTCTTTGTAGTTTTACCAAGTCTACAACAGTGGCTTTGGTTTTGAGTAGTTTTTTTTTTTTTTTTTTTTTTAATCCTAATGATACTGAGCGTCTTTTCAAGTGCTTACTGGTCACTTACATATCTTTCTTTTTTCTGTTCAAGTCTTTTATGTACCTTCCATCGGGTTATTTGTCTTTTTATATTGAATTGCAGTTCTTTTATACTCTGGGTACAAGTCATTCATCAGATATATGTCTTACTAATTTTCTCCCCAGTTTGTGGCTTAACTTTTCAATTCCCAAACAGTGTCTTTTGAAGATGAGAAGTTTCTAATATTGATTACATGTTTTCTTTTATGATTTGTACATGATGTAGTCTAAGAAAAATTTGTCTACACCTAGACCATGAAGATATTCTCCCTATGTTTCACTCTACAAGCTTTTAAGTTTTAGCTTATTTAGGTCTATGATCTAACTTGAATTAATTTTTGTATATGATGTGAGGGAGGGGTTGAGATTTTTTTTTTCCTATGTAGATATGTGGGAGCTTTGGTGGTATAGTGCCTAAAGTATTTGACTGCTAACCAGAAGGCTGGCAATTCAAACCCTCCAGCCAAATCCACCTCGGAAACCCAAGGAGGGGTCACTATGAGTCAGAACTGACTCAATGGCAGTGAGTTTGGTTTTTGGTTTATGTAGAGACGCAGTTCAGCACCATTTGCTAAAAAGGCTTATTTTTTTCTCACACACAATTACTTTGGAAACTTTGTTGAAAATCAATTAACCATATGTCGGTGAGTCTCTTTTTAGAATCTCTATTCTGTTCCACTGATCTATTTGTCTATCCTTAAGCCAATATCACATTACCTCGACTACTGTAACTTTATAACAAGTCTTAAAATCAGGTAGTGAAAATCCTCCAACTTTGTTGTTCATTCTCAAAATAGTTTTGGCTATTCTGGTTCCTTTTCATTTTTATATAAATTTTAACATCACCTTGACAATTTCTAAAAAAAAGCCCAATGGAATTTTCCTGAGCTTTTTTTGTTTCAATGAAGTGTTTTTTGTTTGTTTTGTTTTTAGTAGTGCACTGTATCTCCTCTATTGACTTACTTACTAGTTACAAGCTTTGAATTATTTTCAATGGTTGCTCTAGGAATTACAATATTGATTCTTTACCTATCATAACTTTCCTTGAGTTAATATTATACCAATTTACAATGTAATAATCTTATAATGGTATTATTGTTTTGCTCTTGTTTTGTTTTAGTATCAAAATATCCTAACCTCCTAAATTAATTGGGTAGCATTTCCATTTTTTACTTTTGGGAAGTATTTGATAAGAATGACATTATCTGTTCTTTGACAGTTTAGAAGTCACCTCTGAATTTGAACCTGGTGTTTTATATCTGTGATGATTGAAAAACAGATTTAATTTGTTTAATGATTACTCAGCTTTTCTAGTTCTTCTTATGTCAATGTCAATTTTGGTAAGTTACTTTGCTCTGTGTGTGTGTGTGTGTGTGTGTATAAAATCTAAGTTTTCTAATTCCTCAGCATAAAATTTTTCATAATATATTGTTGCTATCTGCTTAATTTCTGCAAAATCTGAAGATAAACTCCTCCTTTTTTGGTGTGTATGTGTGTGTGTGTGTGTTCTCTTTATCTTGATAAGTCTTGTCAGAATTTCCCAATCCTTTACTATTGCAAATAATGCTGCCAGTAAGTAACCTTATCCATAAGTTATTTCATACATGAATCAATATATCAGTAAGATAAACTATTCTAAGTGGAATTGGTTAAAGGATATTTGCATCTTGGCAGATATTGCAAAACTGCCTCCTATGTTGGTCATTTTCCTGTTTGCTCTCAACTCCTCCAGCAAGGAGAGACTCTTGCATGCTCTGCTCTATATTTCAGTGGCTGGACTCCTGCAAACTACCTACCTTTCCCAGATTCCCTTGCCAGCTGATAGGAGGGGAGATAATGTTATTCTCTCTCCTCTCTCTCTGTTTCTGGAGCTTCTCTGGAAGTAGCTGCTTCTCTTCAGAGCTCCTAACTTCCATTGCAGTGCCTCCTACTTGGTGGTCCAAGAACTGCTCAGGTGTCCCCTTCTCCATTGGTCCAGCCCTGGCCAGGACAGCCTTTCTCCTCTGCAGTTTCACTACTGGGTGGGCATCTATCCCCTTCTTGGTGCTTCCAGCACCTTGTGCAGCAACCTCAACTGTCTTAGTTATCTAGCGCTGCTACGACAGAAACACCAAGTGGATGGCTTTAACAAAGAGAAATTTATTCTCTTACAGGTTAGGAGGCTAGAAGTCCAAATTCAGAGTGCTGGCTGTAGGGGAAGGCTTTCTCTCTCTATGTCTCCTGGTCTTAGGAGGTTCCCAACACAGAGACCCTGGAACCAAAGGACTCACTCCGCTGCTGGCTCTTCTTTCTTGGTGATAGTAGGGCCCTCTCTCTCTGCTTGCTTCTCTCTCCTTTTATCTCTTGTAAGATGAAGGGGGTTGCACGCCATGCCTCAGGGACACTTCTCTTACATGGATCAGGGCTCTGACAGGGTTATGGGTGTTTCATTCCATTCTAATCCTCTTACAACTGATTGGCTTATCACATCTGGTCACATCATGGGGTATCATTATGTAACTGCCAAAACACTGAGAATCATGGCACAGCCAAGTTGACACGTATTTTTTGGGGAGGGGCACAATTCATTCCATGACACTCAATGGTGCAGTTGTGAGTGTGCACCTGGTCTCTGGAAATACCATTGCCTCCCTTTGTTCTCCAGTCCTAGCAGTAGTAGCTGCTTCTCTCATTACAAATCTCTGGGTTATCTCACTTCCCCTTTTTTTATTTCTTGGCCTTTTCACCATATTTTCTCTATTAAATTCCTCCTTAAAATGTCCCCTAGACTCCCAGTTGTCATCAAGTTGGTTCTGACTCATGGCAATCCCATGAGTGTCAAGGTAGAACTGTCCTCTGTAGGACAAGGTCTTTTTCTTTTCCTGACTGGACCCTGACTGATAATCCTCTATAAAGTTTGTGTCATTTATGCTCCCATCAACAATGAACAAAATCTAGTATTAAACTTTGGGGTTTTTGCCAGTCTGCTAATGAAAACTGGTATTTCTGTATAGTTTTATTTATATTTCTCTCAGCATAAGTGAGGTTAGCCATGTATCATAAACTTAAAAGTCATTTGTATTCCCTTTTCTGTGGACTATCTGTTCCTATAATTTTCTCTTTTATTCTATTAAGATGTTGGTAATTTTCTTATTGATTTCTAGGATCCTGTCACAGAGTAGGGAGATTAGGTCTTTGTGATATGAGTTGCAAATACTTTCCTCATATTTGTCTTATAATTTTGCTTATAGTATCATCCCTACCCTATGGAGACTTCATTTTTTTTCTTATATGTACTCTAACTTTTCTGCATTTCGAGGCAGAATTAAATCTTTTCCACTCCAAATTAGTTAAAGAAACCTCCCATGTTTGTTTGTTTGTTTGTTTTTTATTGTGATTTGGGTGAAAATTTACAGAGCAAAGTCACTTTCCATACAGCAGTTCACATACACTTTGACCACAATTTACCACAATGCAACAGCTTCCCTCCCACTTTCTCCCGATACTCCCATGTTTTCTTCTAGAAGTTTATGGTTTCTTTAATTTTAATAACTCATATCTCTTTTTTTTTCTGATATCTTTTCCCTATTAATGTCTCAAGGTTTTTGTCCAGCTGCCCAAAGATTCTTTATCTTTAAGGTCCAATAATTTTATTAGGATATGTCTCGGTGTTGACTTTTCTGGGCCAATTTTCCCTGGCATACAGTGTGCTCTTTCCACATGTAGATTCAAGCCTTCTTTTATTTTGTGAGTAATGTATTTAGTGGTATAATTTACATACCATAAAATTCACCTGTTTTGTACAGCTCGGTGATCTTTGTACAACCATCACCATGTCCACATTGAGAATATTTCCATCATCTCAAGAGAGCCCTCGTTTGTAGTCACCCTTGCCCCTAGGGTTCCTACCCTTCCACTTCATGCAACCACTACTATTCCTTCTGTCTCTATATATTTACCTTTCCTGTACATTTCATAAAGGAGCCTTCATGGCACAGTGGTTAAGTACTCAGCTGATAACCAAAAGGTCAGCAGTTCAAACCCATCAGCAGCTCCATGACAGAAAGATGTGGCAGTTTGCTTCTATAAAAATTACAGCCTTGGAAACCCTGTGGGCCAGTTCTACTCTGTCCTATAGGGTTGCTATGAGTTGGAATCAACTCAACAGTAATGGGTTTGTTTTTTTTTGCTTTGATGAATTTCATGTAAATGGAATCAAACAATATGTGGTCTTTTGCATCTAGTTTCTTTCATTTGGTATGCTTTTGGGTTTCATCCACATTGCAGCATGTATCAGTACATCTTTCCTTTTTATTGCTAAATAATGTTCCACTGTATGGATGAACATTCATCATTTGTTAATCCATTTATCAGGTGATGGACATTGATTCTATTCCTTGGTTATTATGAATAAAGCTGTTAAGAACATTGGTATAGGCATCCATGTATGGACATACGCTTTCATTCCTCTGGAGGAGATAGTTAGGAGTGGAATGGCTTTTTAAGAAACTGCCAAATCTTTCTGTGACTGCTCCAATTTACATTTCCCCAGCAATATATGATTGCTCCAGTTTCTCCATATCTTCACTAACACTCTTTATTGCCTGTCCTTTTTCTTTATTAGAGTTATGATAGTAAGTGTTCAATGGTATTGTAGTTTTAATTTCATTTCCCTAATATCTAATGCTGACCATCATGTGATTATCAGCCATTCATATATCTTCTTTGGTGAAATGTCTATTAAAATCCTTTGTCCATTTTTAAATAGGGTTATTCATCTTATTATTGAGTTGTAAAAATTCTTTATATATTCTAGATTTAAGTCCTTTGTCAGATACATGATTTGTAAATAGTCTTTTTGTGTGTGTGTGTGATTTGGGTGAAAATTTACAGAGCAAAGTCACTTTCCATATAGCAGTTCACATACACTTTGACCACAATTTACCACAATTTACCATGGCTTATCTTTTCATTTTCTTGATAATGTCTTTGAATAGCAAACATTTTTTTAATTGAATGAAGCCCTTTATTTTTTCTTTTATGATGGTCTGTCTAAGCACTCAGCCTAATCCAAAGTCATGAAGATTTTCTATTTTTCCCTCTAAAACTTTTACAGTTTTAGTGCTCCATTAAGCTTTGTAATCTATTTTGAATTAATCTGCATTTGGATATTCAATTGTTCCAGCACCACTTGTCAAAAAGACTCCTTTCTACCTAGGAGTTTTCTTAAATTATATTTTAAAATATGTATTCTATTAAAATATTTTCATTTTCCATTTCAGGGGCTCCACTTATGGGTTTAATGACCTCCTTGGTTTTCTTCTATATATCTGTCATTTTCTTCCTGTTCTTTTTTGACTCTGTTCCATTTTGTTTTGGTCACTTTTCTTCTTTCTCTCCTTTATGTCCCTTACTGAATTTTCTGGAAGGTCTAAACTTCTCTGGGCTTCTCCTTATGTTATCTTCCTTTCTATGATGTTTTTGTTTTTTCTTCTACTTCTTGTCTGAGTTCTACTGTCTCACATTTCCTCATCTGTGTCCTGAATTTCAGGGAGTATATTTTTGCTGGCTCTTTCTGTAAGGTGCACCCATGGAGCAGTGTGTCCAGTAGCCTTCCTCTCCATTCCCTTCCCCCCAGGTGGCTTCAGCTGCACTTCAGGGCTTCTCCGGTGATCACAATTGTTTTTGGCAGTCCTTATGTATATTTTGAGTCTGCAGATTATATCGGTCTCCTTGTTTTGCTGAAAGCAGAATTATTTTCCTTCTCCTTGTTGCTTTTGTACACTATCCAGGAACAGAAAAGGAAAATTACCAACTCTGATCCCCACACTTATACCTGAAAACTCCAGTCACTGAGCCACACTTATTTATTGTTTTAATGATTTATTCAGTGCCAGGGTCTGAAACTGGTGTCTTCCAACAATTCTAGAAAATTATAAGCCATTTTCTATTTGAAAATTACCTCTTCTTCTCTGTCATATCTCCTTCTGGAACTCACTTATTCTCTGTGGACCTTCTCATTCTGTCCTTTATATTTTCTAATCTCTCTCTCATATTTTCATCTTGTCATCTCTCTGGGCTGCATTCTGGATACTTCTAGATCTTCTCAGGAAGGTCTTAGGTAACCATTCTATTTAAAGTTGCAAACCACCCCTCCAGCTTGGCAGCTCCCTGTCTCTTTCTCCACTTTACTCTTTTCCACAGCATTTTTCACAATTGGACACACTGTATTTTACAAATTTATTCTGTCTTTTTATATCCACTATTTTTCAAATTTTTAAATAAACTGTTGGTCCAAGTAAAAAAACACACATATGGAAAAGTACACAAAGCAAAGTGTCCAGCTCAATAAATTACTATGAAGCAAACATACCCATGTAACAGCACTCAGATCACGAAATAGAGTAGCAACACTCCAGAAGCCCCTCATGCCTTCCCATCCTCAGCCCCCAACCAAGGGTAACCACTCTCTTAATCTCCAGTTAGTTTCGTCCGTCTTTTAATGTTAAATGAAAAAAATCATGTAGTATGAATTTTTGTGTGTCTAACTTTTTTTGTTCATCATTTTATTTATGAAATGCATCATGTTATTGGGTATAGCTGTAGCTCACCGATTCTCATAGCTATGTGCTGTTCTTTTACGTCAATATACCATAATTTACTTATCCCTTCTATTATTGAGGGATATTTTGCTTGTTTCCAGTTTTGGTGTTATGAATAGTGCTGTGAGGCATTGGTGGTTCGGTGGTAGAATTCTTGCCTTCCACGTGGAAGACCGGGACTTGATTCCTAGCAAATATTCCTTATGCACAGCCACCACCAGTCTGTCAATGGTAGCTTGTGTTGCTATGATATTGAATAGTTTCTGCAGAGCTTCCAAATTAAGGCAGACTAGGAAGAAAGACCTGGTGATCTACTTCTGAAAATCAGCCAGTGAAAATGATGTGGATCACAATGGTCCAATCTGCAACTAATCACGGGGCTGCCATTCCATTGTTCACAGGGTTGCCATCACTCAGAAACTAACTTAATAGCAGCCAGCAACAACTACAATGAATAGTGCTGCTACGAACATCTTTCTACATGTCTTTTAATAATGCTGAATATGCCTTTCTGCTGGGTGTTTTCCTAGGAGTGAAGTTGCCAGGTTAGGGAGTGTGTGTATTGGTACTAAGCTTCTCATCTTCTTGGAACTTTAACTGTGGGAATTCATTTAATTTTCTGCTTGACCTTCTTTAGACCACACAATTAGCATGGTCTCAGAATGAAAACCTGCATGAGGCTCCACTTTGGATTATAAATTTTCAGGAAGATTTTTTTCCCCTTCCACCCAGAATCAGTCTTAGAAACAGGCAGTATTCCTCACCGTGTCTTCTGGGTGGTGGATTATTTCTCACTGACCTTGTTCTGAAGTGTCTCTTGCTCTTCGGCAATGCTAGGCTTTCTCTCCTGCCCCCTATTCCCCTACATTTGCCAAACAGGAAGTGCAAGTTCTGCAAGATTTGCCAAAAACCTAGAGGACATAAGTCAGTTTTGGTGTTTGCTTACCTCACAGACTTTCTGCTTTTACTTTATTATTGGCTGCTGCTTCTTTCTTTTCTTTTTTTTAATTGTTATTTGGGTGAAAGTTTACAGATTGGTTTTCCAGTCAACAACTCATACACATTTTGTTATGTGACACCAATTGCAATCCCTACAATGTAAGAGCACTTTTCCTACTTCTTCCCTGTGTTTATCATTTCCCTTTATCCTTCTTTCCTATCCCTTCCTGCCTTCTAAGTTTTATCCCTGGGCAGCTGTTACCCTTTCGATCTCTTACAGTTGATTGTTCTACTGAGTGTGTATCTCCCTGGTGTTTACCTTATAACCTTGTCTTTCACTGAAAGTTGAGCCACTGGGGTGAGTTCAGTTCCACGCTTGAAATGTGTCTAAGGGCCATAGTCTTGGGGTCCCACCAGTCTCTATCAGATCAGTTGTTGTTGTTGTTATGTGCTGTCGAGTCAGACCCGACTCATAGCAACCCCTCCTTAGGTTTCCGAGATGGTATCACCACAGAAGTAGATTGCCCAACCTTCCTTCTGAGGAGTGACTGGTGGGTTTGAACTGCCAGCTTTCTGCTTAGCAGTCAAATGCCTTAGGTACTACACCACCAGAGCTCCTACAGTGAGAGACGACCTCCCAAAGTTCCTCAGACACCCCCCATGTTAGTTATCTAGTGCTGCTATAACAGAAATATCACAGTGGATGGCTTTAACAAACAGAAATTTCTTCTCTCACAGTTTAAGAGGCTAGAAGTCCAAATTCAGAGCACTGGGTCTAGGGGAAGGTTTTCTCTGTCTGTCGGCTCTGGAGGAAGGTCTTTGTCTACTTTTGTCATCTGTGGACCTGATGTTCCTTGGCAATCTCCACATGTCTTGGCATCGATCTGGCCCTGGGTCTGGGAGATTCTCAGCAAAAGGACCTCAGGTCCAAAGGAAAGGCTCTACTCCTGGTTCTTCTTTCTTGGTGGTAGTCAGGTCCCTCTCTCTCTGCTCAGTTCTCTCTCCTTTCATCTCTTATAAAATAAAAGATGGAGGCCACATCCCAGGGAAACTCTCCTTACATCAGATAAGAGCTGTGACCTGAGTAAGGAGGTTGCATCTCACTCTAATCTCATCACATCAGATCACATCATGGAGAATGATTATATCATTACATAACTGGCAAACCACTGAGAATCATGGCCCAGACAAAGTGAAAAATATTTTGGGGGGGACACAATTTAATCCAAAACACACATACACCCCATGTGTCTCTATGTCTCAGGGAACATCTACCATTATGTGCCCTGGTACAACACCAAGCCTGTTGTGGCAGTGACCTCATACTGGGAGGACGTCAGCTTCCGCATGAATTGCCTCAACCTCCTCCACTTTACTAGGGACCGCCTGGTGAGTAGTGCAGGAGATGGATGGAGGGAAGGGTTCAGATAATTGATGGGACAGTTTGGAAACTGAGTCACTGTCACAAGAAACCAGTCACACAGCTCATTCATGCATTCCATACTATTTGAGATGTGCCAGATGCAGTGCTAGGCACTGAAGACACAAATATGAATAAACACAGCTCTGTCCTCACCATCTGGTAAAGCTGAATTGTAAACAATTACTAATCAGTGTAATCAGGGCTATGATCTGGAGAAGAATATCATGCTCTAAAAGGGGGAAGAACCTCAACAAGATGGATTGACACAGTGGCTGCAACAATGGGCTCAGGCAGAGCAAGGATTGTGAGGATGGTGCAGGACCAAGTAGTGTTTCGTTCTGTCGTACCTAGGGGTGCTCTCAGTGAGAAGTGACTCAATGGCAACTAACAACAATGAATACAACAGGGCTGTGATGGAGATATAACTACTGAGAGCCATAGGGTCAGAGTTCAGAAGAGGAAATTAAAAAAAAAAAGGGATAGTCAGAGGAGGTGTTCACCAAAAAGGTGTCATTTGAGGGTCCTGAATGTGTAGGAATTTGCAGTACGGGATAAGGAAGGGAATAACATGTGCAAAATCATGGTGATGTACCAGTTTTTGAAGTTTATGGGGGGTGTGTATAGAGGTGTCGTGGGGATGAGGCCAGTGAAGCTGAGAGGGATCAGATCATGAAGGGTATTAAGTGTTTATCAAGAAGCATAGACCTTATGGAACAACTGGCTGGGTTTTAGGCAGGAGAATGACCTGATGTCTCCTGCCTCAAACATGATATTGTTGCACCTATAGATTTGGTGGGGAGCTGGGGTTGAGATTGGCCTTCTATGCTTTTTCTCAGTCCCACCCTATCCTGGCTCCCTTCTGCCATCCATTTGTTCTGGTGGGTACAGGAAGGGTGAGTGAATGTCCTGGCCTTGCAAGGGCATGGGACAGCCTTGGACTGGCAACACCAGGCTATCGCTCAGAGGTCCCCAAATCCTGACTAAAGACATTCTGGGCCAATCAGCCCTGTAGCCTGTCCCAGGTAAGGTCCATGCTGATGCCAGATCTCTTGCCATTTCTCTCTTGCTGGCCAGAAAGCCAATCTGGACACCCTGAAGTCCATGCGGAATCCAAAGGACCCAGCCCTGCTCCTCCAGTGGGAGAAGCTGCTAACAGAACTGGTGGAGGACTGCCAGTAGGAATGGGGCAGGGCTGGGTGCGGGCTGAGCTAGATCCAGCATAAGGGGGCTGGGTCCTCAGATTAAGAGCCACAGAACCTTGCCTCCTGAGATAAAGGAGCTCTGCTCAAATTCTTCCAGGTTTGAAATCCCAACAACAGTTACTACCCTCTGACATTCAGACTCTTAGAGAAAATGGCCCTCATCTCCCCACCCAGCACTGTCCTTTCTGTTGCCCCACCAGTGCCTGATGTACCCATGATATGGACCCTCTCTTTGTTACCCAGACAAGCCCTGATGGCTGGTCTCCATAGCATGCCCCCCATGGTCTTTCTGTCTAAATTGTCCTCTTCCAGGTCTCTGCCTGTCAAAATCCTCTCCCGACCCTGAACCCCGACTTTGATCCTGCCCCTACCTCCCCATCCCCGTGATTGGTTGGTCCCTGTCTCACAGCAAATTCTTCTCCCCAGTGAGGTCCTTGAATGAGGCCTGGCACATTGGAGGGGCTTGAGAGATGGGAGAGGGGAATGTAGAGGGACAGAGAGGCTAGACCCACAGTGACCAGGGCTTCCTATCAGAAGTGAAGAATCCTGGCCAGCCAGTGGTGGTTGGGGCAGGCATCTCAAGGCTAGGAAGAGCCTACTGGCTTACAAAAGGGTCAGAAGGTTGTATGAGACAGAAGAAAGGTCCAGTCTCCTCCTACCCCGTCCTGGCCACAGGCGCCCTCTGCCCTGCCTGGTTGATCAACCCAAAGCCACAGACCTGGATAAGAAGAGATGGGAGCTCCGCAGCCTTCTCCTGCAGGAATTGGCCAAACAGGCCAAGGAAGCCAAGCCCAAGGACATGGTGGCCACAGTGGAAGGCTGGCTATACCGCCTCAACTCTGTGCTCCCTGAGGTGGGCTCTAGAGACATTGGTGGAGAAGCAGGGCTCTGAAGCAGCCAGACAGAGCCTAATGCTCTCACACCTTGGCAGCCCCAGGTGAACATCCCAGATGTGATGATCTGGCTAGTGTCCAAGGACCAGCAAGTGGCTTATGCACAGGTGCCTGCCCACACCATCCTCTTCTCCCAGGCTGGGCCCCTGCAGTCTGGCAGGTTCTGTGGGAAGACACAGACACTCCTTCTACAGGTAAGAAAGAAAGGGGTCCTCAGGCCACCCCAGCACTCAAAAGAGAAGTGGACCTAGAAACATCCTCAGGGAGAACCCCCAAACTCTCAGAATGGTCCCTATAGAGCCTCCTCGAGGACACACCCTATATCCTCTCTCCCAGTCCATTTATCCAAGGTAAAATAGGGTTTGAACAGGCCCAAGAGGAAGGCAGGAGCCCATGGCTATTAACATCAAATCCATCTTTCCGATACATGGCCTTCAAATTCATTTCCTCCATCATTCTCACTGCCAGTACTTGATCTATTTGATCTTTGTCACCTCTCCCCTGGACCATGACTGAGTGATATTCAAAATATCTAAGAGCCTATAAGGTTTAGGCACCACCCAATCATATCAGACACAAGCCATAAATAAGACAGACTAAACACCATACCACCCCCACAACCCCCACTCTGACGATAGCCTTGAGGCAGGTGCAGGGGGAGTTACTCCACTACCTCCCTCAGAGACTCCTGGCCCCCCATTGTCTCCTATAGAGAAAGGTCAACCTCTTTGGTCTGGCCTCCAGCCATCCCTCCCTGCATCATCCCTCTCTGGACCATATTCTCTACAACTCGGCCACTCTGGACTTTCCCTGCCCCTCCCCACCATTGTAGAACCACTGGCTCTGCTGCTCACTGGCTTTTGTGACCATAAGCTAATTCCTGAATTTGTCTGCCTCAATCTTCCCCTCTGTAAAATGGGAGTGCTGATCTTGATGCCCACCTCAGGGTCGTATGTAAGGATGAAAGCATGCCTGGCACAAAGCAAGCACACAATAGCATTAACATTGCTACTGGCTCCCAGGCAATGTGACCCACCCCTGCCTGCTCCCCAGCCTATCAGGCATTGGGTTATATTGTGTTGTAATCACTGTTTGAGTGTTGTCCCCCACTCTGAACTATGTATGTCTTGAAGGCAGGAACTCGTACAACTCACTACTCAGCTGCAGCACAAAGCTCAGTGTGAGGTCTCTACTTCTTGGCGCTCAGGGCAACCCATTCCAGATGTGTAAACTCTCCCTCACCTATACCCTACCCCCGGGGGACTGGTTCTCCCCCAAGAATGGACCTGCCTCTGCCTCAGTACCCACAAGGTGAAGGACAGAAGGGCACGCTCCCGGCCCACCTCCGGGTCTGCATGTGGCTTGGCAACGTGGACGACAGCAAAGATCTTAAGCTGCTCCACCATGGCAATGTGGTCGTGTACGCAGAGACGGTGAGTGCAGGCCAACTGTCAGGCGTGGAGCGGGGCACACAGGGATGTGGTGCAGGAGGCAGAAGCAGGTAGGACAGGTCTAGCAGGGGACAGAGAATGGCCTCACAGGAGGATGTTTAATGGGAGGAGGGAAGTTCAAGCTGCAATAGCCTAGCACTGAAAATAAAAAGAAATGTTAATGACCAAACCTCAGAATTGCAAAACAGGGTATGACAGAGCAACTTCAGAGGCTACCAGCTGCCGGTCCCTTGTTAACAAGCCATAGGCTTGTGGGTGGCACAGTGGCCTCCTCCTGGGCCTAGTCACTTTCTCCCCATGGAGGTTCATGGGGATAATTCTCCCAGTTCCTGGAGGGTGAGCAAGGTTCTCACTCCCAGGGTGGTCTGCCAGTTACTAATATGGCAATCTGGGATCCCTGTAGACCCCAGCTGGGTCCTTCAGGCCAATCTGGTGGCCCTAGGGATAGGGAAACCCAGGAACAGTCCCTGTCCTCCCAGAGGAGCAAGAAAGGAGGCACCCACCCACAGAACCGTAAATCCAGGAGCCTGTGAGCAACCAGAATCTGTTCCAGAAACAGAGAGAGAGGAGAGCCATGGGAGGACATGGCTCAGAGGAAGGATCTGACACTTGAGAGGAAATAAGTTTTGAGTTTCACCCTTTTCAATTGACTGATTTGAAAGATGTTTTTACAGTTTTTAAGTTACATGTTGTGGATGGATATATCATGTTTAACCAGCCCCCTGTGTAGAGCTTGGAGGCAGAAGAGGAGTGGGATTTAGGATTAGGTGCAGGGAGCAGGGACTGTGTGCCTCACCAGAGGAATCCCTCACAGGGGATTGCAGAAGGAAAGACCTAGAGACAGCAAAGGTGGAGCCCAAGGTCCAGAAGGGCTGGGTTTCCCTGGGTCTGCAGTGAGGAAGGTGTTGGGCCAGTCACAATGCAAATATCAGAGTTTAACATTGGCTTCCACCACACTCTGCCCCTTGTTAGCTGAACAACTCAGAGCAGAGTTGAACTCTATAAGCCTCAGCCTCCTTGCTTGTGAAATGGGGATGTAAGGACTAAAGGAGATAGTATAGAGCTTGATCAATGGAGCCTGCCTGCACTGACTCACAATAGCCCTTGTCATTGTTGTTGTTATGTGCTGTCAAGTCAGACTCGACTCATAGCGACCTCTCCTTGGGTTTCCGAGGCAGTATCACTACGGAAGTAGATTGGCCCATCTTCCTTCTGAGGAGTGGCTGGTGGGTTTGAACCGCCAGCCTTCTGGTTAGCAGTCAAGTGCCTTAGGCACTATGCTACCAGAGCTCCCACAATAGCCCCTAGCTCTGGTTTTAAAAAGGATTTTGTGGCAACACTTCACCTCAGGGGGAAGTGCTATGACTGATAAGCCATGTCTATGGGGCACCAGAGAGTACAGAGATAGCATAGGGGATGCATACCAGTCTGCTTCAGTGGCACTTCGTTCCTCGCCTCTAACAGACAACAAAAGCCTCTGGCCCAAGGGCAGGGATCATGGGATCCCTTCTTGCCTGCCTACCACATTGCTAGGTAGTACCTGCACTCCAGTGGGGGCCCAGGGCAGTATGATATCCTGCTGTGTGCTAGAGGCAGACAGGCACTGAGGAGCTTCTGTTCTCCAGTATGAAAACCAGGCTAAGTACAAAGACCAATGGGGGCAGCAGGGGCTGCACCGCTGCCCCAACTTCTCAGACGTCATAGGACACACAGCCCTCCCCAAAGAAGATTTCAAGGAGCCCCCTGGATGGCACTGGCAGGGGAAGTGGATGGTGGAGCCTCAGAGGAGGTAAGGCTGGGGATGCAGGTCCCTGAGCCTCTATCCCTCTGGGCTTACCCTACTTGAGTTGACTCTTCTTTTCACCTGAGAGGGCTGGACAGCAGAAGACCTTCCCACAGCCTAGTCCTAGTGGGCTGGGGTGCACCAGACACAGGGCCCTGCCCACCAGACTTGCCCAGAGTGGGTAGGGAGTGCATGGCCAGCAGAGGAGGACTAAAGGGGCCTGGAAGTTCAGGGATAGGTCCTGGGAACCTGGGATCTCCTCTTCCTAGACTTCTCCTGGACATAGACATCAACAAGAGCCAGGTGCTGGAGGAGGTGTACGAGAACCAGAAGCGTGACGTCACAGGGGCCTGGGTGCCTGCAGACATCCCAAACACAGACGTGGTGAGCAGGGGCCCCAGCCACCTTGTGGGATGTGTGTGGGGCAAGCAATGTCACAAGGTAGGGAGCCTTGGAAGCTGGGGTATATGGGTGGAAAGAGCACTAGACTAGGAATTATGATCTGAGCCCTGCTTCTTACACATGTGTGGGATCCTAGATCTTCAGCTCTCATGCCCCCTCCCAGGCACTGATGGGGGTTATATCCCAAGATGACGTATCAGTGATACCTCTAATAAAACTGCAAGAAACAACAAAAAGAGGCAGTATTTCTTTCTCAGACCTCTTTCAGAGATGCTACTTACCCTGATGGAAAGAATCTCAGTCTGGGGCTAGTCTAACCCAGCACTGTCCATTAGAACTTTCTGTAGTAACGGAAATGTTCTATATCTGCATTCTCCACATGTGGCTGCTGAGCCCCTGAAGTGTAGCTACTGAGACTGAGCAATGAAAGTTTTCATTTTGTTTGATTTTAATAAGAGGTCCCTCGATGGTGCAAACAGTTTGCTCAACCAAAAGTCTGGCAGTCCGAATCCACCCAGCAGAGATGCAGAAGTTAGATTATAGTCATTGAAAACTATGGAGCACAGTTCTTCTCTGTATTATGTGGGGTTGCCATGAGTCAGGCAACTCACTGGCAACCAGTTTGGGGATTTTTGGAATTCTACTTAATTTAAATAGCCCCAGGTGGCTGGTGGCCCCAAATTGGGCACTGTAGTTCTAACCCAACTCTAACACATGCTTGCCACCAGTGGCTGGCGAGTTAATTCTCACTCATGGAGACCCTATGTGTGTCAGAAGAGAATTACGCTCTATAGAGTTTTCAATCGCTGATTTTTCGGAAGTTAATCATCAAGTCTTTCTTCTGAGGAGTGTTTTGGTGGACTTGAACCTCCAACTTTTTAGTTATCAGTCAAGCTGGAATTCAATCACACTATTTTATTTCCATAGTAATTGTTATGGTTATGTTCTACTTATGGTGTGGGATGCTAATTTTAAGGTGCTCTGGTGGCATAGTGCCTAAGGCATTTGACTGCTAACCAGGTTGGCGGTTCAAACCCACCCACCACTCCACAGAAGGAAGACTGGGCAATCTACTTCTGTAAAGATTTACTGCCTAGGAAACCCAAAGGGGGTCACTATGAGTCGGAATTGACTCCATGGCAGTGAGTTTGATTTTTTTTTTTTTTTTTGGATACTAATTTTTAGTGGCTTATATAAGGTTGCTTATAAAAATAAATATATATTTTTTATATAAATAAATTTATTTTAAAGTTTAATAAAAACAAGTAGCCAAATATGCTATCTGGTCCAGAGGGTGGAACCATATCTGTATGGAGGACACTGAGCTCACAGTACATGCAGAAAAACAGATTATGGAAAGAGTGAAGGTGGCATTGGGGTGTGAGGCCATGACAGGCCTTGCTCCACTTCATGATACCCATCAGCTTGCTCGCTTTCTTTCTCTCTCTATCTCTCTCTCTCCACAGGATGGAAACTCCACAGATGCCCGGGAGAATATGAAGTGTCCCCGAGGCTGGTACATTCAGAAGAATTGGACTGTGGAGCTGAACCACGCAGTGGACAATGAAGGTCAGTCCTGTAGTCATGGAATGATGGTGGGAGTGCCAAAAGCCTCTGCTGAGCTAGGGCTCAAAATCACTGCAGCACCCAAAGACCAGCTCTGGGCAGGCAGGGGTGTTTAATACATCTGATCAACTCAGAATAGCCAAGCTCTTAGGTCAGATGGGCCTGAATTCAGGGGGTCCTCAAACCTCCAGAGATAGTGTAGGTTGTAAATACCTGGCCCAGAGTAAAGCTTGGCAGACACCTGTGAATGTGAATCTGATCATTGAGCCTGAGTTCACCCAAGATAGCTCCAGGGAAGGTGCATTGGACTAGAAGTCTGCAGACCTGAGTTCAAGGTCCAAACTTTGTTTACTTGCTGTGTGTCCTTGTGTGGGTCACTGTACATCTCTGACTCTCACCTTCCTCATTTGTAAGATGGACAGTTGAGCCAGGGCCACCCAGATGTGATGAAATATGAGCACACATTTTCTTTCCACAAAACTGGCCTTTGGGCCAGAGAGATTGGAGGAAAATCGCTGCCCCTTTAGCCTGTCCTTCTAGGACCCATCTTGCTGCTCTTTCCAAGCCTCTCAGCCTGTGAGCACCTGGGGATCCAGGGTCATGATCCCGTCTCCCACAGGCTGGGAGTATGGAGTGGGGATCCCGCCTTCAGGCCTACCACAGGTCTGGAACTCTGTGGAGAAGACCTACTACTCAGTCAGGCGGCGGCGCTGGGTACGCATGCGGTATCGGAGCCCCCAGAAGCTGACCCATGAGCAGGAGACCCTCTCTTTCCTGCAGCTGGTAAGGAGGCTGCCTTGGCTGGGCCCTGGCCATGCGTGACCTGCACGCAGGCAGGATCTACTGTGGGCCATGGCAGGAAGCACACTCTGCTTTCTTCCTGTAGCACAGCCCTAGTGTGGCCAAGGAGGATGAGGGCTGGGAGTATGGTACCTTCGGCTCCAAGTTCCATCTGAACCCTCAACCCACCAGCCAGTTCCGCCGTCGCTGCTGGCATCGCAGGCTGGCCCCCAACAAGGACAAGGGCATCGCACCCATATTTCTCCTTGAGGGATCCCTGGTAAAGTCTCCTTGCAGCCCCACCTCCCAGAGCAAATCTGGCCTGGGTGTGGCAAAGATTCAGAGATGCCCCAGGTTGGGCATTGACCACTGTGGGGGTAGGAGAGGAGTGGACTTCAATTCCACATTCCCAGGCTTTGGTGGGTGGAGCTTGTGAGAGGAGGAATTTGATCTGGAACTGAGCAGGCCTGGGCTGGAGGAGACTAACAGGAGACCTTCCTAGGCACTGGGTATGGATCTGCCTCAGCAAGCTAAGGAAAAGGAGAAGGGAGAGGAGGACAGACTGTCTTTATGGGGAATGAGCAATATATTCTCCAATATCTGGAGACCTACCCCAGAGAATACTCGGCCACTCAACATGCCCTTCATCTATTTCATCTTCAACAGTGAGCACTTAATTGGGAGTCTATTTGAATGGCCCCAGAGGCCCAGTATCTGAAGGCAGGGAGTGTGGAGGGTCAGCATGGAGAAGTGAGAAGGTGGTCTTTGGGGATCCTGAGGCAGGTAATAGACACATGCCCCTCTCTTACCCAGAGCCCCACTACTACCAGCTCTTCTGCTACATCTACCAGGCCCGAAACCTGATGCCCAACCAGATCCAGACTTTCCAGAGTAGGTAGTAAGCACCTTTTTTCCCCTAACCCCCCAGGGCCCTGGCAATGTGATCACCCAACAGTATAAAGAATGTGGCAAGAAAGGGGAGACATAGGGGCAGTCCCCTCCAACAGCTCATGGCTCTGGATTGGGGAAAAGACACCAAAACAAACAATACAAGGTAGAGCTGCTCTTGAGGTGTGTCCCCAGTGCTATGGAATCAAGAAGGGGTAATTGAGGAGACTTCTCCCCATTGATGACCACTTAGCTAGGTCTTTTTTTTTTTTTAATTGTGATTTGGGTGAAGATTTACAGAGCAAATTCACTTTCCATACAGCAGTTCACATACACTTTGTCTCATGACATTGACCACAATTTACCACAATACAACAGCTCCCCTCCCACTTCCTCCCCATAGTTACCTCTTCCCTGTGTCCACCCTCCATGCACTCCTGACCCCGAGCTGTCTCCCTGTGCATAAGCAGCCCTTCTTTCTCCCATGATTGTTCTCTCCAAGGAGTGTATCTACCTCAGGTAAATGTTCAACTCATATGCCTGTCTTTTGTTTGGCTGGAAGCCACAAGTGTGAGTTCAATTCCAGACCTGAAGGGCATCTAGGGGTCATAGTCTCAGTGGTTCCACCAGGCTCTGTCAGACCAGCAAACCTGGTCTCCCCCCCCCTTTTTTTTTCCTCCAAATGATTTTGAGTTTTGTTCCACATTGTTCTCCTTCTCTATCCAGGATCTCCTATATAGATCCCCCTATGAGTAGATGACATTGGTAGCCGGGCACCATCTAGTTCTTCTGGTCTCATAGTTGTATAGGCTGATGATCGCATGCTGTACCAGTCAACTTAGCTAGGTCTTGAAGAGGAAGTAGAGTTCATACTAAGTTGAAGGAAACAACAGACAGAAACAAAATCTGAGACTTGAAGGCAAGAAACAGGATGACATGTTTGGCGAACCATGTGTCAATGTGGTTGGACCAGAAGATGAGGGGGAGGGGAGGAGATATGTCAATTTCAGGCCCTGTGAGGGAGGAGCCTGTACTGTTTCCCATGAAGAAAACCCATCGAAGTTTTTAGGAGGTGAATCACATACTCCCATCCACTCCTGTTAGTGGCATTGTTTATAAGGAGCCAGGGAGATGGATGGGGAGTTCTGGTAGCATAGTGCCTAAGGCATTAGACTGCTAACCAGAAGGCTGGCAGTTCAAACCCACCAGCCACTCCTTGGAAGAAAGGCTAGGCAATCTACTTTGGTAGACATACCACCTTGGAAACCCAAGGAGGGGTCGCTGTTAACTTGAAATCGACTTGACAGCCGTGAGTTTGGTTTTTTGGTTTAGGGAAATAGATGAGGTTCTAGACTAGGGCAATGGGTAGTAAGACCCTAAGGATGCCTGCTGGGAGCTGTGTCCACTGGGTATCACCACCCATATCAAGAGGGCCACGTAATGTTCCCTGATGCCAAGGCCACTGGTTGATGCTGTGAAAGGGGAGAGTTCTGGTCCTGGAACCCCTTCAGAGGTCCTCCAGGCCTCAAACATGGTAGGCGTGAAATATATGTGGATGGAACCAAGTGATCCCTTGGCCTATAGTTATACACCCAACTGCTCTGCTACTTACACAGAAGTGGGTCTCTGGGCAGCTGGCAGTGGCTGCCAGACCTAGGCTTCCTTGGGAGGAAAGCATCACTTGACAGCTTCCTTCTCAAAGACACAACCTTCCTTCTCTCTCCTTTCTGCTCTCCAGGGCCTTTCATTAGAGCAGTCTTCTTGAACCATAGCCAGTGCACCCAGACCCTGAGTAGCTCTGCAGCCCCGACATGGGCCCAGACACTGGTCTTCCTGCACCTCCTTCTCTATGAGAACCCTCAGGACACCAAAGAGACCCCACCGCTTGTGGTGCTTGAACTGTGGCAGCAGGACTCCCAGGTACTGCAGGTTGGGCTGGGGGAAAAAGACCTACCTCACAGAGTTGCTAAGGAATTTTTCCTTTAGAGGAAAATATACGAAAATCCAATGGTCCCTAATGAGTGGCAAGCACCATGTAAACATGAACATTGGTGTTATCCTATCACTGTCAGAATTCAGGAGAGGAGCCAGAACTCTGCCAGCTGGGCCTTCTTGTCTTGCAAACACTTCCACTTCCTTTCAGGGCAAAGAGAGCTTGTGGGGACGAAGCATGTGGTCCCCAGTTGTCTGGCTGGATCCCCAAGACCGGACCCTGCCCCCCATGAGGTGGCACCCCCTTGTAAAAGGGATGGGGGAGGAAGAGGGTGAGATACTGGCATCTTGTGAGCTGATCCTCAAGACCCAGGTACTGGGAGAGAGGGTCTAGTTAGGACATGTATTACCCAAGGTCCCCTCCCAACCTACCTTAGTAGCTGCAAGTTTTCAAACCTGTTTTTCCTCCACCCCATCCCCCCAACAAAGCCTGAGACACAGGAACCAGAACATTGGGCTTGGTGACATTGGCCTTCTCAAGCTCCCCACAGCTCCCCTACCAGCTTCTACCCATGGGGTTCTGGGGCCTCCTCAGTTAAACCCTCCTAGGGATCTGCTTGAGTTGAGGTGAGGGCAGAAGGACCTGCCCAAACGGGCCTCATACTCTCTGCTCTCCCACCTTATCCCTCAAGAGTGTCAGAGAGAAGAAGCCACCGATCTTAAGTGTTCCCTGGAAGGATAAGATCTACCTGCTTCCCAAGGACATCCAGCCTACACTAAAGAAGATGGCTATTGAGGTGAAGATGGTGTGGGGCAGAAAAAGAAGCATGGAGTGGGGAGGATGGGCAGGGTGTAAGCATCACACAGAGCAGACTGGAGCACCATGGAGTTCTCTCTGCTGACCTGCCTTGGCCTCCTGACCCAAAGGTTGGACCTCAAGAAGATATTATCTGGGGGATGGAGGGAAACAGGAGAGAAATGAAGAACAAAGGCTCTGATATATTTTAAATTATTTTAATGCAAATCTCTGCTATGGATAGTGTACAAAAGCTTTAGCATCCATCATAGCACTTGATCTTCACATTAACCTCTGTACAGTAGGGACTACCTTTTCAAAGAAGGAAAGAGACTGAGAGAGATAATATATTCCATGCACAGTGGCATAGGGACTAAGTGGCAGAGCTACAATTTGGGCCCAGCTCTGCCTAGCTCCAAATGCCTGGATTTTTCTCATTGGTCTTTTGAGAGTAGCATGGAGGTCACCATTGTACCTGTGTGCCCTGCCACAGACTTGGCAAAGAGCAAAGGATGGCTAGGTCCTCCCCAAAGATAAGGCAACCTGGCTGGTTCATGCTCTGGGCCCCCAAGGAGGCCCTATGAATAAGGGTGTGTACATTTCCTGGGATGCTCAGTGTCTGTTAGTTGTGAATGAGAACACAGGATGCTGGATCACTGAATGGACACAGAGTTCTATAGGACACAAGCCAGCAATGAACTAAATGCCATGACACCCCTGGGAAGTCCCCTCCCTGCTTCTGTGGCCCTTAGAGGCAGTCAGTTTTGGGAAACTACCTCCTAAGGACTGATTAGAGGATAGACAAGGCAGTCTATAAGTAAGAGGTGTCGGCAGTTAGTAGAGGATATAGTCACAGTGACCAGAGGACATCTCCCTCCTAGAGAATGGAAGACAGCACTCAGGCTTTGAAGATGAACACTGGCCCCTCACAGGCAGAGTCTTCAGACTTACATTTCTCTGCTCAGCCTCATTCTCCAGCTCTGCATGCTCTCTGATGCACCATGATTCTCAGGGTGGCCCCTTCTCTTTGGCCAAGACTCCATTAGAGGCACTGCCTACCCCTTGCTCTGCCTCCCTCCTCTGTTCTGGCAGGTCCTAGTCTGGGGTCTTCGGAACATGAAGAATGTGTGCTCCCCCTATCTCCTGGTGGAATGCGGGGAACAGTCCCTGAGGACAGAACCCATCAAGGACTTCCAGACCAACCCCAACTTCCCCCAGTCTGCCCTCTTCTTCACATTGGTAAGACGTCCTTGGGCAAGGGCTGGGGCAGTCCTCATCTCTAGGGAGGACTCACACTCCCCACCTCTCCTTGGGGATACAGTTTATGCCTACAGAGGAGGCCTACTCACTGCCCCTCATGGTGAAGGTAGTGGATACCCGGGACTTCGGCCAGCAGACCATGGTGGGTCAGGCCAACATCGACTTCCTACAGCCCTATTTCTGTGATCCCTGGGCTGACAACTACGTACCCCCAAGGCTTCCAAGTACGGTCTTTTCTCCTTGCCCTTCCACAGGCCTCACCTCCAGTCCCCCATTGAGAGTGGGGTCAGGCCCTGGCTCCCCCTGGGTTGGTGTCCCTCCACCCCACCTTTCTCCCCTCTCCTGAGATTCATGATTACACTTCCTCCAAACAGCGCTGTCCATGAAGAAGCACCAGGAGGTGAGTTAAGAGTTTGAGTTAACACCTTCTCTGGCACCATTTACAGGAAACATCCCTTGTCAATTAAACAGAGTTCTGGTATCTGTGCCCCAGCTCACTAAAACTCTAAAGCAGTGGTTCCAACTCTAACTATACATTAGAATTACTTGGGAGCTTTAACAAATCTGGATGCTCGGATCACCATCCAACCAATTACATCAGACCCAGACAAGAGCATTTGTGATTCCAATGTGCTTTCAAGATTCGAAACTACTGCTCTAGAACAGTACTTGCCAATTGTTATTCATGGAATTATGTGGGCACCTTGTTAAAAAGCAGATTCTGAGTCAACAGGTTCTAGGTGGGGCTTGAGGGCCTGCATTTCTGAGCCACTTCCAGAGTTCAGTCTGTGCCTGCAGTAATGAGGACTGAGAACTATGACTACCCTCTTTTTCACTACCCAACCTCATGTCTCAAGGTCTCTGAATTAACAGGCCAGAGAGCCTATGTGAATGGCAAGGAGTAAGGGAAGCAAGCTCTGGCCCCAACCCCCATCTCTCCTTAGAAATCAGAGATGGTGAGTGAACTATGAGCTGCCTGACCTCATCTGGTTCCTTCTCTCTCCCATTTTTCAGCTCTTAAGTTACCTCTACGAAAAGTTATGGCTCAAGTACAACAAAACTGAGGTGGGAAACAGCCCCAGACAGCTCAGAGGGTGGGATGTGGGTGTGGGGTGTGGGGTATGGGGTAGGAGGGCAGAAAGACCCCGGCAGAGGAAGGCTGCTGTGCCTCTCTCTCCCTTCTTTTATCAAGGGCCAAAGCTAAAATTACCCTTTTCCTTGACAGGATGAATATGAGCATGAAGTGGATTGGTGGAGCAAGCTGTCCTGGGCCACAGGAGATGCTCAGAAATCTTTGAAGTACAAGGACAAAGACTACCATACCCTAAAGGTTTGGAGGCCTCCAGGGAGGAGAGGGAGCTGAAAGGTGGAAAAAAATCTAATACTGAGAAAGGCCAGCAGACCTGGCCTTGATTCCTCTGGGAATCATCAAGTAGGGGCATTTCCTCATTTTCTCCATAAGACTCCAGGAGTCATCTCCACCAGCCACACCCTTGCAATAACCAAGGCTGCCCTTCTGAAGCACACAGTGCCAACTCTGGGGCCACTGATAGAGCAGATGCATGGGAACAAGACCAGGAGCTGCTGGCCCCTCAGTCCTCTGATCTTGGCAATGGTCTCCCTCTGGTCAAGCTAAGGCCTGATCCTCCCAATAGCCTGGGTTGCAAACACCCTCCTACAGGTGTATGACTGTGAGCTGGAGGCAGTGCCAGACTTCAAAGGTCTGCAGGACTTCTGCCAGACTTTCAAACTCTACAAGGAGCAGCCTGTGCTGGACAGCCCTGTGGTGGGAGAGTTCAAGGTATGTGTCTACCCCAACTTAGCTGTTCTTATCTCCTTATGTCCCTCTTATCCCCAGAAGACCCTAATGAAAGTATAGGTCCTATCATGATCATTGTGAGGATGGGCAAGGAGGACTTAAAAAACAGCTCTCAGGGTAGGGAAGCAGAGATTTGACCGTATAAAACCAAAACTGGCTCCTGTCTGGCTTTGGAGCTCGTTGCCCTTTATTAAGGGCAATAACATTTGCACCCTCAGCTCTGACCTATGCGTCTCTCAAGGCCCCAGAGCCTTGGAAAACAAGTTCAAACCTGAAGGGACAGATGGGTGAAATGAGAGTTCACAATCAGCAGTAACTGGGAACTCATCTATTGATTGCAATTCTTTTGCCCAACAACCCCATCCCCACCCCCTAAAAAAAAACATGTGGGCCCTGCAGAAGACCTCTGCTGCATCTGCCACTACCCTCCTTGCAGCCTTTTGTTCTTGCCACCCTAACATAACCCACTCTCCTCAGCCTGGACCGGGGACACCACTTGGTGGGTTCTACAAGCCTGGCCTGCTCTGGTAGCCAGCACTGCCAGGATGGGCTTCCAACACCTTCCCCCACCACACACACACACAGGGCCTTTTCCGCATCTACCCATTTCCCGAGGATCCTAAGGCCACCAAGCCCCCCCGCCAGTTCTTGGCTTGGCCTGAGAAAGAAGGCTTCCCTCAGGAGTGCTTGGTGCGGGTGTACGTGGTACGAGCATTCAGCCTACAGCCCCAGGACTACAATGGTCTGGTAAGGGAGCAGCCCAACCCCACAGTTGTCATCTTTCTGCAGCCCCACCCAGCCTCCCACATCTTGCTCCAAACTCCAATCTGGAGCTCCTTCAGGTTTCTGACACTCAGAGTGCCAAGTAGCAGATTTGTGCCCCACACCCATCCTCTCAGATCCAATCCATTTCCTATTCTTCTCACACCTTTGTCTGTGATCCCCAGTGCGACCCTTATGTGATCCTGAAACTGGGGCAGAAACAGGTTGGCAACCGAGACACGTATCAGCCAAACACTCTGGATCCCATCTTTGGCACGTGAGCTTCCCCCAACTCACCCAACCCCACTTCTCTGCTCCTATTCATGTGATGCCAAGAGTAAGCACTATAAGGCAAAGAACACTTGCATTCTTCTCTAGTCTCCAGTTCCCAGCATATTGTTTTACACGCTCTAGGGGCTCCATAGATGGAAGATAAATGGATGGATGGTCCAGGTGTACTCTGTCAAATTCTTTGTCTGGGAAGAGAACTCAGAGTTCCATAGCCCATGTCTATCAAAATTTATTTTCAGCCATAACCAAAGGATGGTTATTGGTGGGCAACAGCCTACCTCATGCCCCTGATCTACATATTCACCATAACTGAACCAGTGGGTGGAACATGGGTCCATGGGATTGAGATGGTAGAGGGAGGCAGGTAAATAACATGGGGGAGCCTAGAGCTCTAAGTCCCCCTCCAGCCACAGGCTCTGCAGTCTCCAATTCCCTCACCCCTAGGATGTTTGAATTGAGCTGCAACATCCCTCTGGAGAAGGACCTAGAGATCCAGCTGTATGACTTTGATCTGTTTTCACCTGATGATAAGATTGGAACTACAGTCATTGACCTCGAAAACCGACTCCTCTCTGGCTTTGGAGCTCGTTGCGGGCTCTCCAAATCCTACTGCCAGTGAGAGTGGGCCTGAGCCAGAGCAATGGAATGGGGGAGGGGGGGAGGGGGGAACCCATAGCTCTTTCAGAGGCCTGCATCCTGGGTTGGGCAACCAGGGCCTGGATCTGCTCTACAACCACCCCTGCTTCCACCTCTAGTCATCCTGTAGCTCAAGCTCTCCAGGACTCAAACCACCCTCTCCTCTTCTCACACATCCCCATAGGTCAGGGCCCTTTAGGTGGCGGGATCAGGTGCCCCCAAGCTACCTCCTGGAACGCCTTGCCAAGCTGAAAGGGGTATCTCCACCTCTGTTCAATACTGAAGATGACACTGTTTTTTACAATGGGAAAAAATTCAAGCTGCAAAGCTTTGGTGAGATGCCCAGCACACTCCCAAAAAGCACAAGACACAGACCTCTGAAACCAGTGAGGTCTCTAAAACAGAAGAGCTGGGGGTTGGGGGTTGCAAAGAAAGATTCCTTCTGAGCCAGAGAGTACCACTCTCCTTTTCTCCTTTACTCATCCAAAGGGCAACCATGTCCATGGTTCTACCAAGGGTAGAAAGGGTGGAGGCCTACCCGAGAGAAGGGAAGGCTAGCCACTTTGTGATCCCCTCCTTCCACCCACCCCTCCAATCCAGAGCCCAAGCCTCCTACTGCTCAGGACTTGGGATCCAAGAAGGAACGCCTTGCACTCCATCTCCTGCACACCCAAGGGTTGGTGCCCGAGCACCTGGAGACCCGCACACTGTACAGTGACAGCCAGCCAGGCATCGACCAGGTGCGAGACTGGAGGAGACACTCCTGTTTTCATCCCTATCTTCTGTCTTAAACTTCTACACTTTGTGGATATCTTAATATCCTTAAGTAGAGTTTACACAACATAAAATGACTTGGGAATCTGGATGGATCTAGTTAGCTTACTCTTATTAAGATAGATTCCCATCCATCCAGGACATATAGTCCCCAATGTGAGGGGAAGAAGAGGCCAAGCACCCATGTATGCACATGCACATGAATAAGACAAGTATATCTTGTGTATGCTAATTAGCAAGAAGCTCCAGTGATGTCACTCACAGAATAAAGAACTTTAGAGCTGGAAAAGTCATCCACAAGAAACCAGAGACCTTCAGCTGTGGAAAGCTCTAAGGAATCCTATCAGCTAATGTGTCATTTCCTTTAGTTTCTCCTGAGGGGCAGGCAGGGTGATAGCTCTCAGGTCAGGTTCTGTTTGATTATTGTAGGCTGTGTTGTCTCCATTGCAGGGAATCCCAAACACAAGAAAAAAATTTTCTATAGACACCCTAGTTACCCCTCCTGCAGCCACCATAATGGCCCATCTCATTCTCCAAATTTCTCAAACTAACACTGCCATTTTAGATACAAAGTTCTTGGGTTTATTTATTTATTTATTTAAATTATTTTTTAATTAAAAAAAAATCATTCTTGTTAAACCTCTTATCTCAAACAGGGTCATGTTCAAAAGAATAAAATTAGGTCAGCTAGTTTGAAAGAAAGAATATATTTATCTTTTCACTAACACTGGTAGTTCTGTGCTTTCCCCTTTTTCATCCTCTCTTCTTTCTTAAACCTCTGTACTTTGTGGATATCTTATTATCCTTGGCTGGTGGTTATACAACATACAAGGACCTGGGAATATGGACTGATTAGCTGACTCTTACTCAGAACCACCAAGCTGGTTCATAAAGGAAGCCCAACCCCAGTCTGGAACCCTCTATGAACAGGCTGTCTAGCATGAGCTGACATGGCATTAACCCTCTAGATAGACTCTAGTCATAAGTGAACTCTTAGCATCATAACCATCAGCCTCAAAGCCATGATACCCTACCCCAATCCCTGCACTATCCCTTCAATCAAAACAAGAAAAAAGGGGAAGCTGGTGAGCAGTTACCTGACTTGTCTGGAGCCTATTTTACCTCACAGATACCTCTCTGCCCCGCTCCTCAGTGTTGGGAACACAGGCCAGGGCTCCCCGGGGACAGCATGCTGAGAACAGAGGATAGCAAACCCAACCAGTTCATCCATCCTGGCTCTAGGGAAAGGTGCAAATGTGGGTGGATATCTTCCCCAAGAAGCTTGGCCCTCCTGGCCCCCGAGTCAACATCAGCCCCCGAAAGCCAAAAAGGTGAGTGACAGTCCACTTCCCAATCACTAAGTTTCACAATCCAACCTCCCCAGGATGCCAAACACTAGTATTCCCAAACACTGAGTAGTAGTAACTCTTTTCCTCCATTGGGAATCCTGGGAGCTTTCTTCCTTGAATTCCCCCAATTCAGTAAGACTTGTGAGCACGGAAAAGCCTTGCAGGCCTCTCTTCCCTCACCAATGCTATGGCTGGGGAGCTATTCTTTAGCAAAGCCTCAGAACACAGTGGCTGCAGGTATGAGCTGCGCTGCATTATCTGGCAAGTTTCCAACGTGGACCTGAAGGACAGTTTTTTCGGTGAAAAGACCAGTGATATCTACATCAAAGGGTAAGGAGAGGATAAGGGCTCCAGTAGAGGCCCCTCAGGTCTCCAGTTCTGTCACTCCTGTTGGGTCCTCCTAATCCTGGGGATGACGACCTTCCACTTTCACCAATACCTGGAGTCTACTGGACAGTCCCTCCTACAGGGATCCAGCTTGGGGATTGGGGCTAGACACACCAACCCCAGGTGACAGGTCTTTGGTCCCAGGTGGTTATTCGGGCTAGAAAAAGACATGCAGAAGACAGATATCCACTACCATTCCACAACTGGGAGAGGTTACTTCAACTGGCGGTTCATCTTCACCATGGACTATCTGGCAACTGAGCAAATGTGCGTCCAGAGCCAGAAGGTAACAGGCCCAAAAGGAGGGAGGGTAACGGCTTCCAGCTCCAGGAGCTCCTCCTCCCCCACCCTTCAGAGGTTTGCAAGATGTACCAGAACATGTGAAATGTGTCCTCAGACTGAAACCCTATGCCTTGATAGTCCATCACTGCCAGGTAGTGAGCTATTAAGGTATCCAACAAAAATGCCAAAGAAGAGATGCCTGTAACCTAGTTACCCTTCAGGTCTGGAACTGAACTCACTCCAGTGGCTTCCAGGCAAACAACAGACAGGCATATAAGGTGAACATTTGCATCAGGTAGACACACTCCTTAGAGTGATCAATCGTGGGAGAACAGAAAGGTAGTGTTTGCACAGGGAGATAGCTCAGAGGGCAGGAATGCATGAGAAAGGACACAGAGGTAACTACAGGGAGGAAGTGGGAAGAAAGCTGTTACACTGTGGGGACTGCAGTCAATGTCATGAAAAAAATGTGCATGAACTGCTGTATGGAAAATGAATTTGGTCTGTCAACTTTTACCCAAATCACATTAAAAAAAAAAAAAGATGTCAGCAAAATGCTCTGTCATCCTCTAGGACTACATATGGAGTTTGGATCCCACATCAATGAAGTTCCCACCCCAGCTCATCATCCAAGTCTGGGACAATGACACGTTATACAATGATGACTTTCTAGGTGAGATTCTGGCATAGAGCCTGTGGCCACAGGCCAGAGAGCACCTTTTGCTGACAGCCTTTCTCTGGGTCCAGGGGTCCTAGAGCTGGATTTGTCTGACATGCCCTGGCCTGCCCGGAATGCCAAAGCCTGCTCCCTCAAGATGATGGACACAGAGCCCAAGTGGCCCCATTTCCACCAACACAAGCACATCTCCCTCTTTAAGAAGAAGATTTTAACTGGCTGGTGGCCTTGCCAGGTCCTCGATAATGGAAAATGGCGCTTGTCGGTAGGAATTGGGGAAGGCGTTTATTGACTATACCAAGTAACCTGGCTCCAACAGACTTTCAGGGACGTTACCTAAAATCCCATCTCCTTCCTGGATCCTGGGAAGAGGCCCTAAAACTATTCTAGCTCCTGGTATCTGCACTTAGCCTCCCACCACTATTGTATTTGTAGGGTAAAGTGAACATGACTCTGGAGATGCTGACAGAGGATGAGGCCTTACTCAAGCCAGCTGGACGAGGACAGTCAGAACCCAACCAATACCCTACACTTCAACCCCCCATGTAAGATTTGGGCAACAGCACCAAGTCTTTCTTCCTTCTTGACAAAGCTGAGCTGCTAGGCTCAGCATTTACATGGTCTGAGGACCTGGTGAGCCTTCAAGTAGAGAGGAATAACTGTTTCTTACCACCTCATCTTAATGCTAAGTTACAGTCAGAAGAGAACGGACTTGGGAGGTGGGGAGACTAGCAAAGGGAAGGTGAAAAAAGAAAGCTCTTGGCTCTGGATCACTTTATATAAACTTGGTCTCTTCTCTCCATTCTCTGACATCTCTCCTGCTCATGAACAGACGCCTCCACAATGTCTTCAGATGGCTGCAATTACCTCTGCAAAACATGTGTTTTTTTATCTGGAAACACAACCGCTCCAAAATCCTAGCCATCTTTGTTATATTGTTTATACTATCACTGCTGTTCAACTTTATCTATTCAACTCCGGTGAGTGACAACCACAGGGACAAACACAAAGGATCTGGGGCTCTTGGGATGACTCTGGGGAAAGAGCCTTCAGACTACTCATCAGTCTAATTCTGTCACTTGTTCTCTCTAGAACTATTTGGCCATGAGCTTGGTTAAACCTGGAGTTCGAGTAGCTGATCAGCATTAAATATCCACCAATGACATCACTTCACTACCTACCAGCAACAACTCTCCTAACCTTACCACCCAGGATCTGAAGCTACAGCTTATTATTACAATAGACCATGAGTTAAAACTAGGGACTCATGAATCTCTTGAGAGATCTTTTTCTAGATTTTCCATTCCCAAGACTAAATCACCCATGTTTGCCTAATTTTTCTTCTGCCTACCACCAGCCTTCCCCTTGAGCTTCCTACCAGTTCCTTGTTTCTGTCTTCTAGGACACATGCAAGGGGCTGAAGATACTCTTGCTATTTGGTTCAGAAAGCACTTCTAACAAGAAAGGCAGAGTTGTAATTTTCTACTGAAATAAACAAGTTTCATAACAGAGAGCCACCTTGTAATTTGGGGATTTGAAGACAATATAAAAGGCTGAAAACACCAGCCTTTCAGACAAGACTCACAAAGACAGGCAGCAATGTCATCTCTATGCACCATCTCTAATCTTCAGGGTCTCCTCCACACCAAAAGGCTCTGAAGTCAGAGGAAAACAGATATAGGTTGACAGAGGAGGGAAATGGCTCAAGTGTGGTAAAACATCATGGCCAAGGCCACTGCTCTCGCTTACAGTGTCCAAACATAAAACCACCACATGATGGACCAGGCATCTCCCTCCTTTCATACAAATCTGGGATTATGGTGCCTAAAACAATATTCAACTGTATTGATAAAGGGAGGCATTGTTTGTTTCTGGAATAAAAAGGAAAAGCTGGGGCAGGATATACAATGCTAGACTGAGTCATCTACAAAACAAAATGTGTCTGCCACACATTTTGAGGACATCCTCAAAGTGGAGACTGCATTTCATGTGTTCCCTCCCCTTTTTAAAAAATGTCTAAGAGATGATAAGCTGAAATCACACAAAACCCACAGACTTGATCTCTTTCTCAAAACACAGTCTGATAAGAACTCCTCCTCTTTTATCACTGTCTTGGCCATCTCAAGCACTCACCTAGGTCCTCCCACCACACAGGTCCATACAATCTTCTTTTGAACTCAAAAACAGATAAACAGCCATTTGATTTTTCAGTTACATCTTGTCTATCACCAAGCTATAGGTCATGGTTTATCATCGGACATCTCTGAGCTTCTCTGCTGTTGTGGAGAAGGTGGAAGGAAATTGACATCAGTCTTGGCCCCACTTTAATCCCACATGCAGGAGAGTACTACAGCCCATGATGCTTAATTCAACACATGGGGAAGGATATAAGAAGGCTCTAAAATCCAGAAACCTATACCCAACCAAGGTGGCCCTTCCTTTTCTTCTGGGATGGGCCGAAGGCTTTCCCAACCCAGAAAAATACAAAACAAAGGTTGACGGGATTGCAATTTAGAAAAAAGTTCTGGGCTTTTCCCAAAACCCACCTCTAAAAGGAAGGACAATGAGTCAGAAGCTCATGTTTGCTCCCATCAGCCATTTTAAGAATTCCCCTTAGTGTACAGAAATATGAAGGAGCCCTGATGGTGCGCTGGTTAAGCACTGGGCTTTTAAGCAGTAGGTTGGTAGTTCAAAACCACCAGCTGCTCTGTGTGAGAAAGATGAGGCAGTCTGCTTCCATAAAGATTTACAGCCTTGCATATGGGGTAAATATTTACATCAAGTAGATACGCTCCTTGGAGTGATCAATCGTGAGAGAACAGGACAGTGCACAGGGAGAAGGGCGGCAGTGCATGGGAGGGAAAGACACAGGGAAGAGGTAACTATGGGGAGGAAGTGGGAAGAGAGCTGTTAGACCGTGGGGAACTACAGTCAGTGTCATGAAACAAAATGCATATGAACTGCTGTATGGAAAATGAATTTTCTCTATAAACTTTCACCCAAATCACAATAAGAGTTAACAAATAAATACATATATATATTAAAAAAAAAAAAGATTTACAGCCTTGGAAACCCTATGGGACAGTTCTACTCTGTCCTACTGGGTGGGTCACTAGGGTTGGAATCAACAGCTACAGGTTTATAGAAGTACATGACTAGGAGTACCTCAGAGTTCCACATCCTCCAGGGAGATGCTACCCTTTAAGTCAACTTAATCATGGGGCAGACAGGTAAGCAGCATGTGACCCCTTGTCAGATAAGGCAGCAGAAAAAGAACTGACACACAGAGTTTGACACTCAGGCTCTGTTGCTCAGTAACAACACACTCTTTCAGGCACAGATGATGAGGATCTACAGCTTCCCAGACTTGCAACATGATACCAGCAACTTTTCCTTATCCAGTAAGAAAAGAAGCCACATTTCTTCTCTGGGGAATATCCAAGCCCAGGCTGTAAGAAAAAAGCATCCTTATATTTGTAACACTTAAAGTGGGCTTCCAAAAATTGTGAGAAGCACAAAACATGCACCTAAGCAGGCTCCAGCAAGTCCAGAAACATCTTCATATGGTCAGACCACATGGCAAATGTTGCTTTCAGGGTCAAAACTTGGAGCTGGTCAGTTTCACAGTTAATCCCATGATAATCCATGAAGTTTTAGAAGCTTCACTTGCCTTGTGTACCAACTGTCAAACAAACTTGACTGAGGGCCTGTAGAGACCTGATTAGGAAGGTCATGGACATACTAACAGACCCAAGATTCACTAGAGAACAAAGGCTTAAGCAGTGAGCTAAAGCACAAACTTCTCTCCCTACACCCACCTAAGAAAATGAAGGTTAGCAAAACGTAAGTTGCCTCCATTGAGAGGCATCCAAATGTCTTTTCCAGCTCAGGTCATACTGAAAGAGGACAATGAATGGGAGGGAGGGAGGAAAATGAGGCAGGGAAGACATTTTCATCCATATTTCCAAGAAAAGCATCTCAGGTGGATAGAGGCTTGGACAAAAAAGTAAAAACCAATGAACTGATGGCTGGAAGGTATGAGAAATTATCAGTTTTCTAGTCTTTGAGGATTTAAAAACGAAGTACAAGGGTCCTCTTGAATTCAACAACAGGCAGCCTGGGCTATAAAATTCTTCTTGTGTGATTTAGGCATCACCACTGGAAGGACTGCAGGGAAAGGCACATCACAGCAGCATTGTCCTGGGGTGGGTGGGCTTTCTGAACCAGAGTTAGAGGGTCCCATGGATGACCATGGGAATGCAGTGTCCCTGCATTCAATGCTCCAGTGACACAACACAGTCCCTGACTGGCTGTTGGAGACTGAAGAAGACCCGCCAGGCTGCGTACCCAGGCCAGCATGCCTGCTCCTCGCACATCTCATAGGTGACAGTCTTAGAGAGGGTGCAGCAAGAGGACTCAGTAGAAGCGCTTTCGACTCTGTTCCTGCCATTTGTTGTAGAGTATGATACCGATGACAATGGCAAACACAGAAAATACCAGGGAGAAAAAGACAATGAGGAAGAGGGCCAAGCCACTCAGGGGCGGCAGTGGGGCTGTCACTGAGGAAGCAAGAGAGAAGCAAGTTAGAAACAGGGAAGCCACCCAGCAGGGATGTATGAACCAACAGACTATTAAGTCCCTAGTTTTTGGCTACTTTTTCTGGGGAGCCAGAGATTAGACTGACTTTTCCTTTCCAGCTGCTTCAATTTAAAACTGAGCAGCCCTAACTCCTGTTCATCTGTAACATGAAGGAAAGTGAAAAAGCAGGTGCAAACCCTCCATATTCTTCAAGGAGAAGACAGAAAGGAGATAGCCCTGCAAGCTATGGGCAAAGCCATCTCAGACCCCACACATCACTCCAACCTCCTCCTATACCATAGCACCATTTCCTAGGCTCCCCTGGGCTTACTCTCAGGCAGCTTCATATTGTCCACCGAGGGCAAGAACACATCTCGATGCAGCTTCTCCTCTTCTGGGGTTCTCTCCACTGTCAACTCAAATAACTTCAGGGAAATGACATCATGATTATCTAGAGAAAAAAAGATTACTCCAGCCACTTAAAAAGAGGTATCTTGGAGTCGGTATCTTAGGGTACGCTAACTAGCAGTGACCTTGAAAAAAATAACTGAAACTTCGTTTTCTTATTTAAAAATAAAGATAAGGAGCAGAGGATATCTTATACCCTTCTGTATTTAAGTTTTTACAATAAGCATGCAATACCCATATAATATGGGAGCCCTGGTAGCATAGTGCCTAAGGCATTTGACTGCTAACCAGAAGGCTGGCAGTTCAAACCCACCAGCCACTCCTCAGAAGGAAGATTGGGAATTAAGAGATAATACTTCTATTACAAGAATTAAATCCTGTATCATATGTAAAATTAGCACAGTTAGAGGAGACACAGTTATACTACAGCTTCTACTTAGTCAAAACAATGCACATGAGACAGGAAAGGTTTCATGGCAGATGTTTAATGAAGCATGGACAAAACATACTTACTGGCATAGAATTAACTTCCCTTTTACAATACACCATTTCTTTGCAGCTCCTTGCAACTGTGACCCTGAATCTCACAAATAATTACCAGACAAAGGATCAAGGAATTAGGGACTAGGCTTCTCATTAAAAATACCATTATAAATGCACATTTATAAATATGTATCATTATAAACACACTGTTTCAAAACAGTGAGGTTATCTTATTGATGCTCAATTTGACTCATCTTTGAATCAGTGGGAAGGTATTAATGTGTTTTGAGAGTCATTTTGACATGAAACAAGAAGTTCTTTTACATCTTCCTTGCTTTTCTGGGAAGGTCCAGGCTTATTGTGTGTATTTCCTACTTTAGACCAGGTATTAGCCATTATGGGAGCTCTGGTAGCACAGTGGCTAAGACACTTGCCTGCTAACCAGACGGCTGGTGGTTCAAACCCACCAGCCACTCCTCGGAAGGAAGGTTGGGCAATCCTACTTCCGTAGTGATACTGCCTCGAAAACCCAAGGAGGGGTCATTATGAGTCGGGTCCTACTCGATGGCACATAACAACAACAACAACATTAGCCATTATTTCCAAGAGGCTGTAGTTCCTGTTAGTGGGAATTTTTGGTAATAAAAGACCACAAATGTGGGTGCTCAGGGTGCTCACTTCTATTAAGTTGGTTATTATGAACTGGATTTCTTGTCATTTCTATTATTAGGATGGCACCACAGCTGCTTGGGCTGCTAAAATCTTTAGCAGATCTCCAGATAGGAAAACGCTGGATTCACCTTCAATTAAAAAAATATTTTAGCTGTCAGGGCTGAGTTTAAAGTTTAAATCTAGTTGTTGTTGTTTTTTGTTGCCGTCGAGTCAGCTCTGACTCACAGTGACCCTATGTCCAACCGAACGAAACACTGCCCACTCCTCCACCAGCCTCACAATCCTTGCTCTACCTGAGCCTACTGTTGTAGCCACGGTGTCAATCCATCTCGTTGAAGGTCTTCCCCTTTTTTACTTACCCTCCAATTTACCAAGCATGATATTCTTATCCAAGAAATGGTCCCTTCTGATAACATGGCCAAAGTAGGTGAGATGAAGTCTGGTCATTCTCCCTTCCAAGGACCATTCCGGCTACACTTGTTACACGACAGATTTGTTAGTTCTTCTGGCAGTCCATGGTACATTCAGTATTCTTTACCAGCACCACAACTCAAAAGCATCAATTTTTTGGTTTTCCTTATTCAATGTCCAGCTTTCACTTGCATATGAGGCTACTGAAAATATCATGGCTTGGGTCAGGCACACCTTAGTCTTCAAAGAGCATCATTGCTCTTCAGCAAAGAAATCAGTATCATCTGATTTCTTGACTGCTGCTTCCATTGGTGTCAACTGTGGAACCAAGTTATAAGAGATCTTTGACAATTTCAATCTTTTTTCCATTAATTGTGATACTGCTTATTGGTACAGTTGTGAGGATTTTCATTTTTGTTGAGGTATAATCCACACTATAGACTCTAGTCTTTAATCTTCATCAGTAAATGCTTCAAGTCATCTCCACTTTCAGCAAGCAACGTGTGTCATATGTATACCACAAATTGTCAATGAGTCGTACTCCAATCCTGATGCCGTGTTCTTCTTCATATAGTCCAGCTTCTCAGATTATTTTCTCGGCACATAAATTGAATAAATATAGAGAAAGGATACAACTTGGCACTCTCCTTCCTGGTTTTAAACTATGCAGTAGTTTTCTCTGGCTAGCACTAGAGAACCCCACCAGCCTATGGCACCTGAACAGATGTTAGCTAGGTAAAACTGGAAAATAAATTTCATTCCATGGGAAAAATAAATAAAAATAACAATGCAATATCCCCTCACTCGGTTTGAACAACAGCCTCCTGGTCTATGCACAGCTTCCTCATGAGCACAATTAAGTGCTCTGGAATTCCCATTCTCCTCAATGTTATCCATAATTTGTTATGATCCACACAATTGAATGCTTTTGCATAGTCAATGAAACACAAGTAAACAAATTTCTGGTATTCTCTGCTTTCAGCCAAGATCCATCTGACATCAGCAATGACTGCCTTGTTCCACATTCTCTACTGAATCCAGCTTGCATTTCTGGAAGTTCCTGGTCCACATACTGCTGCAACCGTTTTTGAATTATCTTCAGTAAAATTTTACTTGCATGTGATATTGCTGCTATTGTTTGATAATTTCCACATTCTGTGGGATCACCTTTCTTTGGAATGGGTACAAATATGGATCTCTTCCAGTCGGTTGGCTAGGTGGTTGTCTTCCAAATTTCTTGACCTAAAGGAGTAAGTGCCTTCAGCACAGCATCCATTTGTTGAAAAATCTCAATGGGTATTCTGTCAAGTCCTGGAGCCTTGTTTTTCACCAATTCCTTCAGTGCAGCTTTGACTTTTCCTTCAATATCATTGGTTCTTGATCATATGCCACCTTTTGAAATGGATGAACATCCACCAATTCTTTTTGGTACAGTGACTCTGTATTCCTTCCCTCTTTAGATGTTTCCTGCATCATTCAATATTTTGCCCATGGAATCTTTCAATATTGCAACTTGAGGCTTGAATTTTTTCTTCAGTTCTTTCAGCTTGAGAAATGCCAAGTGTGTTCTTCCCATTTGGTTCTCTAACTCCAGGTCTTTGTACATTTCATTATAATAACTGACTTTGTTTTTTTCATGCTATCCTGTGAAATCATCTGTTTAGCTCTTTTATCTTGTCCTTTGTCCCATTTGCTTTAACCAATTTGCTTTCTGTTCAAGAGCAAGTTTCAGAGTTTCTTCTGACATACATTTTGGTCTTTTCTTCCTTTCCTGTTTTTTTTAATGACCCTTTGCTTTCTTCATGTGTGATGTTCTTGAAGTCATCCTACAATTCATCTGGTTTTTGGTCATTGGTATTCCCATGTATCAAATCTATTCTCCAGGTGGTTTCTAAATTCAAATGGGATGTAATGAAAGTAATATTTTGGCTCTCATGGGCTTGTTTTAATTGTCTTCAGCTTCAACTTGAACTTGCATATGAGCAATTGATGGTCTGTTCCACAGTCTGTAAATTTTCACCCAAATCACAATAAAAAATAAATAAATATTGCAGAAAACACAGACTTAGTAACATAGGTGCTATCACTAGAAATCTAAGCCAGCTCTGCCTTAGGGCCATCTTGTTAGAAACTTCTGAACTATGAGAGCCATGTAGAGGAAGAAGTGAATGTACAGGCTAAGCACAAAGGAAGAAAGAGCAGAGGTCCAAGTAAATGCTAGCATGTACCTCCAAGAAAGTCACAGCAGCAGGAATATGGTATGCTGAAGGCCGGGGACACTGGTACAAGTAGTTGACTGCGTGCTATTCTCTAGAACTTCTATCTCAATGGATCTAGAACTTCTATCACCATTCATTCACTAGTGTGGTAGTTAAGTTGTGTGTCAACTTGGCTGGGCCTGGTTTTGAGTGACTGGGCAGCTGGATGTGGTGATCCCCCACGATGAGACTGGTTATCAACTCCATGGTGGAATCTACTAGAGCAGCTGAGTAGCTGATCTTAAGGATGTGGTCTGCTTCCAGTATATAAGCAGCAGCATTGAGAAAGGTCCCTGGAGCTTTTTGGCACACTTGGACCCTGCATGTAGCTGAGTTGTCATTCAGCAGCCTGCCATGTTGTCTGAAGAGCTTGGAACTGTCTCTGGAATTGAACTATTGGCCTGCCATGTTATTTGGTAATCTTGGGACTGTGCCATTTTACTGGTCATCAGCCTCAGCAGCCAGCAGCTACCTGAGTGAAGAGATGCCTCTAGCTCCAGTGAGCCGGGAATAAGAGGCAGAGCTGAAGCCCAAGGTTGAGGGGCCTGCACTTAGCTCCTAGAGCTTGGCACTTTGAACTCGGACTTCTAGCCTCCTAACTCGTAAGAGAATACTGTTTGTTACAACCACCCATTTGTAGTATGTGTTAGAGCTGCACTAGAGAACCAGTATAACTGGGAACACCTCTCAGAGGCCCATCTTGGGCATATCAAATCATTCTCTTTTGATCCTTTGCCCTGGACCTATGACATTCTGGTCCAGTTCTGTTCTTAGTTGTGACTGAGTATAACATGTGCATAATAAATCATCTCTTCTTCTGAGTCATAGCTGAAGAATTAAATAAACAAAAAACTGAGGGAAGGACTTCTGGTAAGATGGAGGAGACAAGCGACACAGACCCTCTTCAACAAAGAAAACAAAAACCAATGGACAGGGATACTGAAGATAATCCTGGAGCCACAAGCTTTGAAAGGAACTATACAGAAGTGGATTAGGTACCAATTAATGGAAAAACCTGAATGAAAACAGTGAATACAGAGATGGTCGGAGCTGAGGACTGTCAGCTACTCTGATGGGACCAAAGCCTGAATATTTCCAAGTAGTGTTGGGACCTGAGAGTTACCTAAAAATCAGCCCTGGTCACCAAGGGCTACAGGGATGTCTGCGCTGGTGGCCTGTGACTAGGAAGGGAAACAGCAAGTAGGGAGAAAACCTGAGCTGTTGACTTTCCGCTGTCTGGAGAGCACAGCCATTTTGACTGTTTACAAGTGGCTGCCATTTTGAATACTTAAAGTGATCAAGGGTGCAGCCATTTTGGATATTTAAAGTGACTGAGGGCACAGCCTTTTTTTTTTTTTTTCAATTATGATTTGGGTGAAAATTTACAGAGCAAATTCACTTTCCATACAGCAGTTCACATACACTTTGTCTCATGACATTGACCACAATTTACCAC
>NW_006921604.1:6747663-6748384 GCF_000298275.1 Orycteropus afer afer
GCAGCCCTTCTTTCTCCCAAGATTGTTCTCTCCAAGGAGTGTATCTACCTCAGGTAAATGTTCAACTCATATGCCTGTCTTTTGTTTGGCTGGAAGGAGGGCAAAGCCATTTTGAATTACAAGTGGTGGCCATTTTGGATATTTAAAGTGACCGAGGTTGCAGCCATTTTGAATGTTTACAAGCGGCGGCCATTTGGGATATTTAAAGTGACCGAGGGTGCAGTCATTTTGAATCTTTACAAGTGGCAACCATTTTGGATTTTAAAGTGATAGCACTCTCATTCGGATTCCAGGGACCTAAGAATAGGCTCTGTTTGTCAAGGTCAGCAGGGACATATGAGAGGCTGACAAAGGAAAGGAGAGAGGTGGTGAGTGTGTAAGTGCTGTCAATTAGCAAATAGAGGAGCACAGTACCCTGCTTGTTTGGATAACATACAAACAAAACAAAGAAAACAAAAATAGTGGGCAAATCACTCCAACATACAATCACCAATTAAATAAAAATACAAAAAACGTTACATTGCCTCAAAGATAACAGAGCTTCACAGTCCACATGAAGAAGCAAGATAAAGCAGGAGAAACAAGGGACCAGGATACAGTCCCAAAACACATTCCTGAGGAAGATGCAGCATTGGAACTCCCTGATAAGGAATTCAAAAGAATTATATTTAGGTATCTTCAACGAATTGAGAGACAGATCAAGAAAAACACAGAGAAAACC
>NW_006921604.1:6749911-6751265 GCF_000298275.1 Orycteropus afer afer
TAAATAAAAATAAAGTGGGTATGGGGGGGGCGGGGCACACTGAAGGGAAGGACTCCTTGGGATTAACCAAAATAATTATTCTCTTTTGGTATTTCTAACAGTTGGGAACACTAAAACTACATTAGGAGGTTAACAGAGCGGGTCCTTGAAACCTGCAAACTCAAAGAAAAATGTGTATACAAGGAAACTTCTTTCAGTTTTAGTTGCATGTCAAGATTATACATACAGCAAGTATCTTAAATCTGTGCCTCTCATCCCCATGTCAAGGCTAGATCTGTTCCATAGGTTTAGCCTGCACGGTATTTAGAATCTAGTTGCCAAAAGTAATCTCTATAGTGACAGAAAGCAAATCGATGGTTCTCTGGAGCCAGGGTAAGGGAGGAATTACTGCAAAGGGGCACAATGGAATTTTGTTTAGGTGACAGAAACATTCTATGTCTTGATTATAGTGGTAATTACACAGGTATAAATATTTGTCAAAACTTCAACCTGTACACTCCTATTGTATATAAAGTATATCTTAATAAGCTGTTTTTTTTAATTACCTTCCAAGTTTTTTAAAAGCAGAAGATTATACATAAAAGTCCAGATTTCTAGCTTCTCTTGAAAAATTGGAAGACGTGGCTTCACTGAGTGCACGTTCCCTCTTGGCAAGAATAATTGGAGCTAAATAGCTCCTGCTCTTTCAGCTGCTATTTGCCTTTCTATTTTGCCATAAGAAAGTTCTATTTCAAACTACTTTTATCCATAATAAAGAATTTTAATCAAAAGAACCAAAAGTTTAATTCCTTACCTCTTCCCAAAAGAGACTAAAGCCAAGGGAAAGAATAAACACACAGCTAGAAGATACAAATCTGGAAAGAGTAGGAATAGAAACTAGGAGACAGGAAAGTAAAAGAGTCAGGCATTGTGAATGCCACAGAAGTGAAAAGAAGGGAAAAGCCTGAGTTATTGGTCAACCAAGGTGAAGAGAGAACAAAGAATAAGGCCCAACAACTAGCAGACAAGGGAAGAGAAGTAACTTTTGTGAGAACAGTGTTAGTAAGAAGCAGATAACAGAAGTATCTGCACACGCCACACATTTAAGCCTCAGCAAAAAGGAACGTTTGGAAGTCAGTTACAAGAGCAGGGATGGCAGAGTCAAGGAAAAGTCTGTTAAGAGAAAGGGGACTGAGCACATTAGTAGACAGGAGAGGGTCTGACTACAGAAAGGGGCACCTGAAACAGGAAAGCAAAGAACTCAAAACAGCTGCAAGACTGGCTTAATGAAGAGGCAAATACTACTTTCCATCAGCACCAGCCATCTCCTGGAGACAACTGTACTAGGAAAACCTAGGCCTGAGGTTTTTTTTTT
>NW_006921604.1:6753546-6777913 GCF_000298275.1 Orycteropus afer afer
GGTTTCACATTTAAGTCTTTGATCCATCTGGAGTTTGTTTTTGTGTGTGGTGTGAGGTACAGATCTTGTTTCATTTTTCTGCACATTAGGCCTGAGGTTTTGAAGAGCTCTGGATACAAGAACACAGGAAAACAAGTACTCTCTGGGCATCTGCTTCCCCGATCTCTATTTGCCTAACTCTTCCTCCTGAGAAGCCTCAAAAAGGCTTTGGAATTGAGAAATTACCTCAGTCAGGGTAAACAAAGACTGCATAATCAGTACCTGAGAGATCTCCAGTGATGGAAGAGGTTCCAAAGTAGTAGCCTCGGGGCAGACGGACCCCAGGCACCTCAATGCAATCCCTCCACTCATGCTTGCCATCGATGTCAATCATTATCTAGAATAAAAAAGAAGAGATAAATCATGGTAAGTCCACAAGAATAGGAGCGAGAACACCACCAATCAACAAGTCCAAGATGAGGACTTACCGTCAAATGCCTCTTGACATAGCGAATCACAAGGAAGGTGTCATAATGGAGATTGCGGACAATGGCTGTACAGCCCCCCAACTCTGTAGGTCGCCCATCCCGCTCATGATCATAGCTGAGGGAGCCATTGTTCACCATAGCTGAGATGTAGGGGAATACCCGCTAGAGAAGCAGGGAGGGAAAAGCAGAGGACAATAAGGAAGAGCTCTTAGGAATACCTGTACAAACAGCACTAGGAATTTTGCACATACAAGCTGAGCCCCTTACAGCAAACCAGACAACTACTCTGCCTTATTATTAGCAGCCCCCTAAGACCTTATATTCAGATGGCCAATAAGGGATACTGGCCTAGAAAGGGATTGAACTTTGTACTTGCCTTCAGTAGCTCTCCTTGCTCCCAGTCTGAGGTGGGCCTGAAATGGCACCTCTAAGATTCTGAAGTCTGGCGTATACCTTTCTTAGAGATCACCTTTGGCACTTACATACTGCCCAAGGCTGGTGGTTTTCTTTTTACATATGTATACATATCTCCTCCCCTACCACAAAAGCTTCTTAAAGAAAAAAATCATTCATCGTGGTATTTTGCGTGTCTCCAAGCCAGTCCCTTCCCTTCCCCCACCTCCCCTCCACCCAAGGTCAGTGCTTTGCACACAGCAGGTATTCTGAAATGCCCATTTGCATATTTCCATTCAGAATAGCTCCTTTCAAATTCTAAAACACTATGAGCAATGTGATGCTAAATGGATTAGGACTCAGAAAAAGCACTGCCAAAACCTGGCTGCAGATGGTGTTATCCAGTCATGATGACTGTTCTTAGTCAAAAACCCTTCAGCCCACTTAAACCTCATCACACATAAAACCAGTTGCCATTGCATCTATTCTGACTCATGGTGACCCCATGTGTGTCGGAGCAGAACTGTGCTCCTTAGGATTTTCAATGGCTGGTTTTTTGGAAGATGATCACAAGTCTTTCTTCTGATGCACCTCTGGGTGGCCTCAAACCTCCAACCTTTTGGTTCGCAGCCAAGCGAGTATGTTAACCATTTCTACCACCCAAGGGCTCCATCCACACATAACCTCTCCCAATAACTCCTCAGGGGAAGGGTCTCCCAACACAAGGAGAAAATGAAAGTTTCCCTGTGTCCCACCCATTCTCCCCTTCTACTTCAGAGTTCCTCTCTTTCCAATAGAGTTGTAGAAGCAAATTCTCCCTTAGAAATGATGAGCTAACCATTCCAGAACAAGCCCAGTGCTAAGGCAGTGCAGAGGCAGGGTGATCAAAGGAGAGGGTAACATGAGGCATGCTACTTTTCTGGTGAGCTTCCCATTGTCCTACACAGTCAACATGCAAGGTGGAGATGCAGTCGAGATCAGAGACTGGTGACTCTTGAGACAACAGCCACACAGATACCAAACAGCAGCAAATGTTGAGTGGACACATATGGGAATGAGAGATGGCTATGGTTGGTCAAGAATTGAGTACCTGGATGCCAGGAGAATATCGCCTCTTCTGGGCCTGAGGGGTCCAGCAGGTTATTATAGAAACAAGAGAGGGCACAGAAGACAGGAGATCAAGTGAGAAAGAAACAACCATAAGAGAGCTATGACCCAGCTGTGAGGGATGAGCAAACCAACCTAAATCCCCAACCAGGATTTTAGAGTCCATGGAAAGCATTCAGCAGGTCCTCACTCCCCTACATTATATGCAAAATTGCGTGCACAGGTGCTTGTACATTTTTCTGAGGAGAAGGTCTGTTAGTGTCATCAGATTCTCAAAGGAGTCCACTAGGAAGACTTCTCTAACCTAGGGAGGGCCCTGAAGCTTGCAGAAGGTGCCCTATTAAAACACACAGCATCACACTGTCCAGGCAGAGCCCCCTATGTCTCTGGGAGTCGGAAGATCAGGCCACAGATTTATCTGTATCCAGACTACAGTACTTCTACAGCAAGGGATGAAATGGGAGAGACAAATAGGGCTCAATTCTTCCAAATTCAAGATGTCATTTACTGAGCTCTTGCCAGAAGACAGAAATCTCACCATTCAAGAGACTGTGAAATTAATCTGAAGGGATCATTTATCCTCTAATTGAGCCTTATGGACATATACTTCCAAATGACCGCTGTCAGTCTAACCCACAGTACAAGGACAAGGAAGAAGTTCCATGAGAGCACTGCAGCACAGCAGCTTTAAAAAATCTTCCTTAGGCAGGAGGTATTTAGCTTTGCTCCAGAAAACTGTCACAGTTCTAAGTTACTAGCAACTAGGGTTGTCTATACAAGCTCAGCTCAGCCTTGCCCTATGGGAAAGGTGGGTTAAGGTGGAGAGCCCAAAGCATTCCTCTAATACTTAGTTAGCACCTATGACAAGCTAGGCATGTTACAGATGCTGGGAATTCGATGGGAGACAAGACAGGCAAGGTGTCTGCTCTCACTGAGCTGACATTCTAGTGGAAGAGTCGAGCAATAAACAAGAAAAGTATTTCAGATAGTGATAATGAAAACACGTAATACAATAAAGACTGATGAGGAACTATGTCTCTGAAGAAGCAACATCTGAGCTGAGACCCAGTAACTAGAGGGAGTTCTCCAAAATAGCATATGAGCCCAAAATGGGAGCATATTCAAGGAACTAAAAAGATGGGGTGTCTGAAACACAGCTAGTGAGAAGAGCATGGTGTGAGTGGAGGGTACAGAGATAGAAAGAAACTAGATCACGTAGGGCCTTACAGACCACAGTAAGGAGTTTGAGGTAGGCCTCAGAACATCTCTGGTAGAATATATAGAGAGGTATGAAATCAATCAGGGGATAACTGTTGTTGTTGGGTGCTATAGAGTCAATTCTGACTCACAGTGACCCTACGCATAACAGAATGAAACAATGCCTATTAGTGGGTGATTAAATTATCACAAAACAACTTACAATTATCACTTAGAATAAGGAATTCTACGTTACCAAGCTATTTACAGAAATGAGCTTCTGATCAGAATGCCCCTAATTTCAGTGAACAATTAAAGAAGGGAATAAAAATGATCTGTGTAGCTCTGATGATTCCAAGCCTTGTTTCATTTGTCACCCCCAGTCCTGTGATCAGAACTTTAAACTATAACTTTAGAAAGGACCTACAATAACTATCCTTAACCTATGGGTGCTTTACTTTACAAAGGCTGGCACGGCATCTGATTTTCTGGTAATAGCCAGGCTGGAGGTTGGCTGGACCTCAGAATCACCTGAGAGCTTTTCAATGGCAAAGATAAGTGGTTCTTTACCCACAGAGTCTCACTCAGTAGATCTAAGGTAGGGCCCTGGATTATGTATTTTTTAAAAAGCACTTCAGATGATTGTGCTGTGCAGCCAAATTTAAGAAACACTGCACTAGGCACAGAGCCTCATGGCTATGTAACTTAAACTTCTCAATGTCAGCAATTCATGACCGGGCCTTCAACTTTTAAACCACACATTAGTAGTAAGTCTTTAAATACTATCTTATTTTCTTTGCCCAGTCAGGAGTTCTTCAAGTGTTTCTTAGGTCACCACTAATTTCACACAGCAGCAAATTTTCTTTCCCTGGAAAGCAGCTGGAACCACAGGCTGAAGAATCACACTGACTCAGTAAGATAAGTTATTTCATTCCTAATATGAATCACCAGATGAGTAACCCCTGCCAATTGTCCAAATAATTGTTGTCTGTAAGATGAAGAAATGTTTTCAACTTTTTATACCACAAGACCACTTTCAAAAAAAGAAAGACACTCTACATGATAAGTTTACCTCCAGCAAAGCTTGATTGAAAAAGAGACATATAAGTTTGTGGATTTATTAATTCTATGCTGAAATTCCACCGGCCCGGAGCACACTGGTTGTGGACCTCTAGCCAGAAAAAAAGAACACACATGGTATCTGCACAGATGTCAGTTCTAACTGTGTTATACCCCATTTATAGCTGTCTAATCTTGGGTGGAGAGCTCTGGTGGCATAGTGCCTAAGGCACTTTATTGCTAACCAGAAGGCTGGAGGTTCAAACCCACCAGTCACTCCTCGGAAGGAAGATGGGGCAAACTACTTTCGTAGTGATACTGCCTCAGAAACCCAAGGAGGTGTTGCTATGAGTCGGGTTCGACTTGACGGCACATAACAACAATAATCTTGGGTGATATATATCGTTTCTTTGATCTTGCATTTCCTCATTGTAGACAGAATAATACACAGCTCACAGGGTTGATTATAAAGATGAAATGAAATGAGATATGCAAAGCATGTACTACAGAATCTGGCCGTCAGGAGGGAGTCAATAAACGTTTGTTCAGTGAGTAACTAATTAATCAATATCTAAACCAAAAAAACCCACTGCCATCAAGTCAATTCCAACTCATAATGACCCCCATTGGGTTTCCAAGGCAGTAAATCTTTACAGAAGTAAATTGTCCATTGTCCTTCCACAGAGCAGCTGGTGCATTCGAACTGCCAACCTTCTGATTAGCAGTCAAATGCCTTATGTACTGTGCCATCAGAGCTCCTTCATCATACCTAGGTACAAGTAATGTTGACAGGTACTTATATATAAGCATAATGCCAAACATATATCCATTAGAACAGTAATTCTAAGACTACCGATTGCTGTGGACCAGTAAAATTTCTAAAAATATTTGGGAATTAACGTTGTTGTTGTTGTCATGTGCCGTTGAGTTGGACCTGACTCATAGTGACCCCTCCTTGGGTTTCCAAGGCAGTATCACTATGGAAGTAGATTGTCCCATCTTCCTTCTGAGGAGTGTTTGGTGGGTTTGAACCGGCAGCCTTCTGGTTAGCAGTCAAGTGACTTAAGCACTATGCTACCAGAGCTTTCCCTGGGAATTAATAGGGTTGTCGATTACTATTACTTTATGTATTAATTTCTGCCAATTAAATACATTAAAACATAATCATGAAAAAACACCCATCTATTACATTATGTCAGGAGCTCTGGTAGTGCAGTGCCTAAGGCGCTTGACTGCTAACCAGAAGGCTGGAGGTTCAAACCCACCAGCCACTCCTTGGAAGGAAGATGGGCAATCTACTTCCGCAGTGATATTGCCTCGGAAACCCAAGGAGGGGTCGCTATGAGTCGGGTCCAACTTGATGGCACATAACAACATACATTATGTCTAGGAGCTCTGGTGGTGTAGTGCCTAATGCATTTGACTGCTAACCAGAAGGCTGGCGGTTCAAACCTACCAGCCACTCCTAGGAAGGAAGGTTGGGCAATCTACTTCTGCAGTGATACTGCCTCAGAAACCCAAGGAGGGGTCACTGTAAGTCAGATCTGACTTGACAGCAGTGAGTGATACAGTAAGTCTAGAAATTATGGAATGGAAGCAGGTTTTATTCTGCACAGTTTCATCAAAAATAAAATTAAGTATAAAAAAAATAAAATAACTTAAAAGTATAATGACACATTCACATACAAAAAACAAACCATCTATAATAAACATCATTTTATAAAAGGACATTTTAACAGAGATAGACTAAACACTATGTAATCACTATGTAATTTCATAGTAAAACAATTGGATACAATTGGCACTTATGAAAAAGATCATTTACCATTCCTATTCTTGGGCCCATGAAAACTCTCTTACCAATGAATACAAGTTTATGGACAGTATTTGGAAACAAGTCTTTTAGAGCAGTGTTTTCTGACACAAAATATACTGTAGTCTACTAGGCTCGGAAAGTATGCCCTCTGGAACTTAGATGAGAAGGAAAAAAATGTGGGAGAGATGAGAGAACAGAGCCAAAACAAATGCTGCCAAGACGTTTGAAAAATGCACCATGGGAATGCCATTTAACATGTGAATAATAAGAGTTAACATTTACTTAGAGTTTACTCTGTGACGTACACTGTACTTAGTACCGTACATGGTATGCACTCATGCATTAATTCTCATAATAACTCTATGAGGTAGTATTAGTATCATAGACACTAATACAGTTCACAGATAAGAAAATCTGCCCAAGATAATACAGGTATTAAGTAGTAGACCCAGGATTTGAAACCAGGTAGTCTGGCCTGAGAGGCACAACTCAATCACAATGTCACACTGCCTTAAAAATCAACGTGAAAAAATGTTTAGTATACAGGCATACCTTGGAGATATTGCAGGTTTGGTTGCGGAACACCACAATAAAGTGAATTATCACAATAAAGCAAGTCACACAAAGTGTATTATTTCCCAGTGCATATAAAAGTTATAGGCACTGTACCTATACTACAATCTATTAGTGTGTAATAACATTATGAAAAAGTTTCAAGTATTGTGAGAATTACCAAAATGTGACACAGTAACACCAAGTGAGCACATGCAGTTGGAAAACTGGCACTGACAAACTTGCTCAATGCATAGTTGCCACAAACCTTCAACTTGTGAAAATTAAATCACCAAAGTGCATTAACAAGGTACACCTGTACACAGTTAAGAATAAAAAAAAAAAAAAAGTATGTATCCTAAAACACAAAGAAATACTATAGCATGATTCCACATTAAAGAAGAGAGACATAATAACTGAATATAACATAGATCTGGATTTCCTTTTGCTGTAAAGGATATCATTAGGATAACTGGTGAAATCTGAAAAAGGTCTATAGATTAATAACAGAATTGTATCAATATTAATTTAGTTCCTGATTTTGATCATTATGCTGTGGCTATGGAAGAGAATGCCTTGTTTTTAAGAAAAATACACTGATGTATTTTGGAGTAAGGGGGCATCATGAAGGCAATTTACTCTGAAAGAGCTCAGAAAATAAACATACACACCCATGAACACATACACCACACAGAGTGAAAGAAAAGGACAAAGCAAATGTAGCAAAATGTTATTAACATTTTGGAAAATCCAAGTCAAGAGCACCCAGGAATTCTTTTTTAGTATTCTTGTAACTTATCTAAAAATTTGAAACTTTATCAAAATAAAAATCTAGTAATAATCTAGTATTATCCTTTCAATTTGTCTGAAAATTTCTAAAATTAACAAAGTTTTTCTTAAAAACAGTATGTACAACCTGATGCAATGTTCTTATTTTTAGACAGATGTTTGTACAGTTTTGCTTTTTGTTTTAGCCCTTCCTGATTTTTCTGTAATGAGCAGGAATGGCTTTTATATAAAACGAAGAATTAACAAGACAAATGCCTCTTCTATTACTCCTCCATTTGCTGATAATCCCTTTGAATCATTAATGAAACACATTTTACTGCCACTTCCACAGACTGATCAATGATTTTTCAGAGTTTCAAAACATTACAAGTAGCTGGGTTTTACAGTAATCTTCATTCAGCTAATCTTTTATGCAGGAATCTGGATAAAGAAGTGACTGGTTAATTCAGCAACACCTATAAAAAGGGGTATCAACATCAGCAAGATGCTCACCATACTACTGATGCCTAATAAAGCCCAAACTACCACTGACTTACACTAATGACTCCATTTGTAAATCTCATAGCTCAGCTGGACAGAGAAAAGTGGCACCTCCAGGCCTGGAGAACGTTCATATATATGAACATCACTACAATACATACAAGCTCTGGTGGTATAGTACCTAAAGCACTTGACTGCTAATCAGAAGGCTGATGGTTCAAACCCACCAGCCACTCCTCGGAAGGAAGACTGGGCAATCTACTTCTGTGGAGATACCGTCTCAGAAACTGAAGGAGGGGTCGCTATGAGTTAGATCTGACTCGACAGCAGTGTGTTAGGTTTGTTTGTGTTACATGGAGCTGATGGTGTAGTGAGTGCCTAAGGCATTTGACTGCTAACCAGAAGGTTGGTGGTTCAAACCTACCAGCCACTCCATGGAAGGAAGACTGGGCAATCTATTTCCATAAAGACTGATCACCTCAGAAACCCAGAGGGGGTCATTATGAGTCGGAATTAACTCGATGGCAATGAGCTTGGTTTTTTTGGTTTTATGATACGTACCCCCTTATGAAACTCAAGGTATGATTTTAATCCTATTTCTTTTTGTTGTGACCCCACTAGAGCAAACTCAAATCATGTAATTTGGAGATTTCAAGAAATACTACTACACAATCAAGTAACTTAAATCTGGAGATGTCCCAAACACTGAAGTTTATATTAATCCACCCACCCAGATGACAAGTGCCAAGATTCAGAATACAGCCTAATATGTCTTAATTTCACTGCTGCTCATCGTTTTTATAGTTATGTGAATATTTGTTGTTAATAAAAAGAGCTATCAAACTTTATAGAACAGGGGATCCTGACCACAGTCCATGAACCTCCTAAAATTCCATGTAAAATTCTAAGTGTATGTACATCTTTCTGTGGGTCTATGACTTTCATGAGATTCTCAAAAGGGTCATGATACCAAGAAAGGTAAAGAACTAATCAAGAGTGAAGCATCTTCGTAGCATCTTCTCTGCCCCTCCTTCCTTGCTCTCTCTTTCTCTGTTCCAGGGAAAAACATCATCTTCTCCTTGCCATCATTCAATACTAGCAGAAAACCCTAAGTTTTCCATACTTCTTTCAAAAACCAGTTCTCACTAATGAAGCTCTACCTCAAGAGCTTGCCAATACTCTGTAGGCCTGACTTCCAAAGGAGTCTCTCTTAGAAAATATGCCCCACCAATAATCCTAAATTGCATCCAAGTTGGATAATAACAAGAGAACTTAAGAGGTCATGGAATTCCTTTAATAATGTGGAGATGCTCTCTGCCAAGACTTAAGAGGCCAAGAAGGATCAGTGTCTTCAAGATAAAGAGTTGAAGGAATGTGTTTTTAAATTGGATGGCATAGTGTTTGCAATTTTCTTCCAGTTTCAGAGGAGGAAAAATTACCATCACCCTAAAAAAATGTGGGGAATGCCTCAACAAGATTTCCAAGCTGGCTTGATCTGGGAAGAATATAGCTGTTCTCTCTACTCTCTACCAGCTGCTTCTGCCTCCATGGGCTAAGGTCCAAACATCTTACAGAGAATAAGGAGGGTCAAGTCTATGAGTGGAATTGCTGGTCATATGGTTAATTTTGTTTAACCATCTGAAGAACTGCCAAACTATTTTCTAAAGTGGTTGTACCATATTACATCCCCACCTGCAGTGTACAAGAGTTAAATTTTACTACATGCTATCTTTTTTTCAGTTTTGTCATCTTAGTGGATGTTATCTCCTTGTGGTATTCACTTGCATTACCATCATGGCTAATTATGTTGAGTTTCTTCTCATGTGCTAATTAGTCATTTGTATATTTTCTTTGGATAACTATTCAGATCCTTTGCCCATTTTTAAAACTGGATTGTCTTTTTGAGTCATAATAGTTCTTTATATATACAAGATACAAGTCCTTTATCAGATACATAATTTGCCTGTTTTCTCCCACTCTGTGGTGGTATTTTCATTTTCTTGATGTATTCTTTGAAGCACATAAATTTTTGATTTTGATGAGTTCAATTTATCTACTTTTTCTTTCATTGCTTGTGCTTTTGGTAGCATTATCTATGGAACCTTTGCCTAATCCAAGGTCATGAAGAATTATACCTGTTTTCTTCTATGAGTTAATTTTTCCATATGGTATGAGGTAGGGGTCCAATGTATTCTTTCACATATGGATATCCAGTTGTTCTAGTTCCATTTGTTGAAAAGACTATTCTTTCCCCATTGAATTGTTGTGACACCCTTTTCAAAGATCAATTGACCATAAATTCTATTCCACTGATCTATGTCTATCCTTATGCAAGCACCACACTGTTTTGATTACTGTCACTTTGTAGTAAGTTTTGAGTGCAAGTCCTTCACTTTGTTCTTATTTTTCAAGATTGTTGTCAATAGCCAAACAAGTCCCTTCCATTTCCATACGGATTTTAGAATCAGTTTCCCCATTTCTGCAAACAAGTCAGTGAGGCTTTTGATAGGAACTGCATCAAATCTGTGGCTCAATTTGGGGAACACTGTCATCTTAACAGTATTAAGTTTGCCAGTCTATGAACAGCCATATTTTTCCATTTATTTAGTTCTTCTCTAATTTCTTTCAACAGTGTTTGTAGTTTTTGAAGTATAAATCCTGTACTTTGTTAGATTCATCTATAAGTCTTTCATTCTTTTGATAATAGTATGAATGAAATTTTCTTCATTTCACTTTGGATTATTCATTCCAAGTATAGAGAAATATAACTGATTTTTGTATACTGAGCTTATATCCTGAAACTTTACTGAACCAGTTTCTAATAGGTTTTTCAAGATTCTTGAAGGTATTTTTACTTTTTTCTTTTCAGTCTGGATGACTTTTATTTCATTTTATTGCCAACTGCCTTGGTTAGAATCTCCAGGACAATGTTAAGTAGAAGTGGCAAGAGCAGACATCCTTGTCTTATTCCTAATCTTAGAGAGGAAAAGCATTTAGTCTTTTATCATTAAATATGATGTTACCAAAAACTCACTGCCATCCAGTCAATTCCAATTCATATAGACTACTCCTTGGGTTTCTGAGGCGGAATGATGTTAGCTGTGGGTTTTCCACAGATCCCCTTTATCAAGTTAAAGAAGTTCCCTTCTATTTTTAATTTGTTGAGAGTGCTTTTATCATAGAGGTGTTAAATTATGTCAAATGTTTTTTGCATGTCTACTGAGATGATCATATGGTCTTGTCCTTTATTCTACTGATAGGGAATATTACATTAATTGATTTTTGGATTTTAAATCAATCTTGAATTCTTGGTCCTGGCATAAAATCATTTTTATATGTTGCTGGTAATATTCTGATCTGCTAATATTTTGTTGAAAATTTTACAGCAATATTCATAAAGGGTATTGGTCTGTTCTTTTCTTTTCTTGTAATATCTTTGTTTTTAGCATCAGGATAACATTGGCCTCATTGAATGAGTGGGCTAATGTTCTCTTCTCTATTTTTTGAAAAGTTTGAGAAAAATGTGGTGTTAATTCTACTCTAAATATTTGGTAGAATTCTCAAGTGAAGCCACCGGGGCCTAGGCTTTTCTTTGTGGGTAGTTTTCCTGTTACTAATTCAATCTCTTCACTTGTTATAGGTCTATTCAGATTTTCTATTTCTTCTTTAATTACCATTTTAATCTGCAAGTGATCTGGAAGCCTCACTATGGCACCCAAATATTTAAGTTCTAGATCTACCCACCTAAACTAGAGTTGGCACACTACTGATTGGGAAACCAATGATATATGAATTTGAGCAATCTGTTGTTGTCTCAGAGAACCAAGTCTAAACTCAATTTATATACCTAATTTCCTCATTTCCTACTTAAATGAATGACAGGTTGCTATTATTTCCCCAGAGTTTCATTATAAACAAACACAGTAGGAAATAATAATTTGAGCAATGGGGTCTTGAGAAGTGCTGATGGCATAGTGCCTAAGGCACCTGACTGCTAACCAGAAGACTGGTGGTTCAAACCCACCAGCCACTCCTTGGAAGGAAGACTGGGCAATCTACTTCTGTAGTGACACCACCTCAGAAACCCAAGGAGGAGTCGCTATGCAGCGGATCCGACTCAGTGCCAGTGAGTTTGGTTTTTTGGAATGGGGTCTTGTGTGCTCTGGTGACAAGGAAACAAGAGACCAGAGATTTGAGAGATCTGAGAAATTGCTCTGCACACTCTCCTGCTTGCTCCTTGTTCTCCTTGTACAGTAGATACACATATGCATTTACAAGTTTTCAAAAGGTACACTATTTGTCACATTATTCTTATGTGTTCAAAACAGTAATATTGAACTCTGGAGTCACACCTATTAATGACAAATTTTTTAACCTTTCTGCACTTTAGTTTTTTTACCTATAAAGTATGGATAACAATACCTATTCCCATAGGATTGTTTTAAGAAGTGAGCAATACATCTAAAAATGCTTAAAACAATGCCTAGTACCTTTATTATATGCAATGTCTGATATTAAAGTAAACCATTTTACTGACAAAACATATCTGATATTACCTACTAGGATAGTTTCAGGTTCTTGGTCTTTAGAAAGAAGTATACTCCATATACTCTTTGGACTGAATTTACATTCAAACTCCAAGAACTAAAATTACACAGGAAATCACATAAAAATGATGTCTCCATTTTCAAGGAAGAAATCAATCTGACAGAAGGAAAAATGGGATGGCAGTCAGTAGAGCAACACATAGTTTAAAAAGCACAGCCTCTGAAATCAGGGACACCTGTGTTCAAAAACTGGCTCTACCTCACATTGTTGTTACCTTGAACAAGACACTTACTTTCTCTGAATCTGTTTACTCACCAGCAAAAACGAATAAAACAATAACTTTAAGGAGATTTGATGAGAATTGAGACAATATGCAAAGTACCTGGCACATGGTAGTCACTTAACAACACAAAAAACCAAATCTCACTGCTGCCACGTCAATTCCAACTCACAGCAACCCTACAGGGCAGAGTAGAATTGCCCCATAGGGTTTCCAAGGCGTAAATCTTTATGGAAGCAGACTGCCACATCTTTCTCCCATAAAGCAGCTGGTTGATTCGAACCACGGACCTTTATGTTAGCAGCCAAGCACTTAACCACTGTGCTATCAGGGCTCCCACCTAATAAATGAGAAATGCTTTTATTAGTTTTTTAAGGAAACAAGCACTTGATAATGGTCTATGGGTTCTCAGCACTGGCTATATGTGTGAATCACCCAGACAGCTTTTAATAAGGCTGCACCACTCCTGGAGACCACTTTACAGCCAAATAATAGACCGGTCTATATGATAAACAACACCTGAGAAGAATATACTCCTTAGAACATTAACTGTCAAAGACCATAAGGGCAACATTTGCCCCAAAGCAAAGATAAGAAGGCAGGGAGGTTAAGGAAACTGAAAATGGAAACAGGACCCAGGGTGGAAATGGGGACAGTGCTGATACATTGCAGGGATTGCAAGCATTTCACGGGAATATCTGTGCAGGAATTATTGAATTGAAAAGTACTTTGCTATGTAACCTTTCACCAAAAGCATAATAAAATGTTAAAAAAAAAAAAAGGTTACAAGACTGCACCTTAGATTAACTGAATCAGGGGATTGGGACCTAGACATCAGTATTTTTTAAAGCTCTCCAGTTAATTCCAATTTGCAGCTGGGCTTAAGAACCACAATAGCTGGCCAGAAAAGTAGCCTCCATTTTTTTACCAACTAAAAGTAATTTTTTTGATTAACATCTGCTCTCCTTATAAAATAATGGGCTTAATATGAAGCTCATTAGATCTGCTCTCTCAAATCAGAGTTACTACTATCCGAGGGTGAAACAAATGTGCAGAGCGTTTGAACAATTTGTCTCTGATTCCAGACACCCAGGTCTAAAACTCGAGTTAATCCCTGAAGGCCATGGCACTTATCCCGATGCATTTCTAACTACCACCATGTCCTCAGCATGACTGCAAATCTAGTCATGAAATGCCCCTCATTATAAGCCTCTCATGAACTTACTCCCTTAGAATAAAGTCTAGACTCCTTAATAGGAAGATGACCCTCCAGAACCTGGCCTCAAAATGTGTATGGTGAGGATGAGTCACATACATTCAGATTGCACTGGTGCTGGCATAAATAGCCAAACCACCAACCACCCAAGGAAACACCACTTGCTAATATGCACAAGAGGGAACAGTGTTAATACTGAAGAACACAAGGTGAACAATGGCCCCTGGAGGCAGGACTGCTGGCTCTGCTTTTCTTTCTAGCCTCATCTCTCTCCTATCCTCTTTTAGATCTCCCCCTCTCTTGTTCTCTCTTGTCTTAGCACCTTAGCATGCTTTTCCCTCTACATGGACACTGGTTCCTTATCCTATACACCTCAGTGTAAATGTTAGGAAGGAAGCCTTCTCCAGTCATGACCATGATCATCATGCCCACTCCAGATTAAATTCTCCTGCTATGTCCTCTGACGGGAGCTCCGGTAGCATAGTGGCTAAGACACTTGCCTGCTAACCAGATGGCTGGCGGTTCAAACCCACCAGCCACTCCTCGGAAGGAAGGTTGGGCAATCCTACTTCCGTAGTGATAACTGCCTCGGAAACCCAAGGAGGGGTCGCTATGAGTCGGGGCCGACTCAACGGCACATAACAACAACAACAACGTGTCCTCTGACAGTGCCCCATAGTTTCCCCATCAGAATTTTCATGTATCAGTGTTACTGAGTGCAAGGGCCACGCTGGTCTTGCTCCCTATTTAATTCCCAGGGCCTGATACCTAGAAAGTCCTTAATGTGAAGCCCAGAAAGAAGACAGAGGCAACTCTATAACTGACTCACAACAAAAGGCTCATTCTTCTAATTCAGGTTCACTTTCTGCCTCCTCTGAAGTAAGCTATGTGGGAAAATGTTAAGCATCATTGAATCTGGGTGTTTCACCCAATGATCATTCTACTATTCTACCAATTTTGTTCTTAAGTTTGAAATTTTTCATAATAAACTTTGGGAAACAATTACAGTGAGCTCTGTTGCTATTCCTAATCCTACCTTCACTGCTAATTATTATTTATCTACAAGATACACACAACAAATTGTCATATTGTAATCACTTTCCCACCATCTGGTGGCAATGCCATAGGGTAGAGAGACTATAAACCTATTGTCAGTAAAAGAAAATGCTAAAGAACCCTTTAACCAATTGCCATCAAGTGAGCTCCAACTCATGGTGACCCCACATGAGTCAGAGTAGAACTGTGCTCCACAGGGTTTTCAAAGACTGATTTTTCAGAAGTAGATCACCAGGCCTTTCTTCTGAGGTACCTCTGGGTAGACTAGAACTTCCAATCTTTCAGTTAGCAGCCGAGCACATTAACTGCACCACTCAGGGATGCCTAAAGAACCCCCAGAGCCAGCTAATAAGAAGCAAGAAGCTTCTGCAAATATCCAGATACTGGTTTCACGGAATTGCTGGGATTTCCTCAATCGCTGAGAAGAAATAAAGGATGTTGGAAAGTGTGAGCAAGCTGCAGAAGAGAGCACAGCAGTGATATATTAAAAGTCAAGGGCCAGCTCAGTTAGATAAACTCAGCTTGCTCTGGTGCTGGACTAGTAGCCAGATCACCAACCAGTCAAGCAGACACTGCTCAATTTCAGTGGCTACTGAAGGTACGCAAGAGAGAACACTGTTAATCCTAAAGAAAAAGCCCCCATTAACAACTGCTATTCCCAAAGGAGTGTGCACTCACAAACAGTTCTCCCTAGAAAAAGCACTGACAAGGACATTAGCTTTTGAAGTTCTATAGATGAAGAAAATGCAACCAAACCCCTCACTTTCTATTCCCTCTGTTCCCTCCTGAACAATACTCTTGAGGCAAAGGACTGAGATGTCAGTGCAGCTGACCTAAGCGCTGACACTTGCCATTACCTCTTGCTGCTTCTCCTCATTGGGGTAGGTGTCTACAAATACTCCCAGCCCCACAAATTTGTCCATGTTTCCAAACACAGGCCCTAGAGAGAAAGAACAGATGATGAACAATGAAATAAAGCCAAGAGTTGATAAAGGAATAATATATCACTACGATGGAGGAAAAAGTGAAATTCAAAGGATTCCCAGGCCTCTCCTAAGATGAGAAAACACACGTAAAAGCACCCAGCAAAGTGCATGGCCTATAAATAGCATCCAGTTAGTATCTGTAGTTGTCTATTGTTGAAGGCAGGGAAAAGAGAAAATGCCACTGCAACCATGTTTAGCACTATAGCAGCTCCCTAATCCAAACTGGTTGCTAAGGCACCCCTACAGAACTGTGTTTCACAAACACTTGGTGAAGACTATGCCCCCAAGAGAGAAGTGAATTCCCAAGGTCGACTTCTTGTTGAAAAAGAGATCAGGTCAAATCAGGTTGAACCTGCCACCTACTTAGAGCAATGGCTCCAGCAGCACAACAAGAAAAAAATTGGTTAACTCTGTGTTTGACTCAGCAGTGCTGAGATCTTTCACTGTGCATGCCTAAAAGAAATGGGCTCACCCAACCACGAGTATCTGGGAGAGCTAGTGCTTTCACCCAGCCAACAGGCCAACTGGTTTCACAGAGAAATCTGGAAAGAATTAACAAGCAAGAAATCTCCCAAGGATAAGTCAAGCTTACCTGATTATTAGGACTTAGACCCCAGTCTAGGGCCTACACAGGCCAGTCTTCATCCACACACATCAAGGTAGAAGGAAAACTGCTGGCATGGTACAGAAGTACCCATCTCAAAAAGAGGGCACATAAAAAAGCAGGCTGTCACACCTCACACAGGAGTAACCCAGGGTCCCAATACCTGGCTGCATCCGATCCTTTGTGTACCAGATTGCTAAGCCATCCCCGTGCAGATTCTTCTTCCCTTGTCCATGGATTTTGAAGTGCACCTGCAACTCCCAGTCTCTCAGGAAACATGGCTAAAGTGAAAAAGACACTGGAATCAATGAGCAGAATGAACTGCTAAAGCCCTCAAGCTCCATCAGCTATCCAGAGACTTGGAAAGCATAATGCCCTTAACACTAGGCTAAGGATCAGAATCAAAATCTAAGAGTTGTTAAGTAAAATTAAGTGGATTGAGCCACTCAAATGTATAAGAGATTTAATACGAAAAGTGAACCAACTTCCCAATTATCTTCAACATCTCCCAACAGAAACAGGATAGTACTCCCAAGATAGAAAAGACAGATGTACGCTAATTTAGACTCCCACATTCTTCACCCAGCAAAATAGGCAGCCAAAGGAGCATTGGTAACTAAATTAATACTCATTTTCAATTTGGCATCACCCCTCATTGACAGAAAGATTCTAAAATGCTTGGATTTAAAGGTCAAAGTCTCATTTGTTACAAAAGAATCAGAAAAGCTAAGCCATTATGCAAAGAGTTTCTGGGAATAATTAGCAGATGCTATAAACAACTCTAATTAGCTAGACTTGGCCCTCTATCAACTAAGTGACAAGCCAGAGTTCACAAGAGTGAAGGTTTAAGTTACTGTCCCCTAAACTCTCATGTCCTTGAACAAGACATACAAAGCACCAGAGGCAACAACACTATCCCCAACATAGAAACAGCCTCTGGTGAGAAACATCAAAGAAGTAGGTGCTAATCAGACTCTGAATTGTATAACAAAACTTTAGAAAAACAGAGGAGGAAGCAAGTGGATAATTAAGTGCTATGAATTAGTTTTAAGGAGAAATCAGAGTGGGTTTGGTTTAGAAACTCCTGGTTAAAGCAGTTCCCAGTGAAGAAAGAAGGGAAGGAGGAACAGATAAACCAGCTGGGTTCAGCCAGAGGCTCTCCAAATACCCTGCCTCTGGTTCCTGGGCAATATATTGCTAGATTACTTTCAGTTTTTGTTTTTAATTTCTGGGATACTTTTCCAAAAGTGTTAGTATTAGGAGAACAGAATCAAAAGGTGGTGAGGTTACTCTTAAATTCATCAAAGCAGCTTGAAATCTGCAATAGCTTACCTACCTCTGATGAGCCTAGGCCCTGTCTTGTCATTTTGAGTTCTCATCTCTCTGCTACTCCATTTAAATTTCATGGCAAGAGTGAAATCCAGTGGTAGGAAGCTTCCCCATAGCCAGTGGGTAGGAATTATACCCCTGGGAGAAGAGCAGGATGAGTTTACACTGAACCAAGAAATGTCTGCCATTTATTTTTGGCTTCACATGTAGCACATGCTATACAGTTTTGCTCAAAACTATGTCCAACAGTGGTCCTGAAACTGTTGCCTGTTAGAATCACCTGAGGGCTTTCAAAAATACGTTTACCTGGGTCACACCATTAGGGATTGAATTGCATCCACAAAAAGTATGTGCTGTAAATCCTAACCCCTATATTTGTGGCCGGAGCTCTGGTGGTGTAGTGCCTAAGGCATTTGACTGTTAACCAGAAGGTTGGGGGTTCAAACCCACTCAGCTACTCCTCAGAAGGAAGACTGGACAATCTACTTCCATAGAGATACTGCCTCAGGGTCACTATGAGTCTGCAAATCACTCAATGGCAGTTATGTTGGGTTTTTTTGTTGTTGTTTTTGTTTATATTTGTGGCTACAATCCCATTTGGGAATGGGTGTTCTTTGTTATGTTAATAAGGCAATACACTCACTTCTCACTTATCAACATGGTTGGTTCCAAAGACAAGGTTGTTGTTGTTGTTGTTATGTGCTGTCGAGTCAGACCTGACTCACAGCGACCCCTCCTTGGGTTTCCCAGGCAGTATCACTATGGAAAAAGACAAGGTAGTGATGCAAAAATTTTCCTCTGTGACAATGGCAGATGACCACATTAGATCACAAAATGGAGGATGACTGTATGATTATATAACTGCCAAATTACATCATTACATAACTGCCAAACCAATGAGAATCATGGCCTAGCCAAGTTGATACATAACCTTAACCATCACAGCCTGCGTTACTCTCATCTTGGTGTTCATTGGTACATAGATGATGTATGTACCAGACATACATCATTAGTGTGCAAAATATTTGGATAGTAATTTTACTATTGTTATAAATGCATAATGTCAGGTAAGGAGATAGTCAGTAAATACGGAGGTGTATCAGCCTAAGGAGGAGCTCTGGTAGCATAGTGCCTAAGGCACTTGACTGCTAACCAGAAGGCTGGAGGTTCAAACCCACCAGCCACTACTCAGAAGGAAAATGGGGCAATCTACTTTCGTACTGATACTGCCTCAGAAACCCAAGGAGGGGTCGCTATGAGTGGGCTCCGACTCAACAGCACATAACAACAACATCAGCCTAAGGAACTTTGATCTTACAGTGGTTAAGGCATTTAGCTATTAACCAAAAAGGTCAGTGGTTCAAACCTACCAGCCACTCCACAGGAGAAAAATGAGGTAGTCTGCTTCCATAAAGATTTAGAGCCTTGGAAACCCAATGGGATCATTATGAGTCATGTATTAGAGCTTAAATTCTAAAGCACTTGGGGTTGTGGAAGGCTGTGATCTGCAGTGGAAGCCCTAATGCCATTTTGAGGCTTGACACAAATTTCAAACACCATTTGGGTTCTTTCTGACCATTAAACCAGCATTGTGGCTACACAAAGACAAGTTCTAGGGCACACCTAGGAAGGGGCAGTTTGCCTTCAGCCTTCTGAAGGTGGAAAGCAGATTATACTCACACAAAGAACTAGGCAACTTGTCTGACAATGTCGTTTTCTAATTTAAAATAAGGTTGGGGTCTTGGTGTTGTTTGGTAGCCACCTTGTGGTTAAGACTCAGGCTGCAAGGTCATGAGTCACAGCCTATCTGGACCACCACTTACCAGGTAGTCAAGGCCCAGAACCAATCCTGTAACCTTTTTCCATCTTCAATTATGTACATAGCCCAATCATGGTCTTTTCCTTGCTTCTGTAATCCCACCTACAACAGTGAGGAATAAATTTACCATAATTTGCCAAATATAATTTTGTGATGTTGTTGTTGTTGTTATGTGCCTGTCGAGTCGGCCCCTCCTTGAGTTTCTGAGGTGGTATCATTAGGGAAGTAGACTGCTCAACCTTCCTTTCAATTAGTGGCTGGTAGGTTTGAACCACCAGCCTTCTGGTGAATAGTCAAGTGCCTTAGGCACTACACTACCAGAGCTCCCGCGATTTTGTGATGATTTCTCTTTTTAAAAAAAAATCATATATAATTAGCCCATGGCCATGACTCAGCAGACTTAATTCAGCTTTCTCATGCTGATGGTTCCCCACATCCTGGACGATTGTCTTTGTCCTGTCCAACACTTAATAAAAGTGTCTTTATTGAACCTGTTTGAACCTGGGGTCTCTTTTCCCCTATTACAGTGGAATCAACTCGATGGCAGTGAGTGTATTTTTTTCTTTTGAGGTGTATCAGTGTAGAGTCGATCTTTTTGAGATGGAAAAAGAGCAGATTTTACATGGAGAAGCAAGCAGAAGTAGGGGAAGAAAGGTATCAAGCCACATGAAGAATGCCCTGGAAGAGAAGCACAAAAGAGACAAGGACCTTCCTCCTGAGCTGACAGAAAGAAAGAAAGGCTTCCCCTAGAGCTTGTACCCTGAATTTGGATCTCTAGCTTCCTAAACTATGAGAAAATAAACTGTTGTTTGTTAAAGCCACCCATTTCAGTACTTCTGTTATAGCGCACTAGGCAACTAAAATACACTCATTCCAATTAAACTAGAATCTCTGGGAGTGGGACCTAGACATTGATTCCAATGGACAACCCAGCTGGAGAACCACTGCTCAAATAAATGCACTTTATTTAAATAACTCTGAAGCAACTCCACTGCTCATCCTGATAGCCAAACAACAAAGGATGCAAGTATCAGAGAATTGGAAAAAGGGCAAGATAATGAGATCCAAGATTAGATTTGCTCATAACAGAGTTAAGGCATACAGCAACAAAGGATCAAGCCTTAGACACAATCATTTATAAACCCCAAAAGCCTATCACTCTTACAACAGGTCTAAAATAATAACCTAATAACAATACACATTTCTGTAATAACGTAAACTTTACAAAGCCTTTGCACTTACAAAAGGAGCTCTGGTGGCGCAGTGGTTAAGGCATTTAACTGCTAACCAAAAGATCAGCAGTTTGAACCCACTAGCTGCTCCATGAAAGAAAGATGGGGTAGTCTGCTTCTGTAAAGATTTACAAACTTGGAAACTCAATAAGGTTCACTATGAGTCAGAATTGGCTTGATGGCAGTGAGTTTGGTTTTTTCCACTTGTACTGCCTTAATCTACTCTCACAACCCTGGTAGACAAATAAAAGGTATTTAAAAGTTCATTTGACAGACAGAGAAACTGAAAACTGAGGTTAAATAACCTACCTGCCCAGGGCTCATGGGGTCTATGATAGCGCAGGATGTAGAACCCAAGTCTTTCAATTGCCAGCCCTTCACCTCTTCTACCAGAACACACTGTCCTGCACTCTGTCCAAGAACAAGTGTTCAGCATTAGAATCTGGGTTAAGAGGCCAGCTCCTGCAAAGAGCTCATGGAGAAACCTCTACCTCTTATCTCTCCGCTCCTACGGAATTCTCTGCCACATAAAGTAAATAGGACAAAGAAACCATTCTTTTTTCTAAGGTTCACTATCTACAATTAATAAGAAAAAATATGTAAAAATAAATCCTTAGCTTATGAGAGGCCCAGGAAAAAGTATCAAAGAATACCAATGTCAACCCCAAAAGTAAAAAGATTTAGAAAGAGCCCTGAAAACCAAAAAGAAAACATCATCTTACACTTGTACAAAATCACACTGCAGCCACACCAGGAATGCTGCATTCACTTCTTGCTGCCATACCTCAAGGAAGACACTGTAGCTAGAAAAGGTCCAGAGGACAAATGAAATGACCAATGGCTCAGAGTGAGAGTGACTTTCACATGAAAATAAAATTTAAAATTAGACTCTACAAGCTAAAATAATGAGTGGCATACTGGGATGAAGTCTGGGATAAATTTAAGAGTAGTCTTCTATGTTACAAAGCAAAATAATTAAACAAGAATTAAGCTATTCACTTCCAAGAAGCAGCACTATAAGACCAATCAGGAATTAGAAACATTTCAGAAAACAGACTCAAAATACATTATTTTGGTATGATTAGGACAACAGAGTGCATTTCTTTGTTATGAAGGTCATCATAATCTCTAAAATAAAGATCCTTGATATACATAGAAAACATAACTCAGGGATGGACAGAGAGTAATGTGCCATCCCTACAGCTGGCACCCTGTATTTGGACATCTAGCCTTCCAAACTGTGAGAAAATAAATTTGTTTGTTAAAGCCACCCATTTTAGTTATTTATGTTATAGCAACACTACATATAAGACACACTCAGTTCCAATTAATTTCCAATCTCTGGGGGTGGGACCCAGGCATTGATTCCAACAGACAGCCAAGTTTGAGAACCAACAAAGGAGAAAGATTCTTACCACCCGGTTCCACAGGGCACCCTGTTTACTTTGCATATCCGGGGTAAGTCGGATATACTGTGTCATCACCATGGCATTGCCCATCAGATTCCACAGTGAGGAACTGCCTGTGCCTACACCTGTGGGGAGGAAGTACATCAGTTCATATTCTTAAACACCAGCCTTCAGAAGGCCACCAAGAACTCTCCAAAAGCTGGTGGCATCACCTTTGTTTCCCTTTCATGTCAATCTCCCACCTCCTGTCACTCATAAATCTTAAATCTTTATCATCTTTACAGCTTCCTTTCACAATGCCTTTTTCAAAAGACCTCAAAGTACATCAGAGCTATCACTTTATTGACCATGTCATGATAATAGTAGCTCAGGAACCCTGGCGGAGAAGATCATTTCCTGTAATACCAAAAAAGCAGTTGACCTTCAGGCCTCTGGGGTTTCATATTTTTATGATTATGTTTTATATTTTATTTTTAATCATATTTTTCTTTAAACAATGATTGCAATGTGATGCTACTTCTCCTCTTCTTACCCATTCCCAAACCTCCACTAAAGTGGGATATTGTGTCTGTATAACCCACGGTATCAGCAAAGGAACAGCCCAGAGCAAGCACCAATGCATCTGCTAAGAGAATAAATGATGACCTTTACTGGGAGCGCATACTTTGTCTGAGTTGGATTTTTGCGTGTTTGCGCTATCCCACACACCCATAGCCCACCCATGAAACAGATTTGTGTTAAGCGGGTCTGCACGGATTTCGCGCTCTTTGTAATTAAATGTCCTCTTTGTATTTAAATGTATCGACTTTTTCAACCATGAGGTGTTCTTAAAGGCCTTTTAGACTTTAGTGTCTAAATAAAAAACTGTCCTCGTCCATCAACAGTTTTCCTGGACTGGAGAAGAGCAGTAGTGCTAAGCGGCCAAAAAAAAAAAAAATATATATATATATATCTTGTTTCTCATTTTCGTCCAAGTTCTACTCCAGCTCTACTACCTGCTTTATTTCTAGCATATCCACAAAAATGTTCAGAGACTGGCTCATTGCTAGTGGTCTTCCACCATTTGCATGACTCTCCCCTTCTCCCATTCCTGTCCAACTCCAAACTCCCTCACTCCTACGTCCTGGACTAGCACTAGTAGCTGCCGAGAGCACCACCCGAACCTGCTGGAAACTTCCAGTGCTAAGACTGGAGGTGGGGGGGCCTGACCTCCGGCCCGGGGCGCCCAAACGCGGCAGGAGTCCCGGTAGGCCCCCCACGCACCGCGGACAGGTTCCTCAAAGCCACGGTACCCTTCATCACTCCCGCCTCTGCAGCTCAGCTTAGGTCTCGAAACCCTCCCCTGCAAGACCACCTCGCTCCGGGCGCCTCACCCTGGTAGGGCTTCGACAGCGAATGCTCCCGTTTCAAGTACTCGAACGTTTGACCCGCCCCGACTTGCTGTGGCCCCTGCTCAGACCCTAATAAAACGAGCAGGAGCAACATCTTGGACCCAACTCGAGCCGACAAATGATATCCCCACCGCAGCCACCACCCAGAGGGTCGCGAAGCCACCGCCATCTTTCCCACCGCCTTCCCTTCACCAAAAGCCCGCCCTGTTGCCCAATCCATTGGCCAGTGGAACCACCTGCCCTGCGTTCTATTGGCTCTTGTCGAATCCCCGCCTCCTCAGGTGAATATCTCAGCGATTGGCTGGCTTGTGTATCAGTTGCCCTGCCAACCCAGAAAAAGGGCGTAGCCGAATTTCCAGAGTCTTTTATTTGCATTTGTCTTGCGCGCCACTAGGCATGCCGGGATATGTAGTGATTCTTTTTTTTTTTTTTTTTTTCATTTTCTTTGCGCTCTAGAGGAAATTTAAAGAGATAGAACATTTCGGCCAGTCCCGCTCAAACTTTCTATCCGGTCTGCCGTAGTACCTTCATTGTGCGGAGCTATCAATCAGGAAGATATGAAACTGAAAAAAGAAATAGACAAATCCACAATTAAAGTAGATAGAAAATCATCACATACAGAGAAAACTTGAACAAC
>NW_006921604.1:6778843-6784390 GCF_000298275.1 Orycteropus afer afer
GCCCGGCACGTTGTTCTTGTTGTTGGTTGGCATCAGGTCCATTGTGACTCATGGCGATTCCATGTGTGCAGAGTAAACTGTGCTCCACAGGGTTTTCAAGGTTGTCGCTTTCATAAGCAGATCACCAGGCTGCCTTCTGAGACACCTCTCACTGGGTTCAAACTGACAACCTTTCGGCTAGGAGTTGAGTGCTTAACCCTTTGTGCCACCCAAAGACTTCAGCATGGTATCATCATCACTGTTACTAATGAAGCCCTTGATAACTCACTATCATCTGTGGTGAGGCGATTCAAGCCCCTCAACTTGACATACAAAACCCTACACCTCTTCACTCTCCTTTCCTCCAGGTCTCTTCCTCCTGAAGGTCTTCCGTGATACTCTCAGCCAGGAGTAAGTAGCCCTCTTCTGGGCTCTCAGTGTGCTCCATGTGTATCTTTTACAGAGCATTTGCCAGATCTGTGTCTCTGTCTCCCCAATAGACTTAACCAAAGTTAACGCTTTCTTTCTCTTCTGAACATCAACACATTTAATAAGAGAAACATAAATATGAGCCTGTTTTACAGGGGATCAGGTGCTCTGGTGGCATGATAGCTAAAGCATTCAGCTGCTAACAAAAAGGTCTGTGGTTCGAACCCACAAGCTGCCCTGTGGGAGAAAGATGTGGCAATCTGCTTCCAAAAAGGTTTACAGCCTTGTAAACCCTATGGGGGCAGTTCTACTCTTGTCTTTTAGGGTCGCTTTCCGAACTCTGGTGTTGTAGTGCCTAAGGCACTTGACTGCTAACCAGAAGGCTGGCGGTTCGAACCCACCAGCCACTCCTCAAACCCACCAGCCACTCCTCGGAAGGAAGGTTGGGCAATCTACTTCCATAGTCATAGTGACACCACCTCAGAAACCCAAGGAGGGGACGCTGTGAGTCGGGTCTGACTTGATGCCACATAACAACAACAACAACAACATGAGTCAGGATCAACTTTATGACAGTGGGTTTGGTTTGGTTTTTGGTTTACAGAGGATCAATTTTATTTAATTAAAGCTGTCACAGCCATTGATCTTTTACGCAATCCACACAAAGCAGGTATATGGTGATGGTGATGAGACATTAGGAATTGCAGTGAATCTATTTATGTTATACTCAGGTTTTAACACCATTCTTGGCTCCCAATTACCATTGAATAAAATCCAAACTTCTCAGTGTAGTATTCATGGCCCTTCACAACCTAATTCAAATCATGTCTATTATAATGTGTGTCACCTTGAATTATGTAGCTCAATTAGCTGATTATGTGTCTGTTTTCCCAGCATGACTAGGAGCTCCTGGAGCACAGGAAGCAGCTCTTACTCATTTCCTATGCCAGACCCCACCCACTACCCCACCTCCTAACCCATCCATCACTCAACATATAGGAGGGTTCTAATTGTCTTGAATGAAATTATTCCCATTGCATTTCTTTGTCAAGTGGATTTTTTGATAGATTATCATCAATAGGTCTCTCATTGTGAAATTTGTTATGATGAAGAAAAGACGAATGAAGGAAAAAGGCATGAAAAACAAAATGCACTGGACAACTAATGAGATGATTTTGTTGTGGCTATTGCAATAGGGGGAAAGTTCATTAACGTTGTTGTTGTTGTTATGTGCCGTCGAGTTGGACCCAACTCATAATGACCCCTCCTTGGGTTTCCAAGGCAGTATCACTATGGAAGTAGATTGCCCAACCTTCCTTCTGAGGAGTGGCTGATAGGTTTGAACCACCAGCCTTCTGGTTAGCAGTCAAGTGCCTTAGGCACTATGCTACCAGAGCTCCATTAATGAGGAATGTCTTAAAGGTAAGGAAAGGGGTCTGGGTTTTTATGATGTTTTATTAGCTGCTGTGGAATTGGCCTTGACTCATAGTGACCCTATGCACAACAGAACAAAACACTGTCTAGTTGTGTGCCATCCTGATTAGTGGCAGATTGGACCATTGTGATCCCTTGACTGGTTTTCAGAAGTAAACCACCAGGCCTTTCTTCTTGGTCTGTCTTAGTCTGGATGCTCCACTGAACCCTGTTCAGCATGATAGCAACATGCAAGTCTCCACTGACAGATGGGTGGTGGCTTTGCATGAGGTGAATTGGCCAGGAATCGAACCCACATGGAAGAGGCAGGTAAACAAGGGAGTCATTATAAGGAAGGATGGAGACTTATCTGAATCATTGAGGAAGGGTGGAAGTGGAGTCTTAGAATGTTTAAGAGCACTGGTTTATGGAGGGTTAGTTGTCTCTAAGAACACAAAAGGGTTGAGGGGGACAAACAAAAGAGTGATTTCTTGACTGAATCTGTTTTCCAGGAGCACAGGGCTCCTAAAGTGCAACATTGCCAGGGAAAAGAGATAGGGGGAAAGCAAAAAAGAAGTCATGCCTCCCCTCTGATGCTGTTCTGTGCACATACCCAGACACCTTCTGGAAGCTAGGCTAGGTCTTGACCACCATTCTTTCAGCTGCCTAATATTCTCCCCCTTTTCTTCACTGAAAGGAGCTCTGGTGACATAGTACCTAAGGCATTTGACTGCTAACCAGAAGGTTGGTGTTTCAAACCCACCAGCCACTCCGCAGAAGGAAGACTGGGCAATCTACTTCTGTAAAAATTTACCACCTCTGAAACACAAAGGGGGTCACTATGAGTCAGAATCAACTCAATGGCAGTGAGTGAGTGAGTGTTTCTTCATAGAATCATCTTCCATAATCTGAACTAGAACATCAGGACATCTAGGGTTGCACAACTGCAGGGGACCATTCATCTACTATGTGAGTTGTGCATTCCAGCAGTTCTGTTTTTCCTCTACTTTACTGTCTTCAAAGCCAAACAGGTGCCTCTACCGTTATCTTCATCTTTTCCCCTCCCTCTGGCCCTTCACTTCTAAACCCTGCCATTCCATTCAGATCCACCCTACTCTCACCTCTAGGCCCAACCAAACCAAACCAAACGCAGTGCCATTGAGTCCCATTGAGTCAGAGCCAACTCATAGCGACCCCTCCTTGGGTTTCTGAGGCAGTTATCACTATGGAAGGAGATTGCCCAATCTTCCTTCTGAGGAGTGGGTTTCTGAGGTGGTATCACTACGGAAGTAGATTTCCCAGTCTTCTTTCCAAGGAGTGGCTAGTGGGTTTGAACCACCAGCCTTCTGGTTCATAGTCAAATGCCTTAGGCACTACACCACCAGAGCTTCCTGTAGGGCCCAAAGCAGTGTCTATTAGCCATCCCTCCCTCTTCAAGGATCCCTTTTCAGCCCCAAAGTCATAGTACACCCTGCCCCAACCCTCTGCACCTCCCACTCACCAAGGCAACCCTGGAGCATGCAAGAGCACAGTAGCTCTAACACTAACAAATACTTTCCAGCAGTGACATGTGAATCTTGGCCCCTGTAACAGGAAACGAGACCCTGGATTTAAACAGGTTCAATAGAGACACTTTTATTAAGCCTTGGATAGGACAAAGACAATCATCCAGGATGAGGGGAACCATCAGTATGTACACAGTACAGAAAGCTAAATGGACTCCGCTGAGTCATGGCCATGTGGCTTATGATATACGATTTTTTTTTTTTTTTTTAAAGGAGCTCTGGTAGCATAGTGCCTAAGGCATTTGACTGCTAACCAGAAGGCTGGCAGTTCAAACCCACTAGCCACTCCTTGGAAAGAAGACAGGGCAATCTACTTCCGTAGTGATACCACCTCAGAAACCCAAGGAGGGGTCATTGTGAGTTGGGTTCAGCTCGATGGCAGTGAGGTTTGTTTGTTTGTTTGTTTGTTTAAAGAAGGGAATCTTTACAAAATCCTGATTGGTGGTAGATAGATTCATCACGGTTCCAAGTAAGACTACAGAAACAGGAAAAAGACCATGATTGGGATATGTACATAATGGAAGATTTAGAAAAGGGTTATAGGATTTGTTCTTGGCCTTGACTACCTGGTGAGGTGGTGATCCGGATAGGCTGTGACGCAAGATCAGGCAACCTGAGTCTTAGTCACAAGGCAGCTACCAAACAATACCAAGACCCCAACCTTAATTTAAATTAGAAAAGGACACTCTCAGGCAAGTTCCCTAGCTCTTTGTGTGAGTATAGTCTACTTTCAACCCTCAGGAGGCAGAAGGCAAACTGCCTCTCCCTAGGCTTGTCCTAGCACTTGTTTATGCAAAGCCATAATGCTGGTTTAATAGTGAGAAAGAACCCAAATTGCATCTAAAACTTATGTCTAGCCTCAAAATGGAATTAGGGCTCCCACTGCAGACCACAGTCTTCCACAACCCTAAGTGCTTTAGAATTTAAGCTCTCATACCTTACCCCACCCCCAACGAGCCACAATTGAATAGCTGGAGCTGCTTTCCAAATACACAGTGGTTGGGCCCCACCACTAGACAAGTGATTCAGTAGGTCTGGGGGAGGTTACTAGAATTTGGTTTTGAAAAGCTCCTCCAGAAGAATTTGAAAGGCAGCCAATTTGCAGAACCACACCTTCTCACATTCAGTATCTCATTTCAACCTGACAATATCTTGGTCTGATGGGCAAGGCAGACATTATGTCCATTTTAAGATACCAGTTACTGTTGAGTAGATTCTAACTCACAACGACCTTGTAGGACAGAGTAAAACTGCCCCACAGGGTTTCCGAGGCTGAAATCTTTACAGAGGTAAACTGCCATTTCTTTCTCAGAACACCTGGTGAGTTGAAACTGCGGGCGTTTTGGTTCACAGAAAAGCACTTTAGCCACTGCGCCACCAGAGCTCCTTCTATTTTAAGATTAGGCTATTTATGCTAAGTTCATGGAGTAAATTTCAAATAGGGTGTTTGTTGTTGGGTGCTGTGGGATCAATTTCAACTCACAGCAACCCCGTGTGATAGAGTAGAAGAACTAACTGTCCCACAGGATTTTCTGGGCTATGATCTTTACAGGAGCAGATCACCAGTTCTTTCTCCCTCGGAACAGCGGGTAGGTTTGAACCACCAACCTTTCTCAGTCAGCAGCCGAGTGCTTAATCATTGTGTCACCAACACTTCTTCCAAATAAGGTACAGCACTTGAATTTGGAGATGAGACTTAAAATTATCCCCTTGAACTCAAAATCATAAAAAAAAAAAAAAAAAAAAAAGACCAGGCTTATTGGTCTGATACAGCCTCACGAGACACCCCATTGCCCCAGACTATGCCTGGCCCCTAGTCACCCTTCAGTCCTGCAGTTGAACTCACTCCCATGGCTTCCAGCCTAACAATAGACAGGCATATAGGGTGAAGAATCAGGTAGATACACCCCTTAGAATGATCAATCATGGGAGAACAGAAGGGCAGTACTTGCACAGGGAGATTACTCAGAGGGCAGGAATGCAAAGGAAAGAAGGACACAGGGAAGAAGTAACTACAGGGAGGAAGTGAGAAGAGAGCTGATACATCTGTGGGGACTGCAGTCAATGTCATGAAACAAAATGTGTATGAACCGCTGTATGAAAAATGAATTTGCTCTGTAAACTTCACCTACATCACAATAAAAATTAAAAAAAAAAAAAA
>NW_006921604.1:6784490-6797352 GCF_000298275.1 Orycteropus afer afer
TGTGTGTGTGTGTGTGTGTGTGTGTTGCAGGAGAAGGTAAGATAAATGAAAAAAAAGCAGCAAGATATTGATGACTGTTGAAGTTGGGTGATGGGTACATGGGATTCATACTACCTCCTCTAGCTTTATGTACTTTTGAGATTTGCCATAACAAAAATCTTTTAATAAAAAGCTTTGAGCATTCTCCTTCCGAGATGATTAGGGGTATGCACTTGTGGGTTTTGATGTGCTGAGTATGCATTTGTGGTATTTTCTAAATTTCCTTGAGAATATGAAAACTGTAATTAACTATGATCTAGTAAAGTTCATCGTGACCCATCTAAGATAGTTGTCATAACTAAAGAGAAGTGTCTGCAATCTAGAAAAAGAACAGCCAAGGAATGAAAATATGTCAGAGTATATCAGTTCCCTTACAACTCTATTAAAATCAAGCCTTCTCTCCTAAAATATTCATAAGGATGTCCAGCCTAACATCCTAGCTCTCTTGAAAGTTCAATTTCTCAGTATAAATTAAAAAATTAGTATTTAGCTTTATTAATTCATTACTTGTTCGTTTTGTCAGTGTGATTTGCCCGCCCCAATCTGCTTACCCATCAGTGAATTGATAAAAATCAATATCCTCAAGACCAGCTCTCAAATCTGCAGTAGCTCCATGAAAGGACAGGCCTTCTGTGAATTAGGGACTGCCCCTAGGGCATAGAACTGGGTCACAAGATTCGCCAAGGACTGAAGAATGGGAAGGAAGAGAACTCTAGCATATTACAGTTGGGATGAAAGCATTTGCCTTTTTGAGACCCAAATCTACTGTGTAACCTTGGCCAAAGTACTTAAGTTCTCTGAGCCTCTGAGCCTCAAATTCTCCATCTGTAAAATGGGAGTGATGAAACCTACCTCACTGGCTGGTTAAGAGCGTTAAATGAAAGAATGTGTGAAGCATTCAAGTCAAAGACTCTAAAGAGTTCCACAGTAAAACCTGTGAAAGCCAGAACCTTGTAAAGCAGAAACCTGAGTTATTGTTGTTATGTGCCATTGAGTCGGACTCATAGCGACCCCTCCTTGGATTTCTGAGGCAGTATCACTATGGAAGTAGATTGCCCCATCTTCCTTCCGAGGAGTGGCTGGTGGGTTTGAACCGCCAGCCTTCTTGTTAGTGGTCAAGTGCCTTAGGCACTATGCTACCAGAGCTCCTAGAAACCTGAGGGTGAAGGAAAACTCAAATATATTCCACTAAAACAAGTGATAGAAAAGTGGTCAGACTGCACCTTGTCAAAGATGGAAAACTTGTGAGACCTGGGAAAACAAGGCAGTCCAGTGGAATTCTGTGTTTCTACTCTTACAGGTTTCACGTACTTTTGTTTATAAAGCTTTATTAGGGCCTGCCTAATCACATTCTGAAATGCGTTCTGGAAAAGTGGGTTAGATTCCATTCTCAGAAATAGGCTAATAAATGAGAGAGAAATCACTGGCTGATTTGGAGTAATCCTAAGGGATTTGGAGTTCAATGTGGAAGTGTGTAGTGTGTAAATCCTATCACTAGGGTTTGAAGTGAGAAGTATCATAAACTATAGCTTCAAAGGTCAAACAGCTAAGAAAAGGCTTTGGTTGTATAATTTTGCTCATTTTCTTTCCGCCTGTGGAGGATAAACAATGGATGAGCCCTGGACTCTGCAAGAGCTGACTGAGGGGGAAAATGCCTGGGTCGAGCTAAGCTCCGCCCATGTCCATCAGTTTGTCATTCTTTGGTGGTGTTTTGTTCCTTTTTGAACATTTTATTGTGTTTTGGGTGAGAATTTACAGAGCAAATTAGTTTTCCATTCAACCATTTATATACATTTTGTTTCATGACGTTAATTGCAATCTCTTCAATGTAACAGCACTCTTCCCACTTCCTCTCTGGTTTCCCCATTTCCATTCATCCTTCTTTCCTGCCCTTTGGTGCCTTCTGAACTTTGTTTTTGGGCAAATGCTGCCCTTTTGGTCTCATATGGTTGATTGTTGTGAAGAGCATGTTCCTTACAGATGTTATTTTTCACTTTATAGGTCAGTCTATTGTTTGACTGAAAGGTGCTCTCTGGAATGGGTTCAGTTCCAGCTCTGAAGGGTGTCGAAGGGCCATAGACTCAGGGGTTCCAACAGTCTCTATCAGACCAGTAAGTTTGGTCTTTTTCATGATTTTGAATTTGAGTCTACATTTTCTGGGCAGTGTTTTGTTCTGTTACACATAAGGTCACCATGAGTCAAAGCTGATGTCAACAGCAACTAACAACAACATAGCTGGGGTACAGCTACAACAGAAGCCAAGGAAAGGTGTGGGTGATGTTGGGAAACATCCAATCTGTGCCACAAGTAGACAGCTACCACTGCAATGAATGGCAAGCACTTAAGATAAGTGGAAGCCATGGGGTTCCCCTTTCTAAATATCATTTATTTTGTTGTTGTTGAGAATATACACAGCAAAGCATACAGACACCAATTCAACAGTTTCCACATGTACAATTTAGTGACATTAATTATTTTCTTTGAGTTGTGCAACCATTCTCACCCTCCTTTTTAGAGTTGTTCCTCTCTCACTGACATAAACTCACTGCCCCCTAAGGTTCCTAGCTAATCTTTTGAGTTGTTATTATCAATTTGACCCCATATAGGTAGTTCTGGTAGCATAGTGCCTAAGGCACTTGACTACTAACCAGAAGGCTGGCGGTTCAAGCCCACCAGCCACTCCTCGAAAGGAAGATGGGGCAATCTACTTCCACAGTGATACTGCCTCGGCAACCCAAGGAGGGGTCGCTATATGAGTTGAGTCCGACTTGATGGCATATAACAGCAACAGGTAGTTCTTAAAAAAGCATAATGCTCAAGGCAGACCACATTTTTAATAGTTAAGCTAAACTATTGTTTGGTTTTAAGATGCCTTGATCAGGATTCTTCTATGGAATCTTTGATCGAAATGTTCAGTAATAGTAGCCAGGCACCATCCAGTTCTTTTGGTCGCCTAGGAAAGGAGGCAGTTGGTCATGGAGGCAATTAGTCAGACATTCCATGTCCTCCTATTCTTGATCTTGACTCCCCTTCCTCTCTTGCTCCAGGTGACTAGAAACCAATTGTTGTGCCTTGGATGGCTGCTTGCAAGCTTTTAGGACTCTAGGTACTACCAATGAACTAGGAGGTAGAACTAGAAACACTAAACACAGTCTTAGGCCAATAACAGGGAGGTATCATGGAACCATGACCCTAAACCTCCAAACCAAGGAACCAAATCCCATGAAGTATTTGGTTGTACATAACCAGCCTCAGCAGCTACTCTTTTTTTTTTTTTTTTGTCATTGTTTTAAATATACGTATCACACAACTTTTGCCAATCCAATATTTTATAGATTAACAGCAATTTTGCAAACTTGTTGACAGCAATTACAATAATCAGCTGTGCAAGTCTACCCTTAATCAATGCAATTTTCATCCTAGAGCTTTTGAAGTTAACCTGGCCCAGGGTCCTGAACCAGCCTAATGATGGTTACTTCCAAAAGTCAGACTGAGAGTTGTTGGTTCTAGGGGAAGCCAGGAAGTCAACGTTAGACTAAACAATGATGGATTAAAAACTGATGATTGATGTGTAAGGATCCCAATTGCAAAAACATGTTGTATATCTTTAAATTATCCTCCACTCAATATTTTGTTAAACAGCTAGAGTGATATTCTCTCTTGTTCATCCATTAGTTATTTGCTAATAAGGACTTCTCTCTGTCTCTTGAACATTTTTATAATATCCCTTGTTTTATCATTTATTTCTCAATGAAAATGGCATCTTAGAATGTATTGGAGGTAGACAAGTTTGGGTTTCAAACTTGGCCCTGTTGACCTTGCCTATGACTTTTGCAAGTTATTTAAATCTTTTTGAGTCACAGTTTTCCTGTATGTGAAAGGAGAATAATAATATCTCCTTTCTGGGCAATAGATAGCTTATTTATTTATTTATTTATTTAATCATGATTTGGGTGAAAATTTGTTACAGACCAAATTCATCTTCCATACAGCAGTTCACATATACTTTGTCTCATGACATTGACTGTAATCTCCCACAATGCTACAGCTCTGCAATGGATAGCTTTTATATGATCTTTCTAACCAAAGTTTTTTAGCTCCCACAAAGTGACTGGGTGGGGTATGCAAATGAGATGCTTGTGGCTCACCAAGGGGATTGGATAACTTGTTAATAATGCAAATAAGGTGCATGGCACCATTGTGGTGTGCAAAAAGGACATGAGGCAGCATCCGCTTCTGACCTCCTCTAACTTCAGGGGGACAGATCACCATTAGCAGCCCAAGGCTGATTACTATGAGGCAGAAGTCAGACTGCTGCCACCCTCCAACCTTCTTACCAGTTCTGACAACAATCGTCCTTCCCACGGCACTCACTACTTCTCTGCTGGGTTTGATAATTCCTTGCAATGGCCACATAGAACTCACAGACAATACTCATGATTATGGGGTTTATCAGGGAAGCAACGGACAACATTTCAGGTTCAGGAATGTGCTCAGGATATGATTATTCAGTCAGGCCCTTGGCCATGCCCTGAAGCACACCTCTCTTTGGCCCTTGGCTTCTCTGCCTGGCCTCTGCCCGCTCTGGTGTTACAAAGCTCTTATAGCTCTGCCCATAAGTACACCTAGGTGCACCCTACTCTGCCAGCAAGCCTCCTGCCCAAAGGCACTCAGCTTTCTCTTTCTGTGGGCCAGCAACCCACTGCTCTGTCTCATGCCTGTCTCTCAGTTCTGCTGCTGTTGCTTTCATCACCTCTCTACAGTCTCTCTGCTGGTCTCTCAGCAGTCATCTCAGCTGTTGTGTCAGCCTGTCTCTCTGCCAAGGCAGTCCAGTGCAGAGATCTTGGGTTCAAGGACATGCTCCATTCCACCTCTGGCTCTTCTCTCTTGATGGCAGTGAGATTCCCATCCCCCCACACACACACCTTTGCCTCTGAGAGGACTCACTCTAAGCCTAGCAGAATGACAAAACTGACTAATCCCAACATTAGAGTTTCATACACATTATTTCCATGGTCCCACTCCCACAAGAATGCCATGTAATTATCTACATTACTAACAAGTTATCCAATCCCCTTGATAGACCACAGCACCTCACATTTAGGCATAGTGTCTAAGACATTTAACTGCTAACCAGAAGGTTGGTGGTTCAAACCCACCAGCCACTCCCTAGAAGGAAGTCTGGGCAATTTACTTCCATAAAGATTTACTGCCTCAGAAACCCAAAGGGATCTCTATGAGTTAGAATTGACTCGATGGCCGTGAGTGCAACAGAGTAGTGTGTGTGTGTGTGTGTGTGTGTGTGTGTACCCAGTCATCTGGTGAGTACCACAAAGAGCCAATATGAAATAATTCACAGCACTACAAAGGGATAGGACAGTGCAAATAAGGTGTTTGGAACCCTAATGAGAGGATTAGTCAGTTTTACCATCCCTCTAAGCTTAAAATGAGCCATCCCAGAAGTGAATAGGGGGGAAATCTCACTACCACTACCAAGAAGAGCTAGGAGTAGAGTGTGGCCTTTGGTCCTGGGATCCCTGTGCTGAGAACCTCCTAGACCCAGAAGACAGAGGGAGAGAGTTGTGACATTGGAGATAGTGAGAGATGGCAAGAAGCAGCAGCAAAGAAATGGCAGCAGTAGAGGTAGTAGAAACAGGAGACTATCAGCATGGTGGGCTTCCTGGCTTATGGAGCAAGAAAGCTGAATGCCTTTGGATTGGAGGCTTGATGGAGGAGTGGGGTACCTCTGGGTACTTGTTGATAGAACCAGGCTTGCCAACTCATGCATGGAGCTAGAGAGCTGAGCACCTTTGGGCCAAGGATTACTGGTGGAGTGGGTACCTCTGGGTACTTACGGCAGAGCTAGCGACCTTTGTAACACTTGCTTGAGCAGTGCAGAAGCTGCACCAACCCAAGAAGCCCAAGAGTCACGAGAGTTTGAGGGCCAAGGAGAAGCCTGCCTATGGGCATGACTGAGAAGCTATCCTGACTAAATAACTCTATCCTGCATTGTTCCTGATCTTGAATTGTAACCTTTTACTTCCCTAATGTTTTGGTTACCTAGTGCTGCTCTGACAGGAATATACCACAAATGGAATGGCTTTAACAAACAGGAGTTTATTCTCTTACAGTTTGGAGGCTTTACGTCTGAGTTCAAAGTGCCAGGCTCTAGGGGTTGGGTGAAAGCCCCTCAACCTTGAGCTTTAGCTCTGACTCCTGCTCCCGGTCCACTGAAGCTGGAGGCTTTTCTTCACTCAAACAGCTGCTGGCGGCTGAGGCTGACAAGCCCAAGGTTGACAAATAAAAAGGCACCGTCCCGATATTACCAAACAACACAGCAAGCCACTGATTCAAATCCATGGAAACTCCCAATGTCAGTAGAGCACAGTAGGCTGCTAAACAATGACTCAGCTATATGCAGGATTCAAGCGTGCCATAAGCTAGAAACCATTCCCAAAGCTGCTTCTTATATATGGGAAGCAGATCACATTCCTAAAGCAGCTACTCAACTGCTTGTGGTAGATTCCACTATGGAGTTGATTACCAGTCTCATCATGGGGAATAACTACCACCAGCTGCCCAGCCACTCAACCAGGCCCAGCCAAGTTGACATACAACCTTAACTACCATACTTAGTAAACCCCATACTTGTGAGTATTGTCTGTGAGTATTGTGTGTGGTCACTGCAATGAATTATTGAACGTAACAGAGAAGTAAAGAGTGCTGTGGGAGGAACAGCTGGTTTCATGATTGGGAAAAATTTTGGAAAGATGAGGTACATCTGACCTCTGCTTCATAGAACTCAACCTTGGATAGATGCTGATGGTGATTGTCTCTTCCCTTGTGAAGTTAGCGGAGGTCAGATGCCTCTGCCATGCCGTTTTCACAGTCACAGAATTGCTTTAGAGATTAAAATGAGGTAAGAAGTGGAAAGCACTCATCAGTGGCTGGCACATAAAGCATGGTAACTTTTTTATTAGTTGGTATTTGTCACCTCACATCTAGATGTAATTGCAATGGTAGCTTCTTAGCCAGTCTCTGCTCCTACTCCCCAACCCCTCCTCATTCACCCAATATGCTGGCAACAATTAAATTAAATTCCAAATTTTTAGTTTCTATCATATCACTTCCCTACTGAACCTTCTGTTCTTCCCTAATTGGAATAAGACCAAACTCTTCAGTTTGTAGTCCAATGTCAGAACTTTGGCTATTACTCTAAAAGAAATGGGGAGCCTCTGAAAGGTTTAATGAGAGAAGATTTTAAATCTAACTTATGTTCTGAAAGAATCATTCTGACTATTGGTTTGAGAATATACTCTTGGGGGAAGGGTAGAAGCAGGGAGACCAGGAAGGAGGATATTTCAATAATGCAAGTGAGAAAGATAGGTGGCTGGGGCCTGCATGGTTGCAGCAGAAATGGGGGAGAGATAGGTGGATTTTAGATGTATTTTGAGGGTACAGCCTTGGTGATGGATCAGATAGTGAAATAAAAGAAAAAGTAAAGGATGACACCAAGATATCTGGTCTGAGCATCTGGAAAGATGGAATTGCCAAGTACTAATAAAAAGTTATTAGGAGATACATGTTGCAGAGAAAAGATCAATTGTTTCATTTTGGTGATACTAGTTTTATGTTCCTACTAGACATCTAAGTTGAGAATAGGTCTCTTGCCACAACCATCAAACTCTTGGTCTTTAAGAAATGTTGGGGGCTCAGATGTAAAGCTTGTCAGTTGATCAGTGTTCAATAAAGAGATCTTTCCCTCACTTTCTGTGATAGCCAGCCTCCAAGATGACTCCCAGTCATCCCTACCTCCTGCAGTTCACACCCTTAGATATTAGGTTTGGTCCATGTGACCAGTAGAATATGGAAGAAGTGGTAGTATACCACTTCTGAGGCTAGGTCATAACAGATATCGTGGCTTTCATTTTAGTCTTTCTTTCTCTTGGATCACTTACTCTGGGGAAAGCCAGCTACCATGTTATGAGCAGCCCAATGGACAGGTCCATGCAGTGAATGACTGAGGCCTCCTGCCAACAGCCATGGGAGTAGGCTTGGAAGCAGATTCTCCAAAACACTTAGGCCTTCAGATGATTGTAGCCCTAGCCAACATCTTAACTACAACTCATGAGAGACCCTGTGCCAAACCACACAGCTAAACTGCTCCATCCTTCCTGACCCACAGAAACAGTGACAATGAATGTTTGATGTTTTAAGCCAGTGAGTTTTGGGAGTAATTTGTTATGCAGCAGTAGATAACTAATATACGTCCCAAAGTCAAGTGAAGGGGTACTCCAAGAAATGTTTTAGGGTTCCTACAAGAAGAAAGACTAGCACTTTACACCATGACTAGACCTCTGCTTAGGCATCAGACTTGCTTTTCTGACCCCCTGACTCCTACAGCAAAATGAGGAGACAATTGGAGAGAGCTCTGGGTTAGAGAAAGGGGCCAACAGTGGAATGGTTTCTGCAACATTGGGTGAACTCACCCAAGAGGAGCTGCCTGACAGGCAAAGGGTACCCCAACAGCAAGGGTCTGGCAGCAAGGAGTCCCAGTAGGAGCTGGCTAGATCTCCCACTACAAGAAACCAAAGTACACTCAGTCAAATTGTAACAGTGAAAAGGAGGGGGATTTAAATGGTGGAGGGATTAAGTAAAGAGAATTTATCCTTCTTCTCCTCTCCTGACAACCAGGCCCCAACACTAGAGAAGCTAGGCCCTGAAAAGGTAGGGAAGAGTATCCTAGGACCAGTTCATGACCCCCTCAACATCACACAGATGCACACAGACACCAACACATCCCTTCACTGCCACTGGCTGGGGCAATTGGAGTAATAAAAGGCTGACCAAGACCCTTCTTCCACCCAACTTCCTGGAGCAGAAACTGGACCTCAAGGCTGGGGAAGGATAATGGTGGTGGGGGACAGGGGTCATGCAGGTGATGTAAATCAGAAATGAGATGGCAGTTTTTAAATGGACTTGACTGGACTTTTGATACTAAAAGTTGCACTAAAGCTATGAGATATGTCCAACACCTGAAGAAGGGAGGGCAAAGAGGGAGTTGATAGAAATTGATTAAAAGCCTTGATTGGAAAAGAAATAAAGTCACGTCATGTTAAATTGTAACTGAGATGTCCTCAATAAACTGGTTACATATCTATTCCTTTAACTCTAGTCCTTAGAGGGGCAGCACAGTGCAGGAGTTAAGAAGGTTTGGAGTCAAGACAGGTTTGAATGGTGTGGAAGCCATTGAACAGTGTGGAAGCCATTTTTGTGTGATCCTGAGCAGGTTTCTTAACTTCATAGATTTCAACTCTCTTATCTGTAAAAGGAGACTAAAAATGGTACAAGCAGCAGACAGCTTGAGACTTCTATAATCTCCATTTAGGGACATTTTCCACCTCCAAGTAAAATCCCAGGTAAAACCCACGAATGACCCTGCTTGGTTCTCTGCCCACCCTCAGTCAATTGTTGTGACCAGAGGTACTTTGTCCAGGCCTGGTCAGTTGTCCATCCTTGGTAAAACCCATTGAAATGGAGGTGGTCCCAGAGGAAGGGGAGGTGACGTGCTGAAAGAAAGGGGGCAGGAAGCTGGACAGATCAAAACAACAGATGCCCACTAAATCTGATCTTGCTTTTACCTTACAGAAGCCAGCTGTGATTCCTTCCTTGGTTGCCCAAGAGGAATTACACATCTGAGCATTTATTTTGGGACTGAACCTAGTTATCTGATCCAGTTCCCTCATGTTAAAGATAAAGGCCCCGAGGCCCGGCAAGATGAGCCGGTTGCTAAAACCTCTGCAGGTATTTGGTGACTTCACAGTTATTCGGAACTAAAGTGCAGAATCTTGGATGCTCGGGAATGAAGATCTCAAAAGTTGTCTCCTTTTCTGGGTGGGGCTGGGAGACAATAAGGTTCAGGAATCAGGAACTTACCTCATTGATTTGCCTGAAGTTATTTATGCCTATGTGTGGATTATGCCAGGTGTGGGTGTCATTTACATACTAAGCATTCTACCTCCCACCAGTCTTTGTGGACATCCTCCAAAGAGAATTCCAGGTGAATGCACATGAGCATCACAGGAGACCGGTACTTTTCACATTATGGATCAGCCAAGAAATGAATTTAGTTGGGTCAAGACCAGCTTTCTTTCTTTTCTTTTCTTTTCTTTTTTTTTTTAAAGAAATAGAACAGAAATTATAGCATAAGGTAAATATTGTCTCATGAAAGTTTTCTCAGTTGTAATTTCATATATAAGGCCATCGGTGGAATATTTTCTCCTTATTTCCAGCCCTGGCCCCTAGTAGGAGCTCTGGTAGAGTAGTGTCTAAGGTATTTGACTGCTAACCAGAAGGCTGGCGGTTCAACTGTTAGATAGTGATAGGTAGAGATAAGTATTGATTTGGGTGAAGAGAAGGGCAATGTACCAAATGTGAGTTATCAACATAATGGCATTCAGGAGGAAGACATCGAGAGGTACATGGGAGGTACAGACAGCATAACAAAGATGAACGCTTTTGCACATATAGTACTGTGTTGTCAGAGAAGGCAAACACGGGTATACAAGTGGATAGATGGGTGGACAGGCTGAACTATTAGGTATGTCTACGAAGTGGAGAGTGTACCCAAAACCATGTATAGGGTTGGCAGATGATGGTCCTAAAAGTGTATTTGTAAGATTTGTGATCTGTAAGAATTCCCAGGTGTATAGTAGAGCTGACAAGGGACAAGTTTGTAGTTACTTCTTGGTCACAGCCAGCTACCCAGAGGGACCGAGTAGTTGAACCAGTGGGCTCGGGACCATAGTCACATGGGACATCAAGTTCTATTGGCATAATGTACTACAAAAAACATTGTTCCACTTCCTACTTTGGTGAGTAGCGACTGGGATCTTAAAAGCTTGCAAGTAGCCATCTAGATGCAACGATGGGTCTCTCCTCATCCAGAGCAAAGAAGAAAGAAGAAAACCAAAGATTCATGGAAACAATTAGTCCTAGTGACTGGTACACTACGCGATTTGCAGCCTATATGACTATGAGACCAGAAGAACTAGATGGTGCCTGGCTACCACTGTCAACCACTTGGAGGAAGATCTATGTAGGAGATCCTGGATAGACAGGGAGAACAATGTGAAACATTTACCTGAGGTAGATACACTCCTTGGAGTGATCAATCATGGGAGAAAGAAGGGCTGTTAATGCACAGGGAGACAGCTCAGGGGCCAGGAGTGAATGGAGGGGTGGACACAGGGAAGATGTAACTGTCAGAAGGAAATAGGAGGGGAGCTGTTGCATTATGGTGGATTGTGGCCAATGTCATGAGACAAAGTGTATGTGAACTGCTATATGGAAAGTGAATTTGCTCTGTAAATTTTCAATCAAATCACAATTAAAATAAAATAAAGAAGAAGTCTGGCAGTTCAAACCCACCAGCCACTCCTCGGAAGGAAGGTGGGGCAATCTATTTCCATAGTGATACTGCCTCAGAAACCCAAGGAGGGGTCGCTGTGAGTCAAATCCGACTTGACAGCAATGAGGTTTTTTTTTTTTTTTTTTTTGCCCCTAATAGTATTATTCCTACTTCATTTTAAAGGGAGAATTCAGTCCCACAAATACATCTAGAATTGTGTACACTCTGGATGTAGAGAAGACAGCAACACACTTTTTGCCCTTGTGTGGGACTTTCAACCCAGTTGGAAATGGCTGTGAGTCCAGAGTAGAGAAGAGAAGAAAATGAAGAGGGCAGACAGTTGCAAAATACTTTTTAGAAACATAATCTCTGGGCACTGGAATCAGGAGAGGGGACTTCCATTTTCTATTTTATACATTCTGTGCTATTTGAATTTATTTCAATAAATGTGTATACCCTTTGTCATTTTATAAGCCCAGTCAAAATATAAAAATACATGAATGAGTAAATGAATGAAATGTAATGTGAAAGTCCTGGTCTGAGGAAAGGAAAGGAAACTAACATTTACCAAACAGTGCTTTCAAACACCAACCTATTTAATACTTTCAATACAGGGAGTTAAGTCTCTTGACCCTCACCTTAAAAGTGGAGATACCAAGGCCCCAAGACACTAAGTAGCACTTTGCCAAAATTCACTAAAGAATGGGGTCCCTTTAATGGTACAAATAGTTAAGTGCTCGACTACTAATCCGAAAAGCTGACAGTTCAAACCTACCTGGGGGTGCCTTGGAAGAAAGCTCTGGCGATCTGCTTTGGAAAGATCAGAGTCTTAAAAACCCTGTGCCTGCAACATGTGGCATTGCCATGAGTTGGAATCAATTTGATGACAATTGTTAGTAAAACATGGAGCTCATGACATTTTTGCTGTAACCTTTTTCCATTTACCAACTAAGAAAAGAGGTCAGAGACCAGGGACAATGACTCCAAAAACTTTATTCTTAAACCTTTGTAAATACTCAGTGTTTGTTATCTTGCCCTTCCTTGTTTTTTTCCTCTAGTGATTAATAGCTAATCTCTTAAAATGAGAGGGCCTCATGGTTTTTAGCCAAACAATAGACAGGCATCCAAAAAACCAAACTTACTGCCTTAGAGTCGATTTTGACTCATGCGACCTCTCCTTGGGTTTCGTAGGCGGTATCACTACAGAAGTAGATTGCACAGTCTTCCTTCCAAGGAGTAGCTGGTGGATTTGAACAGCCAGCCTTCTGGTTAGCAGTCAAATGCCTTAGGCACTAAGCCACCAGAGCTCCATACACAGGCTTATGGGGTGAATATTTACATCAGATAAATATACTCCTTAGGTGGTGTAGTGCCTAAGGCATTTGACTGCTAACCAGAAGGCTGGTGGTTCAA
>NW_006921604.1:6798881-6800894 GCF_000298275.1 Orycteropus afer afer
TGTTGCACTGTGGGAAATTGCAGTCAATGTCATGAAACAAAATGTGTATGAACTGCTGTACGGAAAATGAATTTGTTCTGTAAACTTTTACCCAAATCAAGATAAAAATAAAAAAAAATAAATAAATAAAAATAAGGAAGGGCCTGTGTGTTTTGGGAGGCAGAAGGAAAGGCTTGCTGGGGTAGCCAGTCTTGGGCAGAGGGTACCCTAACTCACAGGGTGAGTGGGGGTCAGCACAAAAGAAAGCAGGCCTTGTTGTCATCCTAGGGCCTGTCTGGCTCCTCTCGCACCAGGTGTTGTCTGGGACTCCTGAGGGGCCCTGGTACTAGCAGAGGCTTCCCTTGGCAAGCCTTGCCTTGAGGGATTGTCAGGACTCTAAAATTCTAAGAGACTTCCTGTTTTAGTTTCTTAGTGTTGCTTTAACAGAAATACTGCAAGTGGGTACCTTTAATGAACAGAAATTTATTTTCTCACAGTATAGGAGGCTAGAAGTGCAAATTCAGGGCACTAGCTCCATCACTGTCCCTCTGCTCTGAGGGAAAACCCTTGTTACAGATTCTCTAGCCCTGGGCATTTCTTGGTACCTTGGCAGTCTCCAAGATCTCTGTATGGTACGTATCTTCTCCAGTCTGTGCTTTCTTGCTCATGTGCCTAATTTGTTTTTATATCTCAAAAGTGATTGGGTTTAAGATACACCCTGCACTGAAGTGGCCTTGTTAACATAACAAAGAAGAACTTTATTCTCAAATGGGATTCCAAAAAAAAAAAAACCACCAAATTTACTGCCATCCAGTCGATTCTGACTCATAGTGACCCCCACTGGGTTTCCAAGGCGGTAAATCCTTGTGAAAGTAGATTGCCCAGTCTTCCTTCCATGGAGTGGCTGGTGGGTTTGAACTGCTAACCCTCTGGTTAGCAGTCAAATGTCTGAGGCAATACTCTACCAGAGCTCCTTCAAAAAAGATTACATCCACAATACAGAGGTTAGGATTCCAACACGTATCTTGGGGGGACACAATTCACTCCATAACACTTTCCTCTCCCCCTGACTTGCCCAAGTTTTTTCAGCCTGAGCCTCCTGTGCTCACCTTCACCTAGCCTCCTTTCTTCCCTCACCATCGGCCCAAAGGGTCCAGATGTGTTTTTGCTTAGTCCTACATGAACTCCCCCTCAGCCTCACTTCTTACCCCATCATCCTCTATTGAATTTTCTCCCTCCAGAGGAAAGAGGAGGCAAAGAACAAGAAGGCTCTGGCTGAAGCAGGATGGAGAGACACACTAACCAAACCAAACTCAGTGCCATCAAATCAATTTTGACTCACAGCAACCCCTCCTTGGGTTTCTGAGGCAGTATCACTACGGAGGTATATTGCCCAACCTTCCGAGGAGTGGCTGGTGGGTTTGAACCACCAGCCTTCTGGTTAGCAGTGAAATGCCTTAGGCACTATGCCACAAGAGCTCCCAGAGACACACTGGAGCTAAAGAAATATACAGGTATCCTTTAAAAATCCTGGATGCATTAATTTTCAACATCCTTAGTGTTAATGATAACTTTTCCTGAGCTCTTACCACAGGCACCTTGTGAAGTGCTTACCATGCATTGTGCACTGTCTCACTCACCCTCCAGAATGCCCCAGAGCCCCAGGTCACACAGCAGGCAGTGGCAAAGCCAGCCCCCAGTGTGCCTCCAGAGCTGTGCTTTGAACCCCCATGGTGAGATATCCTGCCTCCTGTGGTCCTACCTCTGAAGGAAAACAATTTGTTCTAAAGGCACAGGAGCATGGAAGCTTACCCAGTTACTACAAATTCTCCCTCACCTTTGCTGCTCTGGCATTCGACTTCCTGTTCGAGGCACATCCTTTTGTTGGTGTGGGCCCACTGACCTGATGCTTTCATCCCCTGCTCTGGTTCAATTAAGTGTATGTCTCAGTAAAAATCATGACCCCCTGCACTCCCTGCTACAGCCAAGCCCTCACACCCCATTTTTAGGGAGCACCCCATTTGGGATTTGAGC
>NW_006921604.1:6802064-6821400 GCF_000298275.1 Orycteropus afer afer
CTCAGAAGGAAGGTTGGGCAATCTACTTCCGTAGTGATACTGCCTTGGAAACCCAAGGAGGGGTTGCTATGAGTAGGGTCCCACTCAACGGCAGTGAGTTTGGTTTGGTTTGAACTCTCACAGAGATGCTCAGTCTTCCTCATCCTGCATATTAATAGGATCCTATCTCCCCATAAAAAGGAGAGTGCTGGTGATGTAGTGGTTAAGGCATTTGGCTGCCAACCAAAAGGATGGTGTATCAAACCCAGCGGTTGCTCCATGGAAGAAGGATGAGGTAATCTGCTTCTGTAAAGATTTATAGCCTTAGAAACCTTACAGGGAAGACCCTTATAGGGTGGTTATGAGTCAGAATCGACTCGATGGCAATGGATTTGGGTTTTGGTATCTCCCCATAAGGATCCCTGGTGGCACAATATTAAGCTCTCAGCTGCTAATCAGAAGGTTGGCAGTTCAAACCCAACCAGTGGCTCTGCAAGAGAAAGACCTAGTGATCTGTTTCAATAAACGTTGCTGTTGTTATTAGGTGCCATTGAGTCAGCTCTGACTCATAGCAACCCTACATACAACAGAACAAAACACTGCCCAGTCTTGTGGCATGCTCACAATCCTTGCTATACTTGAACCGATCATTCCAGCCACTGTGTCAATCCATCTCATTGAGGGTCTTCCCCTTTTTTGCTGACCCTCCACTTTACCAAGCACAATATCCTTCTTCAATGAATGGTCCCTTCTGATAACATGACTGAAGTAGGTCAGACAAAGTCTGCTCATTGTCACTTCCAAGGAGCATTTTGGTTGCACTTCTTCCAGAATGGAATTGTTAGTTCTTCTGGCAGTCCATAGTATTTTCAGTATTCTTTGCCAACACCGCAATGCAACTCGAAAGCATCTTCTCTTCTTTGGTCTTCCTTATTCATTGTCCAGCTTTCACATGCATATGAGGCTATTGAAAATACTATGGATTAGGGTAGGCACACCTTAGTCTTCAAAGAGACATCTTTGCTCTTCAGCACTTTAAAGAGGTCTTTTGCAGCAGATTTGCCCACTGCAATATGTCATCCAATGTCTTGACTGCTGCTTCCATTGGTGGAACCAAGTAATATGAAATATTTGACAACTTCAATATTTTCTCCATTTATCGTGATGCTGCTCATTGGTCCAGTTGTGAGGATTTTTGTTTTCTTTATGTTGAGGTGTAATCCATACTGTAGTCTTTAATCTTCATCAGTAAGAGATTTACGTCATCTTCACTTTCATCAAGCAAGGTTATATTGTTTGCATATCACAGGTTGTTAACAAGTCTTGCTCCAATCCTGATGCCTTGTTCTTCTCCATATAGTCCATTGTCTCAGATTATTTGCTCAGCATGCAGATTGAGTAAGTATGGTGAAATGTATTCTTTTTTTCTTCCTTTCTTTTCCCAATAAATACTACAGCCTAAAAAACCCTATGGGGCAGTTCTACTTTGTCATGTGGGGTCACCATGAGTTGGAATCAATTTGATGGCACCTAACAACAATAACATCTCTTCATACTGCCCTCAATAGCTCTGTGACAGAAGTATTTCAACTTTGCAGACGTTGAAAGGTTAAATGCCCTAAGCAGGGACACAAGCCTGATTCCAGTCTGGGCCCCAAAAGCCTCTTATAGATACTTCTAGCATTACCGTGTATTTATCTTTTTTTTAAAATTTTTATTGTGATTTGTGTGAAAGTTTACAGAGCAAATTCATTTTCCATACAGCAGCTAATATACATTTTGTTTCATGACACTGACTGCAATTTCCCGCAATATAACAGCTCCCTTCCCACTTCCTTGTCTCCTTTACTATGCATTCCTGCCCCCTCCCCCCAGCTATCTCCCTGTGCAAGCACTGCCCTTCTGTTCTCCCACATTATTTGCTCCAAGGTGTATATCTACCTAGTGTAAATGTTCACCCCGAATGCCTGTCTATTGTTTGGCTGGATGCACTGGAGTGAGTTCAGTTCCAGACCTGAATCCAGACCTGAATCCAGACCTGAAGGGTAACTAGGGGCCATAGTCTTAGGGGTCTTACCAGGCTGTATCAGACCAGCAAATCTGGTCTTCTTCTTCTTCTTTTTTTTTTTTTTTTTTTTTATGATTTTGAGTTTTGCTCCATATTGTTCTCTCACTCTATCCAGGATCGCCTGTATGGATTCTCCTCCAAGTGGTTGACAGTGGTAAGTAGCCAGGGACCATCTAGTTTTTCTGGTCTCATGGTCATACAGGCTGACGATCGCATGGTCTACCAGTTCCTTGGGCTAATTGTAACATGCATCTTTAGTTTTCTTCATTCTTCTTTGCTCTGGACAAGGAATGACCCATCGTTGCATCTAGGTGGGCGCTTGCAAGCTTTTAAGACCCCAGTTGCTGCTCACCAAAGTAGGATGTAGAACATTGTTTTTGTGTAGTATGTTTTACCAATTGAGCTTGATGTCCCCTGCGACCATGGTTCCGAGTCCATATAGCATATTTATCTTTTACAGAGTAAGTCCTATCTCCTCAGTTACTTCCTAGGTCCTGGAAAGGCAAAGAAGAATTTAATTTCATATTTTTTTCCTTCCATATATAAACCTTTCCTTGACTTTTTATAACACTGAACTATTACAATATTTGCCCTTCTGTGATTGACTTATTTCACTCAGCATAATGTCCTCCATGTTCACTCATGTTGAATTTCATTTGTTTACTTCATTGAATCTGTTCCATACACCTGCCTGATTATGGGTGTGAATACAATCATGGGTGGGTATAATTAAATGAACTATAGCAGAGACTGATTTTTTTATACCAGATGTGGGTTATATGGGTGAAAGGGTGATAAGCAGCCCATCTCCCCTCCCTAGCCCTTATAAGATGTCTCATTTTTAAGCCAAGTATCTCAAAAGCTATTTTTTTGTTTTCCTTGCTGGCTTCTGTCACCAAACTCATGCACACAGACAGAACTTCTGAATACAGATGGTCTGAAAAGGGTGAAATAAAAATAGCCTACTGGTCGACAATAGAATCAGAAGTCTCTAAGTACAGCTGGGGAGGGCAGTGGTCTTAATATCAGCTGGAAAGAGATGTGAAGGGCTGGGCTGAAGTCTCCCTGAGCGTTGGACTTGCTCTGTAGCAATGCAGAACATCATGGCTCTTCCTGGTCGATGGAGACCTCTGTATGAAGGCAGGAGAAAACAGCTAGTCAAAGGTTCTGCTTTCTTGTTTTGGTTTTGTCATGGCCAGTGCCCATCCGTAGGCTCCTGCTCCCTGACAAACCAGCTGGCTAGACACTTACTGTGGAATACTGCAACTCCAGGAAGGGACTTCTCCATAACACTATATGATGTTTTTCTCTATGTTTAGACTCTTCCTGGCTGGTATTGATTGTTGTTTTTATTGGCAAACTATATACCAAGATAAAAACAAACATCAGTGTTTGTGCAGGGAGAGGGTCACATGTATGTGGGTCTTCAGGCTGGGAAAAAACTTGCTTCAGTACCCAATGGTCAAACTAGTATGTGATCCTCTTTTCAGCACATATTTTCAATGATTATGAGGATGTTTGTTTGTCTCCTTCCCCCAACAGGGCGAGCAGCTGCTGTTTCCCTATACACCTTGAGTGCTTGGCGCTCATTTCATAGTTGTGAACTGACATTGAGGCAGGGTTATCAGGAAGCAGTTATTTCAGGGCTAGGCCTGACACTGTGCCTCTCAGCTCATTTCTACATGCAGCTGCTCTAGGTGGCCAGTTACCACCATGGAGTGGGTTTAGAGACTCTGGCCCTGGAAAAGTAGGCAACGATAACTAATACATAGCCAGAGAGAGGTGACAAAAATTTGTCATATTCAAGCTGTTTCCACAAGCTAGTGAAGTGGTGGTGTATTATCATTCTTACCACTATTTTACAGATAAAGAAACTGAGGCTGAGAGAGGCTCCAACTTGCTTAATTAAAGGTCACACAAATGTGCTCTTAAAATGACTCTGGGAGTACTGGGATTTGTGCCCAGGCTCCATTTCCTCATCTGTAAAACAGGGGTAATAAACCTATAAATATTATGTATGTGTCGAAATCCGTGTGGTGTGAACAGTTAACGTGCTCAGCTGCTAACCGAAAGGTTGGAAGTTCCAGTCCACCTAAAATTGCCTCAGAAGAAAGTCCTGGTGATCTATTTCCAAAAAATCAACACTGAAAACTGTATGGAGCACAGTTCAGCTCTGGCACACACGAGGTCACTTGACTTGCTGGTAATTGTTAGGAGTATTGCTGCATGTATATGTTTACTTGTGGTTTTCTTTTGCCTCTTTTTGCATGTTTTTAGTCTGTAAACTCCAGTGGACAGGATATAGCAATATTGCGGCAGCCTGCAACATGGTAGGTGAGCCTGGCAAGTAGTAGGTGTTCAGTAAATATTTGTGTCCATAGTGAATAAATAAATGAACTGCAGACTCTGGCACTTATAGTAGAGGGTATATTCTATAATTTCCTTAGCTGTTGTTAGCTGCTATGGAGTTGACCTGAATCATGGCAACCCCACGCACAATGGGATTGGACCCTTGTGACCCAGTGGCTGATTTTTCTGAAGTAGATCACCAGGCCTTTCTTCCTGGTCCGTCTTAGTGGGAAAGCTTCGCTGAAACCAGTTCAGCATGGTAGCAACACACAGCCTCCACTGACAAACAAGGGGTGGCTGTGCTTGAGGTGCACTGGCCAGGAATGAACCTGGGAGGGCCACATGGAATTCTACTACTAAACCACCACTGGCCCCTACAACCTCCTTTGTTGCCCTTATTTCCCGTCCTCACCTCGCAGCCATGGGCAAAGCCTCAGGGCTGGGGTTGGAGGAACTTACTTCTGGTCTTGGGCCAAAGTCAGCAAAAAACAAAACAAAACAAAACAAAAACAACCAATTCAGGAGTGAGGAGACGAGAAAAAAGTATGCAGGGAAGGAATGAAATGTCTGTGGATTTCAAGGCTTCCTCCCTCAGGCCTAAGCCCTAGGTTTGCCCCCTTTTTTAAAATCAGGAAAATCATTTTCCTCGCACAACACAACGTGGTGGTGCTGCTCCCGAGTTTCCTGCAGGGAGGCGTCACCCGTCCTGAGCTCTAGACTTCTGAAGAAGGGGAAGGAGACAAACACGTAATCACACAGAGAGGATGCGGAACATGAAAAACGCGGCCAGAACACCAGGTTCTGCTGAAGGAGAGCTGGACCTGCATGGACACGGAAGGGAAGGGAAGGCAGCTGAGAAAGAGAGAAAAGAGGGCGGGAGCTCGGTGCCAACTGGAGGCTTCCCTTGGTCCTGCGCCGTTCCACCTTAAGTGTCTGGACCCCCTTAAGGTCTGGGGTTATTGCTGCGCGCTTCGGGGCGGAGTCTCCCATGCAAACGAAGGGCGTGGGTCGGCGGGGCGGAGCGGGCGGGGCGCTGACCTGACGTCAGACCCGTGGCCCGGGCAGTTGGCTCGGCGGCGGCGGAGAGGCAGGAGCAGCGGCGCCGAGCAGGGCCGTGCGGTGGGGCGCGGGGAGCAGCGGCGGCGGAGCAGGAGCAACATGGCGCCGGTGGGCGGGCGCCCGGGCAGCGGGCCGGCCCGAGGGCGCCTCCTCCTGGTGGCGCTGGTGCTGCTGTGGGCGCGAGGGGCCCGGGGCCAGGGCGACCCCCTGCGGGGCACGATCCTAGGCATGAGGCTGGCGAGCTGCAACAAGTCGTGTGGGATGAACTCGGATGGCATCATCTTCGTGTCCGAGGGCAGCACTGTGAACCTGAGGCTGTACGGCCAGAGGCTGGGCTCCATCTCCAGCAACCTGATTTCCTTCACCGAGGTGGACGACTACGAGACCTCCCACAACTCCACCAGCTGCCCAGAGCTCACCAAGGACCTGGTCGTCCAGCAACTGGTCAATGTGAGCCGCGGGAACACGTCCGGGATGCTAGTGGTGCTCACTAAGTTCCTCCGGAGGAGCGAGAACATCAAGCTGTATTCACTGTGCACCCGGGCTGGGGTCGATGGACCCTGGCAGAGGTGGACGGACAAAGACTCGCTGCTCTATATGGTGGTGGAGGCCGGGAGGTACCTGCCCCTCTGGCTGCACATCCTCCTCATTATGGTGCTGCTAGTGCTGTCGGGCATGTTTTCTGGCCTCAACCTGGGGCTTATGGCTCTGGACCCCATGGAGCTGCGCATAGTGCAAAACTGTGGCACTGAGAAGGAGAAGCGCTACGCCCGCAAGATTGAGCCCATTCGGCGTAAGGGCAACTACTTGCTCTGCTCGCTGCTCCTGGGAAACGTGCTGGTGAACACCTCCCTTACCATCCTTTTAGACAACCTCATCGGGTCTGGCCTCGTGGCAGTGGCCTCCTCTACCATTGGCATTGTCATCTTTGGGGAGATTGTACCTCAGGCCTTGTGCTCCCGACATGGGTTGGCTGTAGGTGCCAACACCATCAGTCTTACCAAATTCTTTATGCTGCTCACCTTCCCCCTCAGTTTCCCCATCAGCAAGCTCTTGGACTTTATTTTGGGCCAGGAGATTGGCACCGTTTACAACCGGGAGAAGCTGATGGAGATGTTGAAGGTGACGGAGCCCTATAATGATCTCGTGAAAGAGGAGCTAAATATGATACAGGGTGCCCTGGAATTACGGACTAAAACTGTGGAGGATATCATGACCCAGCTCCAAGACTGCTTCATGATCCGCAGTGATGCCATCCTAGACTTCAACACTATGTCAGAGATTATGGAAAGTGGCTATACTCGCATCCCTGTATTTGAAGATGAGCAATCCAATATTGTAGATATTCTCTATGTCAAAGACTTGGCCTTTGTGGACCCTGATGACTGCACCCCCCTCAAGACCATCACCCGCTTCTATAACCACCCGGTCCACTTTGTCTTCCATGACACCAAATTGGATGCCATGCTGGAGGAGTTCAAGAAGGGTAAGGTCTGCTGAAGCTTCTGCGTTAAATTTCTTTATAACACTTCTTGTACTCTTGCCTGTTTTGTGTCTTCTGGGCTTAGTGGTTGGTTTGTGTGACTCTATGTCCTTTCGCCCATCACTTCCTGTGCCTCTCGAGACAACGGTATTTAGGGCAGCAAAAACAGTTCTGTTGTCTGCCATATACTGTTCTTTGTGCTTCATGTGAATCAAACTGAGTAATATATTCAGTCCCATCTCCTGGGGAACCCATGGTCTAGTTGGAGGGTTAGAGCCAAGGCCTCAGGTAACTACTGAAACAAGATAAAGCAAATGTCTTGAAAGAGGCGGTACCCAAGTGATGGGGACTCAGAGGATGGAGCCTGAACATCTTACTGGGTTGAGGTTGGGGAGGGTCTGGAGAACAAGGAAAACCTTCACACAGGAGGAAGCATTTAAGGAAAGACTTAAAAGTTGAGATTTTTGACAAGTAACACAGTACTTAAGTCAGAGGGAACCCTTATGAGCAGAGAACCTGAGTGGGGAAGGGACAGATGTGCTTGTGGCCCAGCATATGGTCCTGTTCGGCTGGAATACAGAGCGTGTGTCACGGTAGCGGGAGAGGCTGAGTAGTTTGGGGGCTTGGGATGAAGAGCCCTGAAAGCTGGGATGGTAAGATGGCATGGAGCTATTATCAAAGATTTTTTTGGTGAAGGGAGCAACGTCATTGAAATTGCTAGTCCTCAGAAGCGGAGAATTAGGGGTCTCTAGTTGGTTACCTGTTTAGAACAATGCCAAGTAACTCTTTAAACTACTTAGCAGAAGCAAGTAGATTAAATTTTGGTTATTGTTCTGTCTTTCCCAGGTGCCAAACATAAGCCTGTCCCCTGTGGTCTGATGAGAATCTTCCCCTGGCCTTACATTGCCTTTTATTCTCACATGGGTTCTTGGCTTGTTCTCAGGTAGTTAGAGAGGCAGTTGGAGGGCTTACTCACCAACCTCACAGCTCAGGGCTCACATACCCCTTTCTTTCTAACAAAACTGCCCTCCCACTTCTGCCACTCAGAAGCCCTCAGAGTGGCAGTAAACAAGCCAATTATGGAGCAAAACTGTGGTAGGCCAAAGGGAATGGAGACAGAAAGAGAAGCTGTTTATAAAGGAATGACGGGGGAAACTTTTCCTAAACCTGGGGACTTTGCTTTTTAAATGCCCTCCCTGCCTTCATATTTATAGGCCTGCCTATAAAAATACTCAGGCACAGGGCTCTGAATGACTGCTGAACACTAGCTGGGAGCAAGGCAGAAGATCCCCTCAGTTGATTCTGGAACAGGGAGTGAAGGACAGCCCTGCAGCTGGCTGGATCAAGGGGCCAGGGAGTGGAATAGAGAGGAGCTGACTTTTCCAGATTTAATTTGAAAAGATACTTGGATGGGGAGTTGTTACCCTCTTTTTTTATGTTTATAGACTGAATCTCAGCATCAGAGCTGATCTCACCATCCACAGCCCTCCCTTTTGAGAGGTCAGCTTGAGTAACATAAGCCAGAGTGAGAGACAGCTGGGTGTAGCCTTGCTACAGAGAAACTAGAGGGACAAAGACGCAGAGCCTGGGGAATCTTTGGGAATGCAGGCCCAGGAACCTGTTTCTTCCAGGCCACCTGAGTCTGAGACAGAGAAGCAGTACTCAGGGAGGATCTTGTGTCTTCATCCCCACTCTACCCCACCCTACCCCATCCCATCCCACCCCCAGCTTCATGGCCCAGAAGACTTCTTCCATGATCCCCTGGTCAGGAACCTGTTTAGGACTCTCCAGGGCAGCTTCCTCCTTACTGCTTCTATGAACTTTGGGAGTGTTGTTAGTGACACGCCTAACATCACATTCTCATCCATTCAGCCTGGATCTGGATCCAACCAGTATGGATTGTTCTGGTCACAACTTCTCAGCCCATGATCAGCTGGGCTCAGTTGTGGTGGTACACTTCCTGGATCTTGGCAGGGCTGTCCTTGGACTCTATCTCATGAAGAAATACCCTTTTATTAAGCTGGGAAAACAGAACTGGCATCTCTTAGGCCAGAACTTTGTTTAGCTGAGCTTTCCAGAATTCATTTTAATCCACCAGACTCTTCTCAATAAAGACCAGTAGTTTGAGGCTGAGCCCTGGAGGGGTACTGGTAATTCCATGGAAATGCAGCTCCAGTCTACCTAGTGCAGACCGAGGCCATGGAGAAGTGAATGTGATATGATGGTCACCCCTAATGAATGGGCTTATGCCATCACTTCTGGTCCCAAGAGGTGGCAGAAAACCAGCCTCAACCCATTGCCACACTAGATTCCCTCCAGCATGGCCTCTTCCAGATCTTTCCATCTGGCATCTACTTTTTTAGTCCAAGGCTCTGTAGGACTTAACAGTTGGTGTACATCTGCAACTTAAAAAAAGATTTCCTTAAAAATCTGGTCTTCGGAGGGCTTTTGGCTAAGGGAAAAAGGTTAACAAGGTCAACACAGCTAGCATCCTCAGCAGCATCAAAGTCAAGGATTGGCACTTAGTTCAGCTGAGTGTCTCTCTGAGGCTGTTTCCTGGGCGTTAGTGGACCCTTCACCACCTCAAGTTGGGTAGGAGCCCTTAGCCTAACTTAGCCAGAGCTGTTTGGTCTGTTTACCCCTCCTCCACCTTCTAGCCTTAGAGGATCTAGGATGATAGGAGCCATGGCCTCCCGCCCCTTTTTTTTAAATTTTAATTTTTATTATGATTTGGGTAAAAGTTTACAGAACAAATTCATTTTCCATACAGCAGTTCATACACATCTCCTTTCTTGACATTGACTGCCATTCCCCACAATGTAACAGCCCTCTTACCACTTCCTCCCTGTAGTTACCTCTTCTCTGTGCCCTTTCCTGTGGATTCCTGCCCCTTGAGCTATCTCCCTGTGTAATACTGCCCTTCTCTTTTCTCGTGATTGATCATTCTAAGGAGTCTATCTACCTGGTGTAAATATTCACCTTATATGCCTGTTCATTGTATGGCTGGACGTCAAGGGAGTAAGTTCAATTCCAAGCAGAGGCCATGCCTTTTTAACATTTTTGTTAAATGTTTGTTGAACAAATGAATGAGCAAATGAAAAAAAATAACCATCTGGCAAGCCCCTGTGGCCTTTACATCCTTCCTTGAACATTTAAGGATGGTTTTCTGCCCCAGGGCCTTTGCCCCAACTTCCCTCTCCCTTGAATGCTCCTCCCCAGATTTCTGCAGAACTTGCTCTCTCCCCTCTGCTTCACTATCATTTGCTCAGGGAGGCCTTCCTGTTATTCTATTTAAATCAACTGCAAATCCATATCCCGCCCTGACCTTTCTGATTGCCCCTACTCTGTGCTAATTTTTCTTTTTCCCATGGCAATGTCAATGTTTAACATCTATATAATTTACTATGTTCTTTATGGTCTCCCATTAAGAGTATAAGTTCCAAAAGGCAGGGCTCTTTGTTTTGTTCACTGATAAATCTGCATCCCTACAGTGTTCTTCCTACATATAATAAGGCTTCAATAAAAAGTGATTAAATGAGTGAATGACTTGTCAGGGTTGGGAGAGAATTATCCTTATTCCAGAAGTGTTAGAATTTTGAGGAGCTGATAAGGGAGAAAGGAAAATATAATGGATATTGTCCAGTTACTGGGGGTTCACCATTTCCAGCAGCACCGAGAGCGAGACAAAGATCTCCTGCAGTGACATGTGTTACTATTGGAGTGACTGAGAAGTTGAGTTTGGCTGAGAAGTTGAGTTTGGCTGAGAAGTTGAGTTTGGCGTGTTGGGTGTGATACATGGTCCCTCTTCCTGTGCCTCAGTTTCTCTGCAAGTAAGTGGGCTTTGACCATCAGGAGTTCACGCATCTTCACTCATTAGCATGAGTCATAAATATACTCTTACACACTTTAGAGACAGGCTCCAGGAGTCCATGTGGTAGAGGCTGAGCTTCTCCTAGAGACTAAGGCAAGAGACGAATGCTTCTCAGCTTCTGACTTCCAACTCAAGGCAGTTATCATTAGATACTTATTGAATCCTGTACTATGTGCAAGGAGCCTTGATGACGCAGTGGTTAAGCCTTGGCTGCAAACTGAAAGGTTGGCCTTTCAAGCCCACCAGCTACTGTGCCAGAGAAAGTGTGGCAATCTGTTCCGTAAGGATTTACAGCCTTGGAAAACCTGTGGGGCAGTTCTACTCTGTCCTGTAGGGTCACTATGAGTCAGAATTGAATCAACTGTAGTAGATTGTACTGTGTGCAAGTCCCTAGATTTGTGAATGGTTTGTGTTTAACTATTAATGGAAAGGTTGGCAGCTCAAAGCCACCCAGTGGCGCCATGGAAGAAAGGCTTGGCAATCTGCTTCAAAAAGATTCCAGCCGAGAAAATTATGGAGCAATTCTATCCTGTGACACATGGGGCTGCCATGCATCAGAAGCAACTTCTTAGCCAGGGGTTTGTTTTTTGATTTTTATTCTATGTGAGAGATACTATGCTAGGTGGGTCAGGACACAAAAATCACTAAGGGAAAAAAAAATCAGTAAGGCACCACTCCCTGCCTCTGGGGTAAGACCATCTAGTTGGCAAGGCAAGCTGTAAGGCCATTGAGAGGCTCATGCAATTTGAACGTTGGCCCTTTGACTTAAACCTCGCCTAGAACTGTTTGTAGTACTGGGTGTTGTGGGTGGGTTCATCCACAGCTTGAAATCTTAAAACAAAGGCTCCCTAGTCTAATCCTGGCCCAGTTTGGACTTTTTCCTTCATCAGAGATGCTCTTCCAGGCCCAGAAAACGAAGTAATGGAACGAACTCTACTTGTGGAAGTCAGAAGCTTCTGCCCCACATTCAAATTCAAACCCACATTCCATCTTTCAGCTGTGTTCTCTCCCTTTGTGGCATTCCTGCCCCTCCCAGGCATTTAGCTCATCTTTAGCCAGTTCCCTGCCCACTTCATAACCATCTAGCTAGCTATACAAAGCTGACCTATTAGGTGGCCTTGGACTTGTTAACTGCTCTTGTACAAAAAAAAATTTCTCCCCAGTTTTCAGTAGCTCTTGAGTCAATTCTGACTCATGGGACTCCATCCTCCTTAGGGTTTTCAGTGACTGATTTTTTAGAAGTAGATCCCTGGCCTTTCCAAGATACGGCTGGGTGAGTTTGAACTTGAACCTGAACCGTTGGTTAGCGGGAGCACATGTTAACTGCTTGTACCACTCATGTATATAAACCACTGCCATTGAGTAGATTCCAACTCTTAGGGACCCTCATTGGGTTTCTGAGGCGATTACCCCTCTTCCTGCCCCATCTTCCTTCCGCAGAGTGGCTGGTAGGTTTGAAGCACCCACCTTCTGGTTAGCAGTCAGCCTTAGGCGCTGGACCACCAGAGCTCCTTGGGTCACTATAACAACAACACTACCAAGCAGTCCTGGTGGCACAGTGGTTAAGTGCTCAACTGCTTACTGAAAGATCAGTGGCTGGAACCCACCAGCTGCCCTACAGGGGAAAAGATGTGTCAGTCTGCTTCCATAAAGATTATAGCCTTAAAAACTTTGTGGGGGCAGTTCTACTCTGTCCTGTAGGGTCACTCTGAGTCAGAATTGACTAGATGGCAGTGAGTTTGGTTTTTGGTGTTATGAGTCAGAATCAACTCAACGACAATGGGTTTGCTTTTATGTGAAGTTAGTGGGTATAAATTGAAAGAAAAAAAGGGCTAAGAGTATTTTCATTAAAATCCCCTCTTATATTTCCAGATTTCCAGCTATGCTACATCTGATTTCCCACCCACTTAATTTTGTTTCTGAAACAACTTTATAAAGTCAAGAAAAGACATTGTGTGAGTTTTTTGCACTCACTTTTGGTTCCTGTCATCTGACACATTTGAAGTGTCTATTTCCCTTGTCTGCTTGTTCATTCATTTGTGCAACAAACATTTGATTTATTGAAGGCTGTGTGTCAGACACTGTGCTAGTTGTTGGGAATCAGAGATGAATAAAACTGTTTATTCACAGAACTCACAGCCTGTCAGGGAGACAGACATGTAAACGAAGCTTAGCTATGCAGCTCCTTGAGAGGGTGTAGTGGTGTCAAGGAAGGATTATTGGACCTGGAGAAGTTTCTGAAGTCAGAATACCAGGACTCAGTGATTAGTATGTAGATGTGAGAGTCAGGGCCAGGAGGTAGTTGTAGACTGTCTGAGGTTTCTAGTTTGGGATTTGGGTTGATGGTGTTGTCATTTAACTGAAATAGGAAGAAAAGGAAGAAGCAGTTTGGTGAGGGTGGAGGGAAGGGGAGTGGTGATAATAAAATGGTGTTAACCTTTCCTGGGGCTTCTTCTCTATACCTAGCATTATCTACATCAGAGCTTGAATATGCACTCAGATCACCTGGGGGTTTTGTTCAAATGCATATTTGACCACAGTGGGTCTAGAGCGGGTCCTAAGATTCTGCACTTCTAGCAGGCTCTCAGATGATGCCTGAGATGCTAGTTCTGGATCACACCGAAGAGCAAAGCATGCAGTACGTCTAAGCCTGGATTGCAGGCGAAAATGCCCATGTGGGCTCATGAGTGAGGCCAACCAAAAACCAAACAAACCAGTTGATTGCCATCAAGTTGGTTCTGACTCAGGGTAACAACATATGTGTCAGAGTAGAACTGTGCTCCATAGGATTTTCAATGGCTGATTTTCTGGAGGTTGGTCACCAGGCCTTTCTTTGAAGGCATCTTTGGGTGGACTTACACCTCCAACTTTTCAGTTAGCAGCTGAGCACTTAACCATTTGTGCCAATCAGGGACTCCAGAGTGAGGCCAAGACCAGACTAAAAGGTTTGGGAAGTGTGCTGAAAGCATGCAGGGTGTAAAAAAAAAGGAGAGAGTCAAGAACGGTGCTGGGGTGTGCTAGCATGGAAAAAGCCTGGCAGGAGTGCCTCCATGAAGGAGCTGAGAACAAGGCAGATAGTGAGGGCTCATCGCAGTTTGGGGAATCACACAGTTACACCCAAGGTGCCTAGTGAGAGCAGCCTAGAAGACTGGAGAAGGAAGGCAGCTGGACACCTGGTCTCAGTCAGCTCTTCTTGGAAACAGTTCTGCGTTGGTAATTTGATCTTGAGAAGCTACCCAGAGGCAGATGTATCTGAGAGAGTGACAAGAGTTGCCTGCTTGTAGCTAATACTCTGGGCACAAGGCAGCTGCCAACAGGGCCAGGCTCCTCCTCCCCCTCTATTTAGTGCAATGCTTATGGCACATAGCAAGGCCAACCTGGAGTGGGCCAGCATGGGAGTGGGCCAGCATGGGAGCCGGCCAGTGAGCAGCGCTCCTCTTCCCCTCACTGGCACTATGCAGCCTATGGGCGGACTCCTACAGCGAAAGAAGACAGGGCTGATAGCAAGTTCACAATCTGTTGACAGTCATCTTCCTAATACTCTTTCTGTGTACTGGAAGATATGGTTTTGGTGCTAGACCCTGATGAGAACGTTTTAGATCATATAGGTATTTACTTTCCAAAAATCTTTATATTTTTAATTAGAAAATCTAGCTCTGTGTCTTCCTGGATACCTCTGGTCAGGATGGGGAAGATTGAACAGATTTAACCTTGAAAACAGATAAATACATAGAAACACAAAAACACAGAACTATGTAGCATAGTACCTAAGGCATTTGACTGCTAACCAGAAGGCTGGCGGTTCAAACCCACCAGCCACTCCTTGGAAGGAAGATTGGGCAATTTACTTCCATGGAGATACTGCCTTGGAAATCCAAGAAGGGGTCTCTATGAGTCGAGGCTGACTAGGCACGTAACAACGACAACACAGGAGAAATGGGTAAGGGGAGGGAACCTCTGGAAGGGAGGCTTGTTTCGTTAGTACAAGTCTGGAAGACACTGCAAAGGAGGTGACATCTCTGCTGGCTCTTTAAAGAAGATTAGACATGGTGTCTTAGTTTCTTGGTGCTGTTGTAACAGAATCACCATAAGTGGGTGGTTTTAAAGAACAGAAATTAATTTTCTCACAGTTCAGGAGGCTAGACGTCAAATTTAGGGCACCGACTCTAACGAAGGCTCTGTATTGGAAGGCTCTGGGGAAAAATCCTTGTCTCAGCTTCTCTAGCCCTGGCATACTTTGGTTCCTTGGAGATCTCCATGTGACATCTAACTTTCCCCCACTTGTGCTTGTTTCTCTCTCTGTCTAATCTGCTCTTTTAATATCTAGAAAGTGATCTGGTATTAAGATACACCATATACATTGATACAGATGCATTAACATAATGAAGAAAAGCCTGTTCCCTAATGAGATTACATCTGTAGGCATAGAGGTTAAGATTCCAACACATATTTTTCAGTGGACATAATTCAATCCATAACACGTGGCATTTCCTACTTTGTTCCTCTTGTTCTGGAAAACTTGGGCAAGAACTATAAGATGAGCAGTGAGTCTACCAGTCTTTAGCACCAACTTTAGGTGAAACTGCTTGTGTGTATTGTGACTGCTTCTCAGCCCTTTTTTGGAAGGATTGTTGTGGTATAGATGCTGAATGCCCACTTTCTCCAGTTCTTCTCTTCTCTTAGTGCTTTCATACAGATAAGCTCTGGTTTAATGAACTGCAAAGCCATCTTCTAAGGGAAAGGATGCCGAGCCACTCTGAAGGAACTGTTCCATGTCTTGTGTGTTCATTTACCTGCCCATCAGTTTCCTTAGGGGCAGGGCAGTGAGCATATTTGTCTTTGAGTGCTTGCTCATAAACGGCCACTCAGCCAGGGGAGAGTGTGTATAGAAGGGGAGGGAAGGGCCAGGCTTGCCACTTTGTCTTGGTGACTGATTTAAGACAGACATCTGGTTCCTTCAACCCAGCCCACAGGGAGAGATCCAGGTGCCTTGCTTGTCCAAAGGCTAGCTCTCTCTAAGCCTTCATTTGGTCTTAGGGATTTTGTTTTTAACCTTTTAGCAAAGCTCGCCGTGAGGATGTGAGGATTATGTATTTCCCAGGGGCGCCCAAGATGACCCTCAGCTAAGAGGTGGAGGTTGCTGTAGGTTGCCATTTTATCCAACCTTTCTCCTCTGCTTTTCTGAGCCCCTGCCTTTGCAGCCAGGTACAACTGCACTCAGGTATGCTTTACTAGTGTGCCACTCCTTCTTGCCTGTTCTGTGCAACCCACTGTCACACCTGAGTGTGCCAAGATACCCTCTTGTAAAAGGCTTTGTGGCTCCCTAATGGATTACTCCTCAGAAGGAAGGTTGGGCATTCCTACTTCGGTAGTGATACTGCCTCAGAAACCCAAGGAGGGGTCGCTATGAGTCGGGGCCGACTCGATGGCAAACAACAACAACAACAACAACAACAATGGATTACTGCCTTATATCGTAGACTAGAGTTTGAACTCCTTGGTTCTATTCCTGTTCCATTTATTATGTGATCTTTTTTTTACTAGTGTTTAATTTTTCCTGATCATGAAAGGACCTTTTGTTAAAGCATTGGGCTGCTAACCAGAATGGTCAGTGGTTTGAATCCACCAGCTGCTCTGCAAAAGAAAAATGAGGCAATCTGCTTCTGTAAAGATTTACAGCCATGGAAACCCTATATAGAGCACTTCTACTCTGTCCTAAAGGGTCACTAAGAGTCAGAATTGATTCGATGGCAGTGGGTTGGGTTTGGTTTAACCATGAAAGAGACATGTCTTTTTCTCAGACCTTTAGAAAACAAAAACCTAAGCAAAATGAAATGATCCATGAGCCCGTGACCTAGAAAGAACTACTTTTAACATTTTGATATATTTCTTGTGATAACTTTCTAAAAGTTTACTTTAAATATCTTGTGACGAACATCACCATCAAAACCATTTTCATTTTACAGCCATGCTTTCTCTCATGAGCTATGCATATATATTTTATATTGAAATCATTGCACACAGATCATTTTGTGTCCTGCTTTTTGGAGCACAGTTTAAATTGAATCTTCAGATTTCACCTCTGATAAGAAATAAGATGTTTTGTTTTTTTAATCCTTGGAATTCTTGGAAGGAGCCTATCTGAGGATTTCTACTGGGAAGAGGACTAGGCTGTGGTGTCTTGGCAGGAAGGTGAGCCCAGAGGGCTGGGGTGTGCACTGCAAGCCTGTTTTGCTGGGGGGTTAAACCTGGTGTTGCAGGAGCATTCCCCAGAGGTTATAGTCAGAGTCACTTCCATGCTTCAGGGCCAATCTACCATGACCTGAGCAGGGTTCTCGAAAGACTGGTTTCCCAGGCTCTTTGGAACACCTGGTCTTTGGCTAGCAGGCAGCCTGGAGCCTCTGCTGGAAGGAGGATCCTTCCCTACCCTCCCATCCCCCGGTCAGGCTCACTCCCAGATACTCACTCACCCACCCCCAGGCAGGCAGACAGACACACACACACTCACACCCAGGCAGCTTTATACACACACACTCTTTCACCCTCCCAGGCTAACAGACAGATGGGAATAAAATACAATGCAACCACTGCTGTGGAGTTGGATCATAGTGACCCATCCTTGGTTTTCCAAGGCTGTATCACTACGGAAGTAGATTGCCCAACCTTCCTTCCGAGGAGTGGCTGGTGGGTTTGAGGAGTGGCTGGTGGGTTCGAACTGCCAGTCTTTTGGTTAGCAGTCAAATGCCTTAGGCACTACGCCACCAGAACTCCCAACAGACAGACAGATACATACATATGTATGCACACATAGTCACCTGGAATCCTGCTTCTTTAATTTTAGTCTACCTTTCATCAAACTTTCCTAAGTGTTAAAAGTAACTTTAAGAAAATGATTAAATGCTTTTGCAGCACAGTTTATTTCATGAAAGCCTCAAAATAATGACTGACTCGGGTTCAGAAAAATTTCTCCTCAGTTGCTAGTAATTTGGTCATCCACGATAATAACAATATCTATCTCAGAGGATTGTAGGGAGGACTAAACCAAGTAAGCCATGCTAAGTGCTCAGCTCACTGCCTGGCACCATGTAATCATGCAATAAATGTTAGCTATTTTAAAAATTATTGTTGTATTATCCAAAAGGTGCCTGAGTTGGCACTGACACAGACTACAAACTCATGGCCACAGTGGTTCTCATATACAGTTGGGGTGTGATGCCTTTCTTGGAATTATGAATATACTGAACTCAAAATAGCCACTCTATAATTTTCTGCTAATTCATATACTATCATATCTAGACCTTGGTATATATATTAAGAATAGAAGCCAGAGCTTAAAAAAGATGTATGAGAGAGACACTTAAAACTGAGGAAATTCTCCTCATTTATATAATTTTTTTTCCCCCTTCAAATTGGGAAAAGTAAAGCCTGCCATCCTGATGGCCAGCATATTCATGTTGTAACTGCAGGAGCACTGCTTGAGGGAAACAATGGGCAGGGGAAGGAAGCTATGCTAGAAAATCAGCATAGTGACAAGGCAGAATCCACGGGAACAAAGACTCTCCCAAAGGCCTGGTCTCCCCGGAAATGCTCACAACCTAGAGCAAAGAATGCTTTTCTTAAAGGTGTCGGGCATAAGAAGGGTGAGGAAGAATGGAGGTCCTGCTGCTTGGGGAAGATATTAGCAGATGACTGCTTCCAGCCTGTTCCCCTGAGGAGAATTACCAATTAACATTCATTGAATACTTAACTCATTTAACTCTCCAAGTGTTGTAGATGGGGAAACTAGGCTCAGAGAGAATAGGAAACTTGCCCAAAGTCACACGAACAACCAAGTGGCTACCCCAGGCTGTTTGGCTCCAGAGCAAAAACTGCTGTGACTATGCTGTGTCACCTCTCAGTGAGATTGTATATATTAATGAGATTATAGATATTAATCTATAACAAGATATAATAATATAATAAGATAGAATGATTCTAATAACTCCAGGCTAGAAAATTGACTGTAAATTCTAGGATTTCTTTTTAGTTGAAGCATAATATAAATGGAGAAAAATACATAAATCATAGCAGTGTACAGCATGACAGATTGTCACTGAGTTAAAGAAGTAGAACATTACCAACATCCTAGAAGGTTTCCTCATGCACCCTCCCATTCACTGTCCCTAGTCCCCAAATCATCATTGGTTAGTTTTTTTGTTTCTGAACTTTCATAAGTAGAATTGTACAGTATGTATTCTTTCATGTCTGGTGCTTTTGCTCAACAATTATAGTTACAAGATTCATCTATGTTGCATGTATCTGTAGTTCATTTCTTTTTATTACTGTATAGTATCCTGTAACATAATTTTACCATGGTTATACTATGAGTTGAAATCGACTTGATGGCAGTGAGTATTGCACTGTTAAATACTTGTATTAAGAATCTCTGGTGGAACCTACAGATTGGGAAAAAATATTTGGTAATAACATATCTGACAAGGGACTTATCTCTAGAATTTATAGAACACTCCAACACCTCAATAACAAA
>NW_006921604.1:6824125-6843532 GCF_000298275.1 Orycteropus afer afer
TATTTGTTGTTTGTACTGCCCATGTAACTCTCTCTGTCTTTCTCATCCTCAATGCTGCCATATTGGTCACTCACATTTGGTACACGGGCAATTTACTTTTGTAAAGATTTACCACCTTGGAAACCCAAAGGGGGTCGCTGTGAGTTGGAATTGAGTCAGTGGCCGTGAGTTTGGTGGTTTTTTTTATTTTTTTATACTTAAGTTATGTAAAGTGTTTATTTATTTATTTATACAATGCTGAACTCTAGATGGACATTTGGATTGTTTCCATTTTGTACTATTACAAATAATGCTGCTAGGAACACTCTTCTTCTTCTGCATGTCTTTTGGTGAATCTGTGTAGGCATATCTATTGGGAATATGCCTGGGAGTGGAATTCCTAGGACATAGGGTAGATATACTACTACACTGCTCACTGCCGTGGAGTCGGATCTGACTCATAGCAACCCCTCCTTAGGTTTCCGAGGCAGCGTCACTATGGAAGTAGATTGCCCAGCCTTCCTTCCGAGGAGTGGCTGGTGGGTTTGAACCGCCGGCCTTCTGGTTAGCAGTCAAATGCCTTATGCATTATGCTACCAGAGCTCCTAGGGTAGATACAGGCTAGACGTTTTTCCAAAGTGCTTATACCTGGGATTTCCCATAAGATGGTGGAATAGGCAGGCAATCACCCAGACCCTCTGCAACAAAGAAATGAGAAACCAATTGGAACAGATACAGAGGCTAATCCTGGAACCTTGAGTTTCAAAGGGAAGGATTAAAAAAATGGATTAAAAAACGACTAATAGAAGAAACTGAATGAAAGCAGGGAATAAGGAGACAATGGAGTTGTGGACTGTCAATTGTGCACCCATTTTGAATGTTTGCAAGTGACGTTATTAATGGAGCAGCAACCTAGTACTCGATTCCATTTGCCAAGGACTGCACGCGCAACCACACTGGCTGGTGACCAGAAAGCAGCCATGTCCATGTTGTTGTTATGTGCCGTCGAGTCAGCCCCGACTCATAGCGACCCCTCCTTGGGTTTCCGAAGCAGTATCACTATGGAAGTAGGATTGCCCAACCATAGACACAGCCATATCTGCACCTCCTGCAGCCCCACCCACTGGGCGTGGGCCACCACCTGCTTCTGCATCAACTGACCAATGATAGGCAGTGGACAGTACCAGCGCAGCCTGCCCTCAACGGCTGTACAGGAACATCTAACAGAGATCTGTGTACATCTTCTCATCCTCTGTTACACTTAACTAGGAGACAGGTAGTGAGTGTGCCTCAGTGCTGCAAGCTAGTGAATGGAGTAGCACACTAGCCCTGCTCAGATATATCAAAACAAAATAAAGCCAAACAAACAAACAAACAAACACTGGGAGAATCACACCAACATACAATCATCAATTAAATATAAATACAAAGGCATCACAATGTCTCAGAGACAATCCCAGTTGACAAAGAAGCAAGATAAAGTAGTACAAATAAGGGACCAGGATTCAGAGCCAGAAAACCTCCCTGAGGAAGAAGTAGCATTGGGACTACCTGAAAAAGAATTCAAAAGAATAATAGATACCTTCAAAGCATTGAGAGATAGATCAAGGAATACACTGACAAAATTAAGGAAAATACAGGTAGAACAATTTAGGAAAATAATACAAGAACAAACTGACAAAATAAATGAAAAATTAGAAACCATACAAAAACACACATGACAACATAACTCAGAAGCCAAGCCAGACATAGAAGTATCCAAAGTAAAATAAGCTTACGACACTGAAAAGAAGGAAGACAAGACATCAATTTGTAAATGAAGACAACTGCAAAATTAAAGAGGGAATAAATATTTACAGAACTTATAAATGAAGAGGAAGTTGACGATTTCGGGGTAGAGTAGATTGTTTTAAACTTGGGAAGAAAATAATAAACCCCAGGGTAATCTCAAAGAAAATTAATAAACCTCTTCAAAATAAAAAAAGAGGAAAGGCACACATATTCAGCAAATACTAGAACAATAGCAACAAAAGAAATGATTTTAAAAAATCATAAAATGAGATCAGCACAGAAAACTATATGGAACAAAGAAATTGGCAACACCACAAAGAAACACATAACAGAATGACAGCAATATATTCATACTTGTCAACAATTACTCTGAATATCAGTGGATTAAATGCATCACCCGGGAGATGGAGAGTTGCAGACTGGATAAGAAACCATGACCCATCAGTATACTGTCTTTAAGAGATACACCTTAGAGACAAAGACAAAAATAGACTAAAAATCAAAGGTTGAAAGAAAATACATTAAGCAAATGGCAATCAAAGAAGAACAGAAGTGGCAATACTAATTTCTGACAGAATAGACTTTAAGACAAAAACCACCGTAAGAGACAAAACTCAAAAACCAAGCTCACTGCCATCAAGTTGATTCCGATTTATAGCAGTTCCTGTTATGTTTCCAAGGCTATAAATCTTTGTGGAAGTGGGTTTGAACCAGCCACCTTTTGGTTAGCAGCCAGATGCCTTAACCACTGTACCACCAGAGCTCTCTATGAGAGACAAGGAAGGACCCTAGTCACTACTCAAACAAAGTAGGATATAGAACAGTGTTTTTGTGTAGTATATTATGCCATTTGAGCTTGCTGGCCCCTGTGACCATGGTCCTGAGACCATAGGTCCAACAACTCACTTCCTCAGGGTGGTTGGCTGTGTCTAAGAAGTTACCATAACTTTACTCCCTGTTAGTTCTATTTATATGGACATTCTTACAGCACATAAAAATATGTATGTAGAAATATTGCCTACCAAGCTTATATATGGTCATGGGTATATTCTGTTTTGCCTAGACATACCTGATCATTCAGCCTATGTCAGTCAAACTACTCTACCTGTAGATTAATGTTTATTACTGTAAAAATCTTTAATACAGTAATGCTGTATACTGATGATACAGTATTGTATATGTAAAAATCTTTGTTGTCTATACTTCTTGTGCACCTCTCTGTATCTTCATTTTCCTTAGTGTTATTGTGTTGGTCACTCACTTTTGGTTTATTGGCTTTCTTTCTGTAGCTAGCGCTTTTGAAATATTTACTGTTTAAAATTCTTTGCCTACCCTAGGTCCTGTAGCTAGTTTCCTGTGTTGTTTTCTAGAAGCTATATTGTTTTATCTTTCACATTTAGATCTATAATCCTTCTGGAATTTATTTTTGTTTTGATGTGAGTTAGAGGTCAAGATTAAATTTTTTTTAAACCCATGTAGATATCCAATTACTCTAGTATTATTTATCGAAAAGATTGTCCTTTCCCTCCTGCACTGTTGGGCAGTCTGTTTCTGGGCTCGCTTATATTCTTCAGGTCTATTCATTTATTCTTATTTTATTGTTGAGAACATACACAGTAAAACATACTGTAAATCAGCAGTTTCCACATATATAATTTAGTGACATCGATACTATTCTTTGAGTTGTGCACGCATTCTCACCCTCCTTTGCTGAGTTATTCCTCCCTCATTAACAAAAACTCACTGCTCCCTAACATTCCTGTCTAATCTTTCCAGTTGCTGTTGTCACTTTGATTCCATACAGATGCTTCTTAAAAGAGCATAATGCTCAAGGCACACCTTTTTACTAGTTAAGCTTAACTCTTGTTCGTTTTTAAGATGATTTCAGGGGATATTTTTAGTTTAAGGTTTAAAGATTATCTCAGGGCAATAGTTTCAGGGGTTTTTCCACCCTCCATGGCTTCAGAAAATCTAGGGTTCATGAAAATATGAATTCTGTTCTACATTTTCCCCATTTTGGTCAGGGTTCTTCCATGGAATCTTTGGTCAAAATGTTCAGTAATGGTAGGTGGGCATCATCCAATTCTTCCAGTCTTGTGGCAGAGGAGGCAGTTGCTAATGGAGACAATTAGCTATCCATTCTATATCCTCCTCCTATTCCTGACTCTCTTCCTCTGTTGTTCCAGGTGAATAAAAACCAATTGTTTACCTTGGGTGGCTGCTTGCAAGCTTTTAGGACCTCAGGTACAACAAACTAGGAGGCAGAACAGAAGTATTCAACACATTCTTAGGCTAGTTAACTGGCATGTCCCATGAAACCATGACCTCAACTTCCAAACCAAGGAACCATATCCTGTGAGGTGTTTGATTGTACATAAGCAGTCTCAGCAGCTGCTCTTTTTTTGTGGGTGTGTGTGTGTCTATTTATTTTTAATTGTTCCAATACCACATTGAATAATTGAAGTGGCTGTATAATAAGTTTTGATATCTGGTCATATTTAGTCCTTTGTTCTTTGTTCTTCAGTATTGTCCTGGCTATTCTTAGCCTTTTGCCTGGGGATTTTAATGGAATTTCATTGAATTTGTAGATCATCTTGGTAGACGTAACATCTTCATAATAATGAATCTTCCCATCTACGAATGGCCCTAGCTTTCTGAACCTGCTGCCGTTTCTGAGTCTTGATCCCTGATTCCATGCTGAGTCTTTCTGAACTGTCCCCGTCTGTGTCTTCCAGGAGAAGTGTCCATTACTGAGGAGGGAGGTATCAGCATTAGATGTGAACTGGCTCCTTAGATAATTTAAGAGACAAAACAAAACAAAATCTGTCCTTTGACCCAATGATTCCCCTTTTAGAAATTTATCTAAGGAGATGGAAATATAGTTAAATGTATTTGTATACAAGGATTTTAACGTACAAAAGGAGAGGGACAATGTAGGAACCCAATGGGGATTGGGATTGTATACGAAAGTGTACTGTGAAACATTATGAGGCCATTCAGTTTGTTTGAATACTTTTTAATGACACAAAAAATACAAAGAATATGAAATATTTTAAAAGCTGGATACAAAAACTACAGGATGATCGAGTTTGTGGTGGCAATATATATTGTAATATTTTATCTAAATATGCTTAGTTTAAAAGACCAAAGGAAATACTGTTAACAGTAGTTATCCTTGGAAGGCAGCATTATAAGTGATTTTAATTTTCTTCTTTCTGCTTTTGTTAACAGTATCAGAAAAAATTCATGTAAAAATTTTACCAATTGCTGTTGAATTGATTCCACCATGAGGTGACCCATGTGTATTTCAGAGTAGAACTGTGTCTCATAGAATTTTCAATGGCTGACTTTTTGGAAGTAGGTCACCAGGCCTTTCTTTTGAGGATCTCTGGGTGGACTCGAACCTCTAGCCTTTTGGTTAGCAGTCAAGCATGTTAACTGTTCTTACCACCCAGGACTCCTATATAAAAATTAGTTAGATGTATAAGAAAATCAGGAAAATTAGGACAGTGTCTGGATAGTCGATGATCTTGAGAAATTTTATGTGTGTGTGTGTGTGTGTGTATGCATTTGTTGTTGTTGTTAGATGCTGTCAAGTAGTCTCCGACTCATAGCGACCCCATGTACAGCAGAATGAAACACTGCTCAGTCATGTGCCATCCTCACAATCCTTGCTATACCTGAGCCCATTGTTTCAGCACTGTGTCAATTCATCTCGTTAAGGGTCTTCCCCTTTTTTGCAGACCCTCCACTTTAGCAAGCATGATATCCTTCTCTAAGGAATGGTCCCCTCTGACCACACACCAAAGAAGGTGAGGCAAAGTCTGGCCATTTTCACTTCCAAGGAACATTCTAGTTGCACTTTTTCTGGGACAGATTTGTTTGTTCTTCTGTCAGTCCGTGGTGCTTTGAGTATTGTTTGCCAGCACCACAACTCAAAAGCATCAACTCTTCTTTGGTCTTCCTTACTCATTTCCAGCTTTCACATGCATATGAGGTAACTGAAAATACAAAAAAACAAAAACAAAAAACAAAAAAACCCCATACCAAACTCACTGCCATTGAGTCAATTCAATTCATAGTGACCCTCGTTGGGTTTCTGAGGCAGTAAATCTTTACAGTCTTCCTTCTGTGGAGTGACTAGTGGGTTTGAACTGCCAGCCTTCTAGGTTAGCAGTCAAATGCCTTAGGCACTGAACCATGGCTTGGTATATATGTATTTAGGCATGTGTGAAAATGGCATGATGGAGGTGTCTCACTTTCTCTGACTTCATGAGGGGAAGAGAGAGTCACCATCAGCATCAGCCCAAAGCTGATTCCTATGAGGCAGAGGTCAGACATACCTCCTCTTTCCAACCTTTTTACCAATTTTGACACCAGCCACACCTCACAAACTGTCTACTTCTCTGCTGGGTTCAATAAATCATTGCAGTGGCCACAGAGAACTTAACAGATAATGCTCATGATGATGGGGTTCATTAGGGAAGTAACAAGTTACAATTTAGGGTCAGCAATGACTCAGGGTATAGTTCTTTGATCAGAACAGCCTATTCTCAGCCATGCTTATAGGGATTCCTCTGTAGTCCTTGGCCCCATGAGCTTCTTGGGCCAGCCCAGCTTCTGCCCTGCTTAGGCAAGTGTTACAAAGCTATTTCCATTCCACCAGGAAGCCTCAGCCCATAGTCATTCAGCTCCCTTCCTCTGTAGGTCAGTGAGCCTAGCTCTGCCAAGTGGCCAGAGGCACTCTACTCCACCAGCGGCCTCCTGCTCTAAGGAGCTCAGCTTTCTTGCTCTGTGGACCCACTATGCTGTTTCCTCCTGGTCTCCTTATTCTGTTGCCTCTGTTGCCACTGTTTCCCTGCCACTGCTTCTTACTGTCTCTCACTGTGTCTGGTGTTCCAGCTCTCTGTCTCCTGGGTCTAGGACGTTCCTAGTGCTGGGATCCCAGGTCCAAAGGATACACTTCGCTCTTGTCTCTTCCTAGTGATATTCAGGTCTCCCCTTTCCACCTCTGCGATGGCTCGTTTCAAGCCTAGCGGGTTGGCAATCTGACCAATTCCCTCAGAGTTCCATGGGGATGCTTGAGTTAAAAGAAGGCTGTTTGGCATAGAATTCCAATTCTGAATCCCAGCTTAGTTACCCCTGGCATTGTGATCTTGGGCATGACTTCTCTGTATCTCACTTTTCTCCTGAGTTTAGGTGGGTTGGTAATGGGAAATGCATACTGGCCAATGATAGGCCCTCCTCCTTGGACCATGCTTGCCTTGACCTCTGGGTAGCTCCTGCTTATATCTGGGGTGGGGTGAGGGTCACCTGGATGGGCAGAGTGGACCACGGGATGGAGGGACACCTGAGGACCTACAGTGCCAAGGTGTAACTAAGGCATAGCTGTTTTTTATGAGACTGTTCTAAAAGGGCTCTCTAAACTTTTTTGATTGTACACCTTATTAGAAAACATATTTTAGTTTATACCTCCATTCAAAAAGCATATACATGCACTATGTTATTATTAAACAAGCATACAAGTATTTTTTAAGAAGTAAAGATGAGATAACAACTATGGGCATACCTTGTTTTATTGCATTTTGCTTTAATGCGCTTTGCAGATTGCTGCGTTCTTACAAAATTGAATGTTTGTGACAACCCTGCATCAAGCAACTCTGTTGGCACCATTTTTCCAACAGCATGTGCTCACTTTGTGTCTCATTTTGGTAATTTTTACAATATTTCGAACTCTTTACAATTCTGTTAACGCACTTAATAGACTACCAAACTCACTGCCATTGAATGGATTCAGCCTCAGCAACCCTCATTGTGTTTCTGAGGCTGTAAATCTTTACAGAAGTAGATCACCTCATCTTCCTCCCATGGAGCAGCTGGTGAATTTGAACCACTGACCTTCTGGTTAGCATCCAAATGCCCTACCTGCTACATCACCAGAGCTCCTTTAATAGACAACAGTATAGTGCAAACTTAACTTTTATGTTACTACCAAAACCAAACTAGCTGTCATCGAATTGGATCCGACTCATAGCAACCCCTCCTTGGGTTTCGAGGCGGTATCTCTACGGAAGTAGATTGCCCAATCTTCCTTTCGAGGAGTTGGGTGGTGGGTTTGAACTGCCAGCCTTCTGGTTAGCAGTCAAGTAAGTGCCTTAGGCACTACTGGGAAACACAAAATTTGTGTGACTTGCTTCATTGCGATATTCACTCTTTTGGAGTGGTCTGGATCAAACCTGCAATATTTCTGAGGTATGCTTGTATTTTTATATCTTGCTAACAGTTATAGTTTCACATCAGCTCTGGCACATACTTTATACTATCTCAAAGCGCAAAATACGCTTGGGGTGGGATTCATCACTAATGGCAGCAGCTGTAAGTCTGTTTCAGATAGTTTCTTAACAATCTGTAGTTATTTTGGTCCACCAGTGGTCAGCCCTGACTCTATTGTTATTGTTTTCACCTTATACTGTGGTTGACTGAGGGCTCACAGGAGGAATAGAAGCTTGTGTTTGAATTACTTCCGGTCTTCAGTATCTTTGCAGGAATCTGGTCAAGGCCTTGTCCTTTTGGAGAGGATTTATTTGGTTAAAAGTATTCATCCTAATCTGTAAGCCTGTGTGTAATGGAGGGCACCTCATTTGTAGGTTGTCTGCAGTTTGAATGTGTGAGTGTGTGTCACAGCCAAGAGCCCCGTTCCTGTGATGACCTGCTTAGAGCCACTGTTGGTCTGTGTGTGAAACAAAAGCTAAGCTTATTTCTTTCTTTAGGGTTAAAAAATAAATGTGACAGGTAGCCCTCTTTGTTCTAAAAAGGAAGGGAGCATGGCACATTCAAAGCCCATGCAGGTATCTGCACGTGTTTTGTGTTTTATTGTCTTGCTCAGGATGTCTGGGCAAGTGTCCCTGTAAGTCTCTGGGAATCTTTTTATATGTAGATCCCTCTCTGAATTTTTGATAAATGAGACATGATGTTGGTATTTCCATTTCTCCTTTCTATGTGGAAGGAGCTTTGATGGTAAAAGCATTTGGCTGCTAACCAAAAGCTTGGTAGTTTGAACCTACCAGCGACAGAAGGGGTGAGGAGCAGGGAGATGAGGCAGTCTTGGAAACCCTGTGGGGCAGTTCTACTCTGTTGTATAGGCTCACTATGAGTTGGAATCAACTCGATGGCAGTGGGTGAGTTTGCATGTAGATGTCTTCCTTCCTCTTTTTTTTCACTACTTTATTCTGTTATCTTTGTCTTTCCATCTTCATTGTTTTCCATTTTAATTTCATTTTTAAAATGTAACCAACTATAATGTAATATTTTCATCTGTGGTGTTATGGGGGAACCTATTTATCACACCTGTTACATATTTAGGAGCTCTGGTGGCATAGTGCATAAGGCATTTGACTGTTAACCAGAAGACTGGTGGTTCAGACCTACCAGCCACTCCTTGGAAGGAAGATTGGGCAATCTACTTCTGTAGAGATACTTGAAAATCCAAGGAAGGGTCGCTGTGAGTCAAATTGATTTGACAGCAGGGAGGTTTTTTTTTTTGCACTGTGTATTTCGCCTCATGCTAAGTGTGGAGGCTTTTCGTTGTAGCATCATTGCGTGCACTAGAAAAAGATTGGAGACGATAAGTGTGTGTGTCCATTGGCAAGAGGGAGAGGGTGCGATCCATTGTGGTACATCCACACAGTGGAACTTTCCAAAGGGAAAAGTGAATGGAGAGTTTGAAGTCCTGGTCATTAAATAAAGCACTTGGCTGCTAACCAATAGGTCAGCAGTTCAAACCCACCAGCCGCTCCTTGGGAGAAACATGAAGCAGTCTGCTTCCATAAAGATTACATATAGTTTTGGATACTGGTGGATAGATGGGTGGGCAGGCTGAACTGTTAGGTATGTCTATGCAGCAGGGAGTGTACCCAAGAGCATGTATAGGGTTGGCAGACAATGGTTCTACAAGTGTATTTGTATGTTCTGTAAGAATTCCCAGGGGTGTAGTAGAGCTGACAAGGGACAAGGTTGTAGTCACTACTTGGTCACAGCCAGAGGGAGCGAGTAGTTGAACGTGTGGGCTTGGGACCATAGTCACAGGGGACATCAAACTCAATGGGCATAACATACTACACAAAACATTGTTCCACCTCCTACTTTGGTGAGTAGTGACTGGAATCTTAAAAGCTTTCCAAGCAGCCATATAGATGCAATGATGGATCTCTCCTCATCCAGAGCAAAGAAGAATGAAGAAAAGCAAAGATTCATGGAAACAATTGGTCCTTGTGAATGGTACACCATGCGATCCTCAGCCTATATGACTGACTATGAGACCAGAAGAATGAGATGGTGCCCGGCTACCACTGTCAACCACTCAGAGAGGGATCTGTGTAGGAGATCCTGATAGAGAGGGAGAACAATGTGGAATAAAACTCAAAATCATTTGGAAAAAAAAGGGGGGACCAGGTTTGCTGGTCTGATAGAGCCTGGTGGAACCACTGAGACTATGGTCTGCCCTTCAGGTCTGGAATTGAACTCACACCTGTGCCTTCCAGCCAAACAAAAGATAGGCGTATGAGTTGAACATGTACCTGAGGTAGACACACTCCATGGAGAGAACAATCATGGGAGAAAGAAGGGCTGTTTTGCACAGGGAGACAGCTCAGGCGGCAGGAGCGGATGGGAGGGATGGATACAGGGAAGAGGTAGCTCTCAGGAGGAAGTGGGAGGGGAGCTGTTGCATTAGGGTAAATTGTAGTCAATGTCATGAGACAACGTGTGTGTGAACTGCTGTATGGAAAGTGAATTTGCTCTGTGAACTTTCACCCAAATCACAATTAAAAAAAAAAAAAAAAAGGTTACATAGAACCTTGAAAACCCTATGGGGCAGTTGTAGTCTGTTCTGCATCCTTGCTCTGAGTCAGAACCAACTTGATGACAACGGTTTTATTTTTTATTGTGATTTGGGTGAAAGTTTACAGAACAAATTCACTTCTCATACAGAAGCTCACATACACGTTGTCTCATGACATTGACTGCAATTTCCCACAATGCAACAGATCCCCTCTCACTTCTTTGCCATAGTTACCTCTTTCCTGTGTCCTTCCTTCCCATGCATTTCTGCCCCTGCCCCCCAGCTATCTCTCTGTGCATATACAGCCCTTCTATTCTCCCATGATTGATCTCTCCAAGGAGTGTATCTACCTAATATTTAGCTTATATGCCTGTCTTTTGTTTGGCTGGAAGCCACAGGAGTGGATTCATTTGATAGGAACAGGTTTTAAGCATTGAGGAGTAAATCAAGAACCAGGAACAATGATTTCTTTTGGTGAGAGTGTAAACTAGGACACCTACTGGGGAAAACAATTTAGAGATTTCTATCAAATTTACCAATGCATATACCCTTTGAGCCAGTAAGTCTACATCTGTACATTTATAATAGTATCACAGGGGTGAAATGGACGTGCAGGGGTTTTCATTGCAGCATTATTTACAGTAGAAACAGATTGGAGACGATCTGTGTGCCCATCGGCAGGAGTGAGAGGCTGCAGTCCATCATGTACATCCACACAGTGAAATATTCCACGGGGAAAGGGAGCAGGGAGCTTGAAGCCCTGAGCACAGCATTCTCCAGTGATGTTGCTGATTCTATAAAACAAGGTGTACCAAGGTGTACGTTAAAAAGTCAAAAGTAATATATTTATTATAGAAAATCTTAGAACAATGGAAAATGATTAAGAAATCCATCCTTATCCCACCACCCAGAATATGAATAATTTTAATGCATTTTCTTATAGTTTGTTATCAATGAATTATGTTGGCTTTCTCCCTCTGCCCCCCAAATGAAAGCAGTGTTCATATTTTTTCTGATTATGAAAGTGAAAATTTAAAATAATGCAAATTAATTGTAAAACATATATATATATTTTTTAAAAAAGTGAAGAAACCAGTGGTCAATCCTTCTTACTGTGCTGTTCTGCATACAAATGGTGAGCTCCCAGCTCTTTAAACAAATCTGTGCCTCAGTCAGTGTCATAAACAATGTCTGGATAGACCTCCTGGGCACATCTTCTTAATATAATGTAACTTCCTAGAACCAAAGAAATGCCTGAGTCCAAGGTCTTGTCAAACATCTTACATTTTGGACATATGTTGCCAAATTCCTGAAGAAAAATTTTAAACTCCCAACAGCAAGGGTGGTTCTGCCAACACCGTGGTTATTATTCTTGCAAATCTTGGCTAATAGGACGGGGTTGCTGTTGTAATGTGCCGTCGGACAGAAAAAAAAGGGTATTTCATTTTTAAAAATTTTATTTCCTTGCTTATTAATAAGGTTAAATATTTATTTTTTTTAATATCCTTTGTTCATTTACTGTTCATTTAAAATTGGGTTGCTACTTTTTTCTTACTGATTTATAAATGCTTGTATAAAACAGTGATATTGGGCCAGTTAGTCCAATATCTTTCATTGGGTCATTTCTCTTTTCTCCACCAATTTCAAATACCAGTTTCACAGTATACAAAATTCCCAATTTACTGGAATTTATTTCTGAACTCTCATTGTTCTAACCGTTTTGGCACCAGGACTGCACTGTTTTAGACACTATATAGTCTCATGATATATTTTAATTGTATTAAAATTAAGGACCTCCTCAGTATTCTGTTAAGTTGCTTATCGATTGAACACCTCCCTCCCTGCTGCCCCTTCAGTCCATCTGCCTCTGCTATGGATACTGGGCCATGTTCTTCCTGGATGTTCAGCTGTGCTCTTTTTTGTGTGTAACGTTCCCTGCCTTTGGTGCAGAGAGTGTGAGCGTAGGTAGTTTGTTAAGAGAAGATCTCTCTGCAGAAGAACCACTGGCTCTTTTCCTGTAGTGTCTGGTCACTTGACCCTGGTTGCTGAGTGCTCTTCCGTTATAGCACAGCCTGCCCTCTTGAACATTACTGACAGGCCCCAGGGCAATTGGGAAGCTAGGCTCGGTCTTTTTTCTGAAATGGTCCAGGGGTAGCCATTCCCCTACTGGCACTGCTTTTCAGGGTAGATACACATCAGGCAGTGGTCTAGGCTGGCACAGGTTGAACCTCCCCAAGGCAGAAGGAGAAATAGGTGTAGGCAAGGGGGCCTATATCCTTGCTGCTGTGCTCTGCTCTCTGCCTCCTTGCCTCGCCTCCCAGGACCTCTGCCTTCTTTCTGGGATGGGCTGCCTGCTCCTCCTGCTGGCTGAGGTCAGCACTATTAATAGCAAGCTTAATCCAGTTGGTGGCCTGGGTGAAGGGAAGGGGGGGGGGCAGTGTCCCAGGAAATCAGGATGCCCAGTTGTTTGCATGTATCTAAGTGTCTTTTAGTCAGCCCTGGCCACCACCTCTCCCCAGGGCCAGGGCCAGGGCCAGGGCCAGGGCCAGGGCCAGGGCCAGTCCTGGGAACCTGGGGTGTGAGGAAGTAGAACTGGCCAGGAGACCCAGCCAGGAGGACATTGAAGACACCATCTTGGGTGGTGGGAATCTGATGTCTGATCTGGGGCCCCTGGTTCTTCTCTGTGAGAAAAGACAGCTGGAGCAGATGAGTGGGGCCCTCTCAGGGAGTCCTGTGTACTTTGAAACCCAGCACCTAGTAATGGTTTCTTCCTATGGTCTTTGAGAGAGTATAAAGCTTTCAGTGGAGTGGGGGGATATAGCAGATTGTTTGTTAAAATAGGCACCATGGAGGTCAGAGAACTGGGCTTTCTGGGGCAAAGAGAACTCAATCCAGGAAGTGGGGGTCCCCTGAGATGTCTTTTATGTGTTCAGCAGAGTTCTGAGCATCTGCTTTGCACCAGGCAGTGGGGTAGGAGGAATGGCATGGTGAGGAGTGAAGTTACCACCACCCAGGCTCCCTGATCTGCAGCCTGATCAGTGTGAGGTGGACGCTGGTCAGCTAATGGCACAATGGCAGCAGTGGGGCCAGTGCTGCGAAAGAAGGAAGTGGGGGTGAGGGCAGTGAGAACTTATGAGGCACCCAGGGTCAGGGAAGGCTCCTTGAGGAAGTCATGTTTGAGCCAAGGGCTGAAAAATGATAAAGAAGTGACCAGCAAGGAGATCAGGGCTGGGAGCAGGGGGTACTGGGGAGGCAGGAGGGGTTGTTGAGGGACTCAGGCAGGTTTTGGGTCCTCTTACTCCTTGTTCTCTGATTCCTGGCCCCCCAGATAAGCCTGTTCCTGGTGGGAGTGGGCAGAGGCTTGCTGCTGCCTGTTGTCTGCCCTAGAGGCCTCACATGCAGTTCTCTGACCTGGGAGGGGAAGGCCTTTCCCTGTGGCTGCTGGACAAAGGTCGATGAAGGGAGGAGTAGGCAAGCACACAGCCAGGTGTGGCCCAGAGGAGACATGGAAATAGCCAGGGTCCAGGGCGCCTCTCCAGAGTACCTCACAGCTAAGTTACTCCTTTTTCACAGTGCTTGAACTTAGAAGGTGTAGGAACTGAGAAGTCCCAGATGAAGCAGTGTTACAAAATTGTAAAAGTTGCTTTAATATATGTTTCTTCCTGATTATAAAATTAATACTTACTGATTATGGAAATTTTTGCATTTCTATACAGGAAATATAAAAAAGAAAAAAAAAATCCTGAATCCTCCATACTGTTTGGTTAAAACATATAAAATTGTCATTTTTGCTGGTCAAAAATAGTCAAGTGTCAGCAATTTCATATGGTTTAATCAAATATTAACACTTTTGACATATATACATACATACAGGTTCTTCCGCTATCCAGAAGTGAGCATTCCTAGGAAACCTTCTATAAGCTGACATGGCATAAAGCGAAGAATCAATTACCATTAATTTACATAGGAAAATTTTTTGAGCATTCCAACACCCCAAAAATAACCTACCAAATCATACCAAGTAACACATAAAATCTAAACTACCACTAACATGTAGCCTTGACAGGCATCTCAAAGCTATGGCAGCTTGATGCTGAGATATGCTGAATGTAGTTCTCTGGGAAGGAGCTTGGTGAGGGAAGGAGCTTGGTGATCTCGCAGTTCAGGGTGCACGCTGCATCTTTAATGGCTTACTGCAAAACAAACAACGCTAGTTTCACTTTTGTTCATAAAAGCGAAAATCTTCAAATTTCTTTCTGTTAGTGAAAACAGGTACTGCTAATACAGGTCGTAGAAGCAAAATGGTATAAGATGAACTTTCGAAAAGTGAGGGTTACCGCTATTGTTTGTTTCTCTGAATAAGGGCTACTTTGGAAAAGGTAGGATTTTTCAGCTTTTGAAGTGGTTATTATTTACATTTTCATTTCTCACGCCAGCCACCCCAAAAATCTCATTTTCCTTTTGAATGGGCATCAATAATAAGATGAACTAATTCATCAAAATAAAAATTTACATTAGATTCCATACAATGAGAATCATAAATATAAGTGTTAAGTTGATCCACTTATTTTTCCTTGTTTTTTTTGATTGTGCTTTGGGTGCAAATTTATAAAGCAGATTTGTTTTACATTCAACAGGTCATGCACATTTGATTTCATGATCTACTTTTTTAAAAAAATTTTGTGATTTGGGTGAAAGTTTACAGAAAACATTCACTTTCCATACAGCAGCTCACATATACCTTGTCTCATGACATTGACTACAATTTCCCACAATGCAACAGCTCCCCTCCCACTTTCTCCCCATAGTTACCCTTTCCCTGTGTCTTTCCCTCCCGTGCACTCCTGCCCCCTGAGCTGTCTCCCTGTGCATACACAGCTCTTCTATTATCCCATGATTGATCACTCCAAGGAGTGTTTATACCTAATGTAAATGTTGAGCTCATAGGCCTGTCTTTTGTTTGCCTGGAACCCCGTGGGTTCAATTCCAGACCTAAAGGGCAGCTGTGGGCCATAGTCTCAGTGGTTCCATCAAGCTCTATCAGACCAACAAACCTGGTCTTGCCCCGCCTCCCCCCCCCTTTTTTTTTTTAGTGATTTTGAGTTTTGTTGCACAGTTCTCCCACTCTATCCAGGATCTCCTACATAGATCCCCCTCTGAGTGGTTGACAATGGTAGCCAGGAGCCATCTAGTTCTTTTGGTCTCATAGTCATATAGGCTGAGGATGAACCACTTATTTTAAATAGTAAATCAGTTAACAGTAACTTTTGAACTTCAGAAAATTACTAAAGTCCAAAATAATTAATTCTCTAGTTTGTCATTCTCCGCCCCCCCCATTATCTTTCTTCTCCTAAAGAATGTCCATGTGAACTGATTCTTCTATTACACAAGTATTTGTTGGATACTTACTATATGCCAAGCACTGGTTTGAGTTTGGGAACACTGACAAAAGCCCCTCCCCTAATAGAGCATAAAATCTAATGGGGGAAGGCAGGCAGTAAATAATAAACACAGTAAGTATTATATTGCTCAACTTATTTTAGCCAATAAACTAATGACGGGTCGGGAGTGCTGTGGAAGGGGTTGTGATTTTAAATGGAGCCATCAGGGTAGTCCTCAGGGAGGGATTTGTACAAAGACCTAAGGGGAGGTGAGCTGTGCCCATATGTGGAGAGGACACAGCAGGTAGAGGAGGCCAGTACAGCAGACAAGAATAGGAGACATGGAAAACGGGGTTAGCACGAAGGACTTTGGGGCCCAGGTGAGATGAGAGCCCTGGGGGGTTTTGATGATGTGGTCTGACTTCCATTATAAGAGATTCCCCCTTGCTATGTTGAGAGTTGGCTAGGGGTCCCATATGAAGCAAGAAAAATGTTTAGAGGTGGCCTGAATGGGCAGGCAGCAGTGGAGGCTGTGAGAAGGGAGTGAATAGAAGAGGTTGGATTCTGTGTAGGGAATGCTGATGGGATTTACTGAATGGATTGGATATAGAGGGGGAGAGAAAGGGAAGAGGTGAAATTTACTCCCGCATTGGCCTGATGAACCTGAAGGATAGAACTGGGGAAGATTATGGGGAGGAGCAGGAAACGTGTTGGAGGGATTAAGGTTAAGGGTTACATCCAAGTGGAGCTGTTAGTAGGCAGCTGGATGTGAGTCTGGAGCACACAGGAGAATACTGGGCTGGAAATACTTATTTGGGATTTCCAAATATATATATATAGTTGGGAACTGTGGTGGCATAGTGGTTAAAGCATTTGACTGCTAAAAAGATTGGCAGTTCAAACCCACCAGCTGTTTACTCTGTGGGAGAAAGATGAAGCAGTCTACTTCTGTGAAGATTTACAGCTTTGGGAACCCTGTGAGGCAGTTCTACTCTGTCCCGAAGGATCCTGTGAGTCGGAATCAACTTGACAGCAGTAGTTTGAGATATATAGTTAGTATTTTGTGGTGGTTAAGTTTGTGTGTCAACTTGGCTGGGCCTGGTTGAGTGGCTGGGCAGCTGAATGTAGTTATTCCCCACGGTGAGATTGGTAATTAACTCCATGGTGGAATCTATTGGAGCAGCTGAGTAGCTGCTTTGGGTATGTGGTCTGCTTCCCGTATATAAGAAACCGCTTTGGGAGTGGTTTCTAGCTTAATGGAACGCTTGAAACCTGCGTGTAGCTGTATCGTTGTTCAGCAGCCTGCCATGCTCTGCTGACCTTGAGACTTTCAGTGGACTTGAATTAATGGCCCCCTGTGTGGTTTGGTAACATTTGGACTGTGCTTTTTTACTTGTCAATCTTGGGCTTGTCAGTCTCAGCAGCCGGCAGCTAGCTATTTGAGTAAAGAAAAGCCTCCAGCTTTAGTGGCCTGGGAGCAGGAGGCAGAGCTGAAGCCCAAGGTCGAGGGGCTTTCACCCAGCCCCTAAAGCTTGGCACTTTGAACTCGGACTTAAAGCCTCCAAACGGTAAGAGAATAAACTCCTGTTTGTTAAAGCCATCCCATTTGTGGTATATCCTTGTTAGAGTTGGCACTAGGGAACCAGAACAATATTTAAAGGCATGAGGCAAGGGACCAGGTCTGAAGGCTGAGTCCTGGTTTCTCTAGCATTAGCAGGTTAGGGAGAAGGGAAATGAACAGAAAAGAAGATGAGAAGGGGTAACCTCTGAGGTGAGAGGAACACCGGGAGCCTGGGGTTCTGGAAGCCAAGGGGAGAAAGAGTTTCCAGGAGAACAGAGGGTTGGATTCCCTAGGTTAGAGGCTCCTGCCTGGGCAAGTCATCTGAGGATGAGACCCCAACCTCAGAGTTCATCAGTGACCTTGACAAGAAAAGTTCTCTGGCCAGGGAAGGGGGAGGTTCTGCTCTGACCAAAAAACATGCCTGCTCTGGTCAGACACATTAGCAAAAGGCAAAACAGCATAGAGCCTCATGCCAGGGCTAGCCACTGGTTAAACTGATGGGCTTCCAGCCTCACTTGGCCCTCAGTCAGGTACCTTTGTGTGAGGCTCATGCTGGCCAGCCACCAACAGCACCCGAGTACAGGACCAGCAGGAGTGAATGTGTGCATAGGTGGAGCAGGTCTTTACTACAAAGTGCCTGTCATGGAGCAGGCTGCCACAAGAGGGCGTCCACATATAATGGTGGATTCTACAAAGTTGCCTCAGAAGAATTGAGGGCTGAGAGCAGCTTAAGGAATCATCCACAGAAAGTATATTACTGTTCTTCAGAGAAGCTGCCAGCCTTTCTGGGATAGATTTGGTCTGAGTGTGTGTAGTAATAAGGCATTTCAGTGGGCAGATTTATTGAAACTGTAGCTCTCCTTTGCAGGGGAGCTTTGGCTTCTAGAGGTATGAGCAAGTTGCTGCTATGTGAACCGTATCAAGAGACACAACCGTTCTCTGGGCCTGTGGCAGTGGGAGGCAGGAAGTCATTGCCCACTTTGGAGACTTTCACCTGTTCCCTTTGTTTTTCCTCTTAATTTTTTCTCAGTTTTTTAAAATTATAAAAGTAAAACGTGCCTGTCACATAGATCAATCAGAAGGGCTGTACAGAAAGAAAGGTATAGGGAAAGAGTTAACAGAGCCTCTTCCTCAAACTCCAAATTCTCCCCCCCCCCAAAGGTGACTACTGTTAACTCTTCTAGACAGCGCTAGGCAGTTCCAAAATAATGTGTGTGCATACACACACACACACACACACCTTTGTTTCTATGGAAACCTTCTGTTCCACAGTTTGCTCTTTGATATAAGTGTATCTTAGCTTCATGTCCCAGTTTGCCTGTCTGTCTCTACCACTTTCTTCCGAGAGCAGCAGTGTCCCCGTGGTCAGTACTTGTGCCCCATTGCTGTTCATTTGTGTTACTTTCGTTTTGGGGCTATTAAGAAGAATGCTTTGCTGAACGCTCTTGCTTTTTTATCTTTCTGCTTTTGTGAGGATTATATCTGTAGAACACATCCCTAGCAGTGGAATTTCTGGGCCCAGTGTTCCAAAGAAAACCCCAAAAACCAAACCTGTTGCCATCAAGGTGATTCTGACTCATTGTGACCTGTAGCACAGGGTAGAACTGCTCCCATAGGGTTCCAAGGCTGTAAATCTTTATGGAAGGAGACTCGTCTTTTTCCCATGGAATGACTGGTGGGTTCAAACCGCTGGCCTTTTGGTTAGCAGCCTAATGCCTTAACCACTACACCACCACAGCTCCTTGGGTCCAAGGTTCACCAAAACCAAACTTAACACCATCGAGTTGATACCGACTCATAGTGACCCCCATTGAGTTTTCAAGGCAGTAAATCTTTATGAAAATAGATTGCCCCAT
>NW_006921604.1:6847687-6860569 GCF_000298275.1 Orycteropus afer afer
AGTAGGATCGGTGTGACTGGCTTCTTTCACTGAGCACATCTTCAAGGTTCATCCATGTAGCTTGTGTCTGGACTTCATGCCTCCCCCCCTTTTTTTGGCTGTATAATATTCCATTGTATGGGTACCCCACATTTTATTTATCCACTCATCTGTTGATGGACACTTGGGTTGCTTCCACCTTTTTACTATTGTAAATAATAAAAAATAACCAACATTGGTATACTAGCCCTTGTGTGGACACGTCTTCATTCTTCTTGGGTATATACCTAGGAGAGGAATACTGGATCATATGAGTCAGAGCCAACTAATAATAACAAACTAGCAGTTTGTCCCATTGGGGTGGCTTGTGTGTTGCTATGATGCTGGAAGCTAGGTTACCAGTATTTCAAATACTAGCAAGGTCCCTGCTTGAATAATTTCTTCTAGAAAGATCAGCACAAGGGTGGCAGAGGTTAAAAATGTTCCAAATGTCCAGCTTTTCCAAACTGGCATACCTCTCCATCATCTCTGATATCAAATGCTCCTCCTCCCCTCAATAATCTCCCTCTTGTCTTAGGGTTCCATAGTTCCCTGAACTACAGAACTCCGAAGCTCCCAAGGAAATGGCTCACGTGGTGGTGGTGGAGGCTAGGAGGCTGGCAAGCCCCAGGTCTGTGGGTAGGTCTGGAGGATTCTCCCAGCTCACATGGTTGCAGGGGTTGGCAAACCCAAATCAGCAGCTCAGATGATGGCTACTGTCTCAAGTTCAGGGGTGAAACGATGACAAACCAAATGGAGAACTGGAGCAAGAGCCTAAAACTTTTTTTGGTAGCAGAAATAACGTGTGAATCACAGTGACCCAATATGTATATGAAAAGTTTCATGATACATTACTCCCCCTTCACCACATGACATGCACTCTGACTGTTTGACTTTATTTTTTAAAATGTTGGTTTAGGCTCAGGAGTTCTGAAGACTCCATCCTCTGGTTGGAGCATTTTCTGTGGGCCTAGAGACCTGGAAGGAGTCCCTGGGTGGTAAAAAGGTGTTCAAGAGGTTGGAGGGTTGACTCCACCCAGAGATGCCTTGGAAGAAAGACCTGGTGATCTGCTTGTGAAAAGTTAGCCTTAAAAACCCTGTGGAGCACAGTTCTACTCTGATACACTTGGGGTTGCCATGAGTCAGAACTGACTCAACAGCAACTGGCGCAGTGGTCAAAACCTTTGGCTGCTAACTCTAAGGTCGGTGGTTTGAGCCAACCGCTGCTCTGCGAGAGAAAGATGAGGCAGTCTATTTCCGTAAAAATTTACAGCCCTGGAAAACCCTATGGGGCAGTTCTACTCTGTCATATGGGGTCACACTGTGAGTCAGAATCGACTTGATGGTAGTGGGTTTTGGGGTTAGTGGTTGTTGTTAGCTTCTGTTGAATCAGTCCCCAACTGATGCTTACCTCATGTGCAATGGAACAGAATCCTACCTGGTGATCAGTTGAGGATTGGACCATTGTGATCCATAGGATTGTCATTGGCTGAGTTTTGGAAATAGATTGCCAGGTGTTTCTTTCCTAATCCATCTTAGTCTGGAAGTCCCCACTGACAGATGGGTGGTGGCCATGCATGAGGTGCAGTGGTTGAGAATTGAACTTGGGTCTCCCTCATCGAAGAATTCTACCGCTGTCTGATGGTCTACTGGTATATACCTAGAAAGCATCCTATAAAGAGACCATGTAGAATGAGTTCTTTAGTCCTTAAAATGACTAAAGCACTGAGTAATGGACTCCAAAAGGGAAGCCATGCAGGAGACCCTGACTTGACCTTTCCAGATCTCCTGGGACTTTGTCCTTTAGACTGCTCCAAACCTGTGTCCGCACGTGCAGAGTACATAGTTCATTCAACCTAGAATGTAGGACAAGCCCTTCTTGGCTGTCTCCCTGCTGTCACTCACTGGAGCTGGGGATATTGAAGAGCATGGTGGGCACCCTGAAGGAGGGGTAGAAAGCCCTGCCACCCCATCGGGCTTCTGTGGAAGGCCTTTCTCCTCACTCTTTGCCTTATAACTTTCTCTTACTTTAGGCTGAGGGGTAGCTCCTCCCTAATTATAGTCCCTGCCGGCCTAATGACAGCCTGGGCTAATTTTAATTTGTTAATGGCTTTAGGAACTAGGAGACTTTGCCTGGGGCAATATCACAGCCCCTGGGTCTAGCAGAGGGCTTTTACTGAGGAGAGCTGTGTGTGAGGGAATGTGAAGGTGGGCCATGTGTACCTCAGGGTGTGGGCAGTGTCAGTCCTCCGGGAGCCCCATGTGCACTTGCCACACTTGTCCCTGACCATGGGCTCTCTATGCCCACAGGTTGTCAATGTGGGCCTTTCCCCTCCCCCAGGAATACTGGGAGCCCCTGACATGCAGCACCAGGCAGATCCTTGCTGTTTCATCCCATTTAAACAAATGGTCCTTAATTCAATGCCTGTAAAAAAAAATAATACTACTTTTATTTTTTCTTTTTTATAAGAGCAGTATCTGTTCACAGTCGAAACTTTAGAAAGTAAAAGGGAAAAGTCACCTATGACCCCAAATGTGTTAACATTGAGTGAAGGGAGTCTCTTGACTGGTTACTTAGTCTAACTGGTTCCTTGGTCTGACTCACTGCCTTGTCCCCCACAGGGAAGTCTCACCTGGCCATTGTGCAGAAGGTAAACAACGAGGGTGAAGGCGACCCCTTCTATGAGGTCCTGGGTCTGGTCACCCTGGAGGACGTCATTGAGGAGATCATCAAGTCTGAGATCCTGGACGAGTCGGATATGTACAGTGAGTTTATCCCTCTCCACAGGCCCCCAGAGCCCCTCTCCTGATCGGATATGAAACCTGGTATCCTTGGTTGGAAACTTGACAGTGCAGGGCACATGGGAGGTGTCTCCCAGTACCCTGACACCCAGTAAGTTGGTGCCCTGTGCTGGCACACAGTGAGCAGTTGTCGTGACCAGGGAGCATGTTATTGAGAGCAGTGGGAGCAGGCTGCCTTCATTCCTCTCAGCCAGAGCCTGCTGCTTCTGGGTTGAAGAGACCAGCAGAGCAGGGAGCTGGGAGGCAAGTTCTAATCTGTTCCTAAATTCTCAGGGGAACATATTCTTAGCCAGACTAAGTTCCAGTTCTCTCATAGCTGACAACCGAAGCCGGAAAAGAGTATCTGAGAAGAACAAACGTGATTTCTCAGCTTTCAAGGATGCTGACAATGAGCTCAAAGTGAAAATTTCACCTCAGCTGCTTTTGGCTGCACATCGCTTCCTGGCCACGGGTAAGAGCATGAGGAAGACCTTCAGGTGTTGATAGAAAAACAACTACGGAGAGAAGCATTGGAGTGAAGGCTGCAGCAGTGGAAGGGTTCAGCTGAAAGTTAAGCAGGTTGCCGTAGCAAACTTTGGATTCCCTGGGTGGTGCAAACGGTTCACACGATTGGCTGCTGTCCAAAAGCTTAGAAGTTCAAGTCCACCCAGAGGCCCCTTAGAAGAAAGGCTTGGCAGTTCACTTCTGAAAAATCAGCCTCTGTAAACCCTATGAAGCACAGTTCTACTCTGACACACATTGGGGTTGCCAGTGTTGCCTTGACAACAGCTGGTATTACAGAGTTCTAGGAAGCCTCTGAGTTTTTAAAGTAATCCCTGGGAACACCTGAGGGAGAGGGTACCTTTCCACACTCCAGGTGGGTCCTAGCTGTGCACACACCTTACCCCAGCTGATCCACTCTGATGAACTGGATCCAGCTTTTATTCTTACTTTTCCTCCCCTCCCCTCTCCCTGCATGTGCTCGTTCCCTGGGAAGTGACTCCTAGATCTGTGACATTGCTTTCCTCTTATCCCTAATTCACAGCTTCTTGGGGACCTGGTGAAAAACACCTCCTTCCTCTGTCTCCTTCCCCACAATTTGATGTCATTCCCAACTCCCACTTGCTAAAGGCCCAATCATGATCATTCCTTCCCCTTTATTTCTCCTATTGTGGTATTGATGGTGTTGATAATGATAATAATTATGGTAGCATTAGAAAGACTTTACATATGCCAAGAATATATCTAAACACTTTACATGTATTATTCCACTTAATTGCCAGTTGAGTGGCCCTATAAATTTTTTATTGCCACTTTACATATGAGGAAACTGAGACACAAGAGAGGTCAAGTAATTTGCCCAAGGTCACACACTTTTAGCACAGGAACTCCATTCAAGCCCAAGTGAGCAGATAGACTTATACCGCTCTCTAACCAGTAAGAAGCCAAGCACGCTCCCTTCCCAGGGAGTTACAAAACCAAGTGGCATGTCCACAGGGAAGTGATAGAGCTGCCCAAGCACAGAGTGGCTCCTGTGGCTTATGGAGGCATGACAGTGATGCCCAGTTTGTCCTAGGCACCACTCGACCCAGACCCTGTGTGAAGTCCTCTTCTTTCTCCTCCCACAGAGGTGCCCCTCTTTAACCCCTCTCTGATCTCAGAGAAAATCCTGCTACGGCTGCTCAAGTACCCAGATGTCATCCAGGAACTCAAGTTTGATGATCACAACAAATACTACAGCCACCATTACCTGTATACCCGAAATAAGCCAGCTGACTACTTCATCCTCATCCTGCAGGTGAGCACCCCTCACCTGCCCCCTCCTGCACCACACCCACTTTTCTGTCTCCACGGCTTCTCATGCCTTCTCCTGGACCTCAAGGCCTGTCCCTTGAGCCTCTGCTTCTGCACGTTGCCCATCCTCTCCCTGACGGTCCCCCCTTGTATCCCCAGGTCACAGCCTGCTAAGCTCTTCCTCATTTCGCCCTTTTGCCTCATCCTTTCTGTTTCAGTTGTGTTTTCCTCCTCCTCTGTTTGTAACCCTGACCCTGTGTTCTTCTAGGGGAAAGTGGAAGTGGAAGCCGGGAAGGAGAACATGAAGTTTGAGACGGGTGCCTTTTCCTACTATGGGACCATGGCTCTGGCCTCAGCCCCCTCTGGTGAGTCAGTGAGCTGAGTGTCAGCCTCCCTTTAGCAGCTCCTGAAGTGAGAGCAGCTAACACCTGGGAACCATGGGCAGTTTCTGTGGCTTATAACCAAGGACATAAGTGTTTACTGGTGCCTAAGGGGAGCTCTGGTAGCATAGAGCCTAAGGCACTTGACTGCTAACCAGAAGGCTGGCAGTTCAAACCCACCAGCCACTCCTCGGAAGGAAGGTTGGGCAATCTACTTCCATAGTGATACTGCCTTGGCAACCCAAGGAGGGGTTGCTATGAGTCAGGTCCAACTGGACGGCACATAACAACAACAACAACAACAACAACAAGGGGAAAGCAAGATGGGTGAAGCTCTCAGCACCATGGAGGAGGTAGTCTGAAAGGCAGGGTGCTTTGTCTCTTTGGGTGGGGTTCAAAGGGTAGAGGAGAAGAGATGAGAAGGGGGCTTTGAGCAGAGATCTGGGGGGAGCTGAGTGCATGTTCTTGTGACAACGAACTTGCCTGAAGTGGAAGAGGACTGAAGAGTAAGGGACATGTTGGGGAGTCCTAGAAAATTGATGGAGTGTGGCTATGATAGGAAGTAGGAAGCTATTAGTGGTCTTTGTGCACTGGACAGAATGGACCAGCAGGGTCCCAGTGACCCTCACTGTCCGTAGCAGTGGGAAGAGTGTTGAGTGTAGAGTCTGATGGAGAGAGGTTGGCAAGGCCTTGCTCGTGAGGATTGCTGTGGAGGATTCAGGGGAGGGAGGAGTCCTAAATGGGCCCAAGGTTGAGAACCTGGCCAGGACTTCTTTGCTGAGGTGTGCTGCAGATAGTTTTTGTTTTCCAGAGGGTTCATCCACTGCCTTGTGGTTAAGGACTATTTCTAATGAAATAAAGGGACTTGGGAATAAAGTGGGAAACTAGACACCTTCCAAGAGAGGTTATCCAGGGTCTCCAGAAGGGCCTTAGAATGAGCATCCTGTTCTGGCTGCCCCTATACCCTCTGCTTTTTTGGTCCTGGCTGGTTCAAGTTCTTCTGCCAGAAAGGCAGTGTGGCCAAGTGGGAGCCCTGCAGGCAAGGACCAACCTTGCCCAGCTCTGCTACTCACTTGTGTGTGGCTTTGTGAACCTTGGGGGAGGTTACTGTGAGAGCAAGAATGAAGAACCTGCCTTGGTCCTGGGAGCAGGCCTTGTCCATGCCATGGGTGCTGCAGGTCCTGGAGAGCCTCTGGTGCTGTGCCTGTGGCTGACCTTTGACAAAGCAGACCCCTGCATGTGGCCAGGACACCCTGAAATATTGCCACTCAACTGGCAACCCCTGAGCCCCTCTCTCTAGAGTGAGCTAAGGCATTATAGGCTCTGGGGGAACAAGCCTCCAGAGCTGGGTCCTGGAGCAGGTGTACCTACCCAGACAACCTCATAAAGTACTGGTAAGGGCTTCTGTGCCCCTCCTGAGAGCAGCTCTGGGGAGAGGTTGTTCAGAAGGGTGTGCAGGCATGGGAGACTGTGCAGGCCCTCTTTCTCTACAGTGATGCCTCAGAGGCCTGGATCAGGGTCCTGGGCTCTGTCCCTTTACTTGTAGGCCCTAAGTACCCACTTGTAGTGGATGAAAGGGAGGAAAAATGACTTCTAAGAAGCTCTAGATTCATTGTAGGAGCTCCAGGTATACCTCACCAGCCTCTGCCCTTCTCTGCACAGGGCTTGTTGGTCTTCCCTGAGCACCCTGCTTGACAGAGCTTAGTCCCTTTTCTCCACTTGGGCTCTTGCTTCTGCCGAGGTAGCCTGGCCCCTATCAGGTGTGCCTCTTCATTTGTTCCTGTAGCTCTGTGGCCTGCATCCAGGCCCCGTCCATCATTGACTTTTTCCTTTTTTAATCCAGTGCCTTCGACCCAGGCCGGGTGTCCGCTTGGCAAGCGGAACTCCCTGCTCTCCTGGCTCTCAGGTAATGTGGCATGGCTGAAGAAGGTTGTGCTGCCACCTGTTGCCTGACCCCACATGCTGCAGCTGCTTTAACCTCTCCTCGTAGGCATTGGGACTCTTAACAGGCACCTGACTTGTGGGCCAGCCCGACTTATGCTGGCACTGCTTGACCCAGCGCCCAACATCTGGATGCCTTTGCTCTGGTCTTGGAAGGGGATACTCAAAGGCCCTTTTGTCCTTGAGAAGACACATATACACACAAAACACATGCTCATACGTGTAGACATACACACATTCACTCATAAGCACACAGATGATAGGCTGAAAATGGGGGGTCACTGCCAGCCAGGCCAAGTGTGTATCTTCTCCTAGAGGATGTGGCGCAGGCTTCTGTGTCACTGACCAGCCTGTTCCCCTCCACATGGATGAAACAGAGCACAGCTGGTCAGCAGCCTCCTAAATGAGGCCACTCACTCATCAGCTTCAGCAGGATTACTTGTCACCTCATCAGCTTTCTCTAAACAGCCTTTCTTTCCAGGCTTTGCTTTCCATTCTCTTGCTTGTGTTTATCTGCCCTGGGGAGACTGCCAGCATGGTAGCCACAGAGTCAGACTGCCCCGTTTGAATCCTGTCTCCCCATATATTAGCTAAATGATGTTGGGATGTTAACTTCCCCTCTCTTAGGTTTGATTTCCTCATATGTGAGATGAGAGCAATATGTGTTCTTACCTCAGAAAATTGTGAGGAGTAAGTGAGAGCTTAGTTGGAGCATTATGTATTAATTATGTAATTGTATTTATAAAATTGAGTTCACGCTTACTGCCGTTGAGTCAATTCTGACTCATAGCGACCCCCAATGGGTTTCTGCCAAAGAGGCAAGGAGGGTACAACTTCTGACCTCCTATAACCCCACAAAAGGAAGGCAGAATCACCATCAGTAGCCCAAGGCCTATTCCTGCAAGGCCAGACATGCCACCTCCCTCCAGTCCTTTCACCAACCCTGACACCAACCGTTCCTCCCACAGCCCCCACCACCTCGCTGCTGGGTTTGATAATTTGCGGCAGTGGCCACACAGAACTCACAGGTTATGGGGTTTATTAGGGAAGCAGCAGGCTACAATTCAAGTTCAGGAACAACTCTCAGTCTCTCTCAGCCTGCCATCTCTCAGCCAACAGTCTCTCCCAGACTCTCCCAGCAGTGCATATCTCTCGGTGTCTCTCTGAGCAATGCGTGTCTCTTGCATCTCTTTCTCAGCAGCGTGTGTCTCTCAGGAGTGCATTTCTTTCAGCAGCACATCCTTCTCAGCCAGCAGTCAGAGAGACTTTTTTTCTTTTTTTGCCTCTAGGAGGGCTCCATTTGAGCCTGGGAGAATGGCCAAATTAACCAATCATACATAACATTAGAATTCTAAGCATGTGAGCGTGAACTTCCCAGAACATTGCATTGTGCCACTCTTAACAGAAATACCCCAGGTGGATAACTAACAATCAAGAGCTCTTCAGTTGCTCACAGCGAATTCCACCACAGAGTTTACGAAGAGTTATGGCTAGAAAAGCCATACCAGGTAATTTACTACACCACAGTTTCCAAGGCTGTAAATCTTTACAGAAGTAGACTGCCTTATCATTTTCTGTGGAGTGTGTTTGAACTACCTTTTGGTTAGCAGTCAAATGCCTTAACCAGAACTCCTGTAATCGAATTGGAGCTCAATTACTATTTCTGTATTTTTTTTCTATTAAATTAAAAATGTGACAGTCCATTCAGGATGTATTTAGGAAAAGGCCAAATTCCTTACTGATTGTATATTCATACCTGTTCCTGTTGTCTTCGAATCTGTCCTGACTCATAGTAACCCTCTTTGACAGAGTAGAACTGCCCCTTGGGGTTTTCCAGGCCATAATCTTTCCTGGAGCAGATCACCAGCTCGTTTCTCTTTTAGTGGTTAGTGGCTTTCAATTAGCAGCCAAGCTCTTAACCATTGTGCCACCACGGCTCCTTTTATATTCATACTGTTGGGAGTTTTTCCTCCTTAACAGTGTCAGAGCATACTTTTCTATTTTGACTCTCTATTTTCCAATAAGGAAAAGATAAAAAGGTTACTAGAAGGAATCTTTCATTCTTTCTTTGGAGCCTACCCAGTGTCACCTCTGCCGCCTTCTTTTCTTCACATGTTCTTGTTTCATGCATGACTAGAAGCATAAAGTACAGGTTGAATCCTCATGCTCTTACCTAATGTGGTAGCAGGGATGCTTTTCTGTGAACTTCCCATTTAGAGCCACACAGAGTTCCTCCAAGTACAATGGTGGTCTTTGTTTCTTTGTAGTTGTATGACTAACATGATGATGTAGGTTTCTTTATACCAGGAAATCTTTTTCTGTGTTTAAGATTATGTCCTTAGAATATTCTTTCAGAAATAAAATTACTGGGTCAAAACCCCTTATTTTTTGTTACGTTTAGTGTTCTGTTTTAATCATAAAAGTAATGTAGGCTTATTTAGAAATTTGAGAAATAGAAAACAATATTAAGAAATTTTAAAAACCAAAAACCAAACTCACTACCATTGAGTCGATCTGACTCTAGCGACCCCCTTTGAGTTTCCAAGGTGGTAAACCTATACAGAAGTAGATCGCTCAGTCTTCCTTCTGTGGAGTGGCTGGTGGGTTTGAACCTCAAACCTTCTGGTTAGCAGTTGAATGCCTTAAGACACTACATCTCATTACTCAGTGTAAAAATTGTGTGGCAGAGGTGTTTAACTGCCTCTAACTTCACAAGAGGGGAGGAGAATCAAGATCAACAGCCCAAGGCTGATTCCTATGAGGCAGAGATCAGTCATACTTTCTTTTGCCAATCCTTTCAGCAATTCTGACACCAACTGTGCCTCCCACGGCACTCTCCATTTCTCCGTGGATTTGATGATTCTCTGCAATGGCCACACAAAACTCACAAACAATACTTACGATTATGGAGTTCATTAGGGAAGTAACAGATTACAGTTCAGAATCAGAAATTACTCAGGACACAGTTCTTCAATCAGGACAGCTTCTGCACGGTTATGCCCCCAGGCAGGCCTCTCTGGCTTTTGGCCCCTCAGTTGGGCTGGCCAGCCTCTGCCCTACTTGGGCAAACGTTACGAACATCTTTAGCTCTGCCAGTAAACGGCGGGAGGCACCCCACTCTGCCAGTAAGCCTCAGCCTAAAGGCACTCAGCTCTTTTGCTCTGTGGGTCTGCAAGCTTAGCTTCACCAAGTTCCCAGAGACACCCCATTCCACCAGTAAGCCTCCTGCCTCAGGGCACTCAACTTTGTCACTCTCTGGACTGGGAAGCCCACCGCGCCATCTCCTGTAGGTCTCCTGGTTCTGCTCCCCATGTTGTCATCATTTCTCTGCTATTGCTTCTCACTATCTCTTGCCATCTTCACTGTTACAGCCCTTTATCTCCTGGACCTAGGAGGTTCTGAGCAAAGGCACCCTGTCCAAAGGATGTACAGTACTCTCATCTCCTCTTGGTGATAATCAGGTCCCTCCTTTCTGCCTTTGGGATGGCTTGCTTTAAGCTTAGCAGGATGACAAAACTGACCGATCCTTTCCTTAGGGTTCCATATACCTTAATTGCATGGTCCTACCCCAACGAAGGGTGCCATGCACCTTATTTGAATTATTAGCAAGCTGTCCAGTCCTCTTGGTGGGCCATAAGCATCTTATTTGCACAGTCCCTCCGATCATTTGGTGGAAATTAGAAGACCATGTCTAGAAAGCCATATAAAAGCAATCCATCACATCACATTCAGAAACAAACACTTAATACTTTCTTCTGTTTCTTTTTAGGATCCCTATTTTGAATAGGTCATGTCACTAATTTGTATTGGTGTTAAATTCAGTTCTTATTTTTGGGTTCTAATAAATACTAATTAAAAACATTCTATCTTCCACATAATTAATATGAAATATTTACTAATCCTCCTATGATTTGTTTTTTTCCTAGAACTTAACCAGAGGTGTTACTTATATTAGAATGAATGACACTTGCATATGATCCTCTAACGATTTACACTACCCAATCACAGATTGTTGTGGACTGTATTTTTTTAGGTTTATGAATGAAAACCCAAGCTTTACTGAAGCTCACAGACGGAGTACTACTCACTTCAGTCTCACTGAGTGAAGAGCTGCATTGGTCATTCAGTCACCTGGATTTCAATTTGTTTTTGCTATTTTTGCTAGGCTATTTGTTAGAATAGCTAACTAGTAGTTAACTAATGAGCAAATCTACTTTTTGTTTGTTTACAGCAAACCAGCATGCCGTTGCGTTTAACTTCTTTGTGCATTTCATTATTTTCTAAATATTCTCAGGCATAGGAGCTAATGATGCAAAGTGATGAATGCAGTTCCTTTTTTAAAATAACAGGCTGGTTCCTTCCTCATTTGAGAAGCAGTTGTTAGTACCCTTTCCTGATTAGAATCGTCAGGAGGCCTGTGCTGCCTCTAGTGTCAGGAAGAGGTGCACACCACCATTGCCTTGTGCTTTGTCTCCTGAGAGCCCAGTGAAAGCAGCGGGAAGCTGCAGTGATGGGGGCCTCTAGGTTCCTGTGAGAACAACCTGCCATCCATCCTCTGCCAGGCTGACGGGGGGTTGGGGTTCAGCAGACACAAGTGTAGCATTGTGTTCCATACAGAGAAGATCATGTGCAGAATACACTTTTGACCCTTTAAGAGCATTTTAAGATGTGACGGTGCCATTTGTGAGGAGCTCTGGTGGCGCAGTGCCGAAGGCATTTGACTGCTAACCAGAAGGCTGGTGGTTCAAATCTACCAGCCACTCTGTGGAAGGAAGGCTGGGCAATCTACTTCCGTAAAGATTTACCACCTCAGAAACCCAAAGGGGTCACTATGAGTCGGGATCGACTCAACGGCAGTGAGTATGTATGTATGTGTGGTGAGAGAATACAAGCTGTGTATTCCTACCATCAGTATATGTGTTAAGTATGCTGTTCATATCAAGCTATTATTGAGACAAGGATAGCAGCTTGTCTGTAATGCTAGAGTAAATCACTGTTGCCTTTGACTGATTCGTTGTCAAGAAATGAGGGGTTTTGCAGCCATAAATTTTCTGTGTCTTTGATTTTTGTTTTCTTTTTGTGTTTGTTGTTTTTGTTGACATTTTAATACTCTGACGTGATACTTCCTTCAAACAAACTAACTCTTTGCTTTGATGAGTGTAGACCTGCTATTAACAACTTCCACCTGCTTTTGTTTGCTCTTAACCACTTCCTGTCCCTGGGTGGTGGATGGGAGCACCACTCCCCTTGGCTTCCGTGGGACAAAGTCAACAAGAGGCTGTGAGTGGGCACTTGGGTGGCTCTTGGCCTGACATCCTCTGCTCTCCCCATAGACCGCTCTCCATCCTATCCCACCACCCTCAGCCGCTCGGCCTCCCTCAGTTACCCGGACCGCACAGATATCACGAGCTCCCCTCCCACGGCAGGCAGCAGCATCCAGTTTGGCAGTTCCATCCTGGGCCAGTACATCTCTGACTTCAGTGTTCGGGCCCTCATGGATCTCCAGTACATTAAGGTAAGTGCTTTCTATAGCCCTCAGTCTGGGCAACACTAGCTTCCCCCTAGGCATTTGGATCACTCTGCCTCAGGAACTGGCAACTTCTTCTACCAAACCTAGCACAGAGGGCCTAGACCCAGGATGTATTTGCTTTTCAGTCTTGTTCCTCACTCTTTTTTTAAAAAAATTTTTATTGTGATTTGGGTAAAAGTTTACAGAGCAAATCCATCTTCATACAGCAGTTCATACACATTTTGTCTCGTGACATTGACTGCAGTTCCCCACAATGTAACAACTATCTTCCACTTCCTCCACATAGTTACCTCTTTCTTACCTGTGTCCTTTCCTCCCATACACTCTCACCCTTTGAACTGTCTCCCTGTGCAAACACTGCCCTTCTGTTCTTCCATGATTGATTGCTCCAAGGAGTGTATCTATGTGATATAAATATTCACCCCATATGCCTGTCTG
>NW_006921604.1:6860765-6861918 GCF_000298275.1 Orycteropus afer afer
TTTTTTTTTTTTTTAGGATTTTGAGTTTTTTTCCACATTGTTCTCCCATTCTATCCAGGATCTCCTGTAGTGATCCCCACCTCTGAGTGGTTGACAGTGGTAGCTGGGCACCATCTAGTTCTTCTGGTCTCATAGTCATATAGGTTGAGGATCACATGATCTACCAGTCCTCTGGGCTAATTGTTTTCATTTATCTTTGGTTTCCTTCATTCTTCTTTACTCTGGGTGAGGAGAGACCCATCATTGCATCTAAGACCCCAGTCACTACTCAGCAAAGTAGGATAGAGAATGATGTTTCTGTGTAGTATGTTATGGCAACTGAGCTTTGATGTCCCCTGTGACAGGATTTCTGGAGACTCCACTTGATCATGCCATGTATTCTTAGCTCACAGCTTCAGTACTCACCCCACTTCCCCAAATAATCATGGCAAGTTCTGTCTCCTTGTGCCTGCTGTCTGTGAACCTCTTTCCTCCCTCCTGCAGATCACCCGGCAACAGTACCAGAATGGGCTGCTGGCCTCTCGCATGGAGAACTGCCCTCAGTTTCCCATGGATGGGTGTAACCTCTGCACAGAGAACCTCTCTGAGAAGTCTGAGCTGCCTGTAGTAGATGAGACCACAACGCTCCTCAACGAACGCAACTCTTTGCTGCACAGAACCTCCCACGAGAGTGCTATCTGACAGGAGGGCCTGGGGCCCCCCGCCAGCCCTGCGGGGGCCTCCCCAGTGGGCCCACATAAAGATAGGGAGCCTGATAGGCCAGAAAGGGGATGCAGATGGCCGTCTTAAGTATTCAAATGGTCCCCAGCCTGTGGGGATTTGGCCCTCTGACAGGGACCTCTGAACAGCTCTGAGTTAGAGGCTGCCCAGCCCTGGACTGGTTGGGGAAGTGGGCCAGCTCCCATGAGCAAACGCTGTTTTTTACTGAGAGAATTTCTAAACAAGGCTCATTGCTCCTCTTTTTAAATATCATTTCGGGAAGGGAACAGGGAGGGGAGACAGGGTTAAGGAACTTACTTAAAGAAAAAAGTTTTTTTTTTTTTTTTGTCAGAAACTTTTATATGTAAATTCTTAAAGAAAAAAGTTTTTTTTTTTTGTCATCATAAGAGTGAATATCTATTTGAAAATCTTACTTGGAAGTTAGTAATGGAAA
>NW_006921604.1:6862018-6879438 GCF_000298275.1 Orycteropus afer afer
AATATCATTTCGGGAAGGGAACAGGGAGGGGAGACAGGGTTAAGGAACTTACTTAAAGAAAAAAGTTTTTTTTTTTTTTTTGTCAGAAACTTTGGAATGGGGAGGGTTTCTCACCACAGGAAGCAGGAAGCAATAGCCATAATCTGCTCCCAGCCACAACCTTTGGCTATGTCCATGACTCAGGGAGCCTACTTTTCCTCTTTCTCCTCCTCCTCTTCTTCCTCCTTCTCATTCTCCTCCTCCAGAGACGGCATCCCAGAGATCTGCTGGAGGGGGGTTGTCTCTTGGGAGGAAGACAACTTCTTCCCAGGAAGCAATGAACCAGATAGCATTGAGAACAAATACCTGGACATGTGCACTGAGGCTCATGTGATGTTGCTGAGGTCAAGGTATTCTGGGTAACTGTGATCAGGGACATGATAATCCCGGCTACAGAGAGGGGCACATCTACTCCTGCTGGATCCAGGACTCTCCCAGAACTCTGCTGATGGCTCTCCTGGTGGGGTTGGGCTTGGCTGAGGCTTCTCACTGTAGCCCACTTTGGTTTGCCTCACAGCTGCCCCTTTGGTAACTCTACCCTTTTGAGGGGGTGATTGAAAGTGTCAGGTGGGATCTCAGACCTTCAAGATTGCTTACCCCTGCTCCTCAGGGCCTTCCCTCACTTTTACCAAAGGTTTTCCCCTCAGTGGGAGAGTATCTATGTTAGAAATGACATGTTTGGTTTATTCCTTTTGGTTCCAGAACTGAGTGGTCACAGACATCTGTGTTGTTAGTGATTAATACCACCACTCTCTTCCTACCCCAAAAAGAAAGCCAAGGCTCCTTCACTGACCCATGAAGCTCATCTTCTTTCTAGGCTCCCTATTCCTGATCCCCAAATCTCAAACCCTCCTAGGGTATGGGGACAAGAGGACCTATTGAAAATCAACATAAGCAAGTCTTCATGCCCTTTACTCTGTGGCCGAGACTTACCTGACCTTGTTCACACTCTTATGGAATCCCAGGAAAGGCAATTTCCCACCTGAAAGCATACAGACTGGCAGCCCTGTTTTTCCTGTGTCTGTGTAATCCTTCTGTGAGAGGCCATCCTAGCCTTTGCTAAAGCTATTGGTACTGTACCCTGAGAGCTCTACCCCCATGAAGTCCTTCCCCAGTGCCTTCCCCCCGGGCTGAGTCCAGCCCTGCTGCAGAGCTCTAGGCCTCCCACTGTTAGGGAGGCTGTGGGACCAGGGTCCACATGGGCCCTTTCATCAGATGGAACAGGAGCTGTGGCCCAAGATCCAGGCTAAGGACTGCAAACCTTCTGCCTGAGTATTTTTTATTCACTTATTTCCTCAACCAGTGGAGCCCTGTCACCCCAAGTTCTCTGCTCTCTAGGTGCCTAGGAAATTCTCATTCTTGGGGCCAGGAAATGTCTTGTATCAAGTACAGCTGCTTCTGGCCAATGAGAGAGTTTCCTCTGTCAACAGAATTTATTCTTAAAAGCCTGGTGGTGATGCTCATGGATTTTTGGCCATAAGGGAAAGACACCTTTGTTCCAGTTGAGGGAAATGCTTTAGTTTTTCACAGGAGCAGCTTGCTTTCTGAGGAGGAGATTGCAAAGCTGTATTCCTGAGAGATCTCAGTGCCAGGTGAGCAAAATGCATGGCCTGAATTAAATGAGCGTGTGTGAAGTAAAAGCAGCAGGTACACACACTCCTACAGCTACCTCTTTGCACACACAGTTACTACCAACAGATCTCCCTTCTTCCCCCCTCCCTTCCCATTTAGAATCAGTTCTTACAGAGGGTCATAATTATTTCTGAATATTACTGGTCCGATGACTTCTTCCTCCAGTGCAATTTTCATTTCCTATTCCAGCCTCTGGTTCCTGGGCTGAGCCATACCCTGGAACTGGCACATCCCTACATATCTTCCCATGGAAGGGAGACCTCTGCAAATGGCATCCAAATGGGTAGGCAAGTCACAGCCACCTTAGCAAATAACTCATATTTATTTTGCATAAGATTTTAATTTGTATATTTTTGTGATTTTTTTTTTTTTTTTTGCATTGTTATATGAGTTTGACTCTCGGGGAGTTTTGTTGTTATGAGTCTTGTGTCTTTTGTCACAAAACAGTGATAATATTTGCTAAACAATATATGGAATTTATTTTTGATTGGTAATAAAAAATGAAATATATATACATTTTGATGAGTCTACAGTTTGCCTGTTTTGAGTTCTCTCAGTATGTAGTATCTGTTACAGAGACAGAAGTGGCTGTGTTTGGTGAGGTGGCTTCTTAACAGAGTTACATGTGACAGGTTGCTGCTTAGCCCCGGTACCTGACATGTATGCCAAGTATTTTCACTTTGAGACGCGCTTCATCTCAGAAAGTTATCCCCAGCTTGACAGGGCTTCCATCTTTTGGCATCCTTGGACTCTATACTATAAAACCATCCTGAAAATCACATTTATAGTAGGAAAAAATCTACTATCTGACTATTTTTCATGTTAACAACATAACATCTGGCAGCAGTGAACTCCATGTTTGAGGCGAGGGTAACGTTGGCTGTGGTGGTTGAGGTGTCAGCGTGGCTGGGCCATGATTGTCAGTGGTTTGGCAGTTATGTGAAGTAGTCATCCTCCATTTTTGTGTAACCCTGATTTTCGCATAATGACCTGGTCTTAAGATCAGGTCCTGTAGTTCACACGGGTTCTGTGGGATGGTGTTTGTGATTGCGTGCATCAAGGTCAGGGGCTCAGCAGAGAAGATAAATTTGGGAAGATGTTTAAAAAGAGAGGCACTTGAGTAGACAAAAAGGAAAAAGGATATTTCAGACAAAAAGAGTAACAAATGCAAAAAGCTTGTGTAAAGGTGGGCAAAAGTAGATTGCATTAATCTATTTGTTTCACAGTTCCCACACATTTTAAGACCCTCCTACACACCATGTATCACCAATTCCTTGGTGAGTTTACCATGTACTGAGGGAGACAGTCACACAATGGCCTTTCAATTTGCTGTTTCTTCCACCTGGATCACTTTCCCCCAGGTCTTTATGAAGCTCATCTTACTTCATATGTCACCTCCTTGGAGAAGGCTTCCCTGGTTACCCTATCTAAAATAGCATTTCTCCAGTCCCTCTGCGTGTCTCCTGAGCTTGCCTTGTTTTTCTCCATAGCACTTAATAGATATTAAAATGCAGATTTGTGTCTTGTCTTTTGTCCCTGCACTAGAGTTTGAGGTCCATGAGGGTGGGGACTTTATATTACCACCATTAGAATAGTACCTGGTACAGTGCAGACACTCAAGAATGAATGAACGAATAGGTCTTATGATAAATTAAGTACTGGATGCTGGGGATGGGGAGGAACACATAGCTCCCATTAACCTTGACCCTACCTAGTCAAGAGGAGAGGAGGTCACCTGGAGGAAGTGGATTAGAGCTAAGGCTTAAGAGATAAAGCAAGAGTTAGCCAGTGAAGTTACACACAATTGGTTTGGGTTTAACACTCAAGAATAAATACTTAAATAAAACATAGAAATGTCCTGATCCAAATAACCAGTAAGGAAAATCACCCGGGAAGGGCCAATGAGGATACTGAAGGTCAAGTGGCAGATTTTTCCACTGATGCTATGATGGGGCAAAGAATGGCACAGAGTCAGGGGACAAGCTGGTGAAGTACTGTGTTGTCCCCTTTCCTACTCTTGAGTATTATATAAACAGAAAGTTACTTGGTGAACAGCTTTGTGCTGTATTGGATTCTTTGTGTTTTTGGGTAATGACTCTGTAAATGACAGTTTTCCAAGTTTGATCCAATTGTTCTATGCAAAAGTTTTTCCAAAAAAATTAGTTACAGGTCATTTTCCAAGGGAGCCTGATACCAAGGAGGGCATAACTTGTCAAAAGTCAGAGCCCTATCCTCAAATCCAGAGGGAGTTTTCCCTGTCTTTCTTCTAGAACTGCTCTTTTCTAGTTAATGACTTTTTAACCATGTGACTCATTTCAGGTTCTACTTCAGTGACTTAGAGATTGCAAAGTGTCAACTGAAGGGGTTGAATCCATGATAATGGATTCTTTTCTTTTTTCTTTAAAGGAAGCATGACAATCCAGTGGAAAGTGTCAATAGTGTCATTGCTTCTTCCAGCAGCAGCTTAGTCTGTCATCTGCATAAGTGAGGCAAACTATTCAAAAGGGCATGTCACCATCTGGATAAAAAAAGTTGAAGAACACAGAGATGCAATTGGTTTAGTCATGGCTCTGAGCCTATGATGTAGAAGAAGACACTACTACCATCTTTTAACTCCTTCAAGACAATTATATTCTGCTTTGAATTTTTTGTTTTGAAACCATGTGTTTTCAGTAATGGAAGACATTTTCAATGAAATGGAAAAAAAATTTTTTTGTGAAGTAATATGAATTTTGATACAATTTTTGGGACGCATGTTCCATAGCGTCTCTGGTGCTAGAGTTGGTGGGATGAGGCCCAATTCTTCACATTTATGCAGTTATATAGGTCCCCACCAAGTGGCAGCACGCACTAAAAATGGGATAGCTTTCGAATGAACCTCAGAGGTAGACAACGTAGGTGAACACAGTATGTCCCATGGGTCACTAAAGGGTTAATTACTTTTTTTCACAAGATAATTTCTTCCTGTGGTCACTCAAGAGCACACCATGGGTTTACTGATTTTTGCACCTTGTTGGATGCCATCAAGTTGATTCCTAATTCATAGCAACCCCAATTGGGCAGAGTAGAACGGCTCCTTAGGATTTTCAAGGCAGTGAGAGGCATGTCTTCTAAGACATCTCTGGGTGGGTTCCAACCACCAACTTTTTGCCTAGTAGTTGAGTGCTTAACTGTTTGTGTCGCCCAGGGGCTCCCTTTTTTGGGGGGCACGTTACCTTCTACAAAACATGTTTTATGTAATTGTGGCCACAGTGCCTATATTCTTCTTAAATATTCTGTTATTTTCATGATACAGCAAATGTGCTTCTACAGAATACTTAAAAACATTTTAAATGACATGTCTTCATAGTCTTCTCAAAAGTCTACTTATATTAGGAAACATGAAAATACATAAAAGTGTAAAGAAAAATATGTAAGCCCCTTATTCCAGAGACCTATAGAAAAGCCTTGTTCTATTTCCAATCTCATGAAGCTAATTTATAGTGGGTAAAGAACATTCCATACTGTCAGTGTACTATACTGTCTTCTAAAATAACTCGACAGTGAGGATCCTCTTGAATTGATCTTGGTCCTGAAGAATTCTTTAAGATGAGTTGTGTTAGGAGTTACCAGCCCCAGCATCCATGCGGCGTCTTTGTGAGCTTCATTTTTCTCCTGTAAAATAACATGAAGCAGCTGTGAGGATCCAATAAGGTAGTGGTTTGTGTGTTTACTTATTAACCATTTGTCTCCATGGATGGAATGTAAATTCCTTGAAGGCAGGGACCGGGTCTGATTTTCTCAAACCTATAGCAGAGTCAGCTCTGGTAGCATAGTGGCAAAAGCACTTGACTGCTAACCAGAAGGCTGGTGGTTCAAACCCACCAGCCACTCCTCGGAAGGAAGGTTGGGCAATCCTACTTCCGTAGTGATACTGCCTCGGAAACCCAAGGAGGGGTCGCTATGAGTCGTGGCCGACTCGACGACGGCACATAACAACAACAACAACATAGCAGAGTCGGGAGCAGATAGATATACAGCTTCAATAAACCTTAGCCTTCTCAGTGCGTCATCTATTCTTACTGCAGCCCTACTAGCTCTTTAGGTCCGTGGGTCAAGTAACTTTTTGGTTCACGGAACGCTTTTCTAAGAAAACTAAACATCTCTTACATACTTAAACCTCTGCCTGCAATCTTGGGCATGCATAGACCCGTGATTCATCCCAGCGGCCACTCTGCGCCTCAAGTCTCGAGCTCAGGACTTCCCAGACCACTAGCCCGGCCTCCAGGAGATCGGGGGTGGCCAGTGGGAACCAGTAGCCCCAATGAGGCGGCCTGTGAGAGGAGCTGGACTTCCAGAGTCGCTGCGGCTCGAAGTCAACCGGACTCGGAGGTCCTGCTCACTCTCCACGGTACAGTTCACTGCTCTGCATCCTGCCTCTGCCGGACGCCGTACCGTCCTCGCCTTAACTGCTGCCGAGCCCCGCTGAGCCAAAAGCCCTATGTCCCCAGCCCGCCCAGGGCCTGGAGCCCGCAGCTTGTTTACGTCCCAGCGCAGCCTAGTTCGACCCAGGGACCCGCCCTCGCAGGCCGCCTATTGGTGAAGGCGGTACGAAGGCTGGCCGCGATTGGCTTAGGGGAGTCGGCGGCGTGGGGAGAGCGGGATAGGCTGCGCGAGAGGCCGAGAGGGGGCAGCAGGCGATGGCGGCGGCTGCGGGTCGGCTAGGCTGGTTTCTCGCCGCGTTTTGCTTGGGCAACGCCGCCGGGGAAGTAACGCCGGGCCCGCAAGTGCTGGGCTTCTGCCTAGAGGAGGACGGAGCCAAGGGTGCAGGGTGGACGGGTGGAGGGGTTGTGGGGGCCGTGCCGGAGGCCACCTTCCGTTTGCGCCTCTTCGGTTCGGGCTTTGCCAACAGCTCCTGGTCCTGGGTTGTCCTTGGGGAGGCGGGCTGCCCCGAGGGCGGGCCAGCCGCGACGCCGGAGGTGGTGACGGCCCCCACGGCCGGCGCGGGTGAGTGGCGTGCGCTGCTGCGCCTGCGCGCCGAGGCCTTGCGCCCGCACTCGTCCTTGCTGGCTGTGCGCGTGGAGCCCGGCGGCGTGGCGGCCGAGGAGGCGGCGCCACCCTGGGCTCTGGGCCTGGGGGCGGCCGGGCTTTTGGCGTTGGCGGCGCTGGCGCGGGGCCTTCAGCTAAGCGCACTGGCATTGGCTCCGGCCGAGGTGCAGGTGCTGCGCGAGAGCGGCTCGGAGGCGGAGCGTGCAGCGGCGCGTCGCCTGGAGCCTGCACGGCGCTGGGCCGGCTGCGCTCTTGGAGCGCTGCTTCTGTTGGCTAGCCTAGCGCAGGCGGCGCTGGCTGTACTACTGTACCGCGTAGCCGGGCAGCTTGTAGTGCCCGCGGTGCTGGGTAGCGCAGGCCTAGTGTTTGTGGTGGGCGAGGTGGTGCCAGCCGCCGTGAGCGGGCGCTGGACGCTGGCGCTGGCGCCACGCGCGCTCAGCCTCAGCCGCCTGGCTGTGCTTCTCACCCTGCCGGTGGCACTGCCTGTGGGTCAGCTGCTGGAGTTGGCCGCGCGGCCCGGGCGGCTGCGCGAGCGCGTATTGGAGCTGGCTCGCGGCGGCGGCGACCCCTACAGCGATCTCAGTAAGGGCGTGTTGCGCTGTCGGACAGTGGAGGACGTGCTCACACCACTCGAAGACTGCTTCATGCTGGACTCCAGCACTGTGCTGGACTTCAGCGTTCTGGCCAGCATCATGCAGAGCGGCCACACACGCATCCCGGTGTATGAGGAGGAGCGCTCCAACATTGTGGACATGCTTTACCTCAAGGATTTGGCCTTCGTGGACCCTGAAGACTGCACGCCGCTCAGCACCATCACCCGATTCTACAACCATCCACTCCATTTCGTCTTCAACGACACCAAGCTGGACGCTGTCCTGGAGGAGTTCAAGCGAGGTAATTGCTGGGGAATCGTGGAGGAGACAAGAATGCCAGTGCATTCCCATGGAAAAGGTATAGGGATTTACGGAACCCTCCAGAAACGGGTCTCACCCCTGTGGAGGGCAGTGAGACCTGTGAAGGCCCCTTTAAAGGTGATGAATGATCTTTTGGAGAGGTGTGTCTACTTGGCTGTAATCCCCCATCTCTTTCCCTCTCCCAGGCCATTTCTGTGAGCTTGGACTTTGTAGCAGGTCCAGACCCTTGGATAGAAACTACAAGAATGAAGAATGTAGTTTCCAGATAATCTGGATGCTGTTACCTGCACATACTTAGTATCATATTAGTTTGATCTGTGATGTTTCCAGGGCATCGTTAAGGCATTGGTTACTACTGGTTTCCTGATTACAGAAAAAGGAATAACTTGTGAATACTTTTGTACAGATATGAAGAAAATGGAGTGATGATTTAATCTTCCCCCCCCCTATTTTCCTTCCTTTTTTTTTTAAATCTCCGCTTTTCTAACCCTTGGTAAGGTCTTTCAAGTTCTCCCTTAATTCCATACTCTCATCCCCCTTCTTTCACCCTGATGTATCTGAGCAACGTTGAAGATCAAACCTGTGAGCCCCTCCAAGTATGCGGGTATGGGCTACTTTGTTGTCTTTCCTGTCTTCCAGCTTCGGGGTGCTCCCCAGAGCTTGGTCATCTCCATAGCCACCAACTGTGCTTCTCACATGAACTCCCGCAGGTTGGTCATGGTGGTACTCCAAAGCTCTGGTTGGGCTTGACCTTAAAGGCTACCTAATGTCAGGTTGGAGGAGTGAGCAAAGCCCCTGGGATTTCTGGCAGCTGTGAAGTCTTGCCCCATGCTGGCATGGGAGGTGTTCTCTGAGCTCCTTGACAGCCAGGGCAGGAAAGCAAGGCTTCACAGTAATGACAGTACTGCTGCATTGAACACTGCTGTATGCTGGCACTGTAGGGCTCCACATGCATCCTCGCAAGATTTGGGTATTACGTAGTTAGGTAGTTTACTGTTACTACTGTACAGTAGGAGAATGGTGGGCAGCTCTAATGATCTGTTAAAGAGAATCTCTTAGATGCTCCTGGCTGATTCCTCAGAAAGTGGCCATTCAGCACCTCCTTGGGGAGGAGAGCCTAGGGTAGGGGCCCAGATGGAGTGCTCTGTCTGGGCCACTATAGTCTCCCCAAGGCAGTGATGGTTCTTGTGGCCTGGTCACAGCTGGGCCTGGAGTCAGTGGAATTTATTTCATCCTGCCCCTGCCACCTTCTTGCTTGAGACTCTGGGAAGGCTGCTCAGCCTTTTACAGCTCAGAGGCCTCATCTTTTGGAAAAAGAATCCGATGGGAGGAGATGTGTAAAGCGCTTAGCCCAGTGCCTGGCATGCATGCATCGAGCACCTTTGAGTGGTGATTTTTCTTTGTAGGTGGGATTTAGTACAAGCATTGGTATTTGGAGGTTGCTAATTCATGAACAGGAGTTCTGGTTGCATGGAAACCCATGAGCAGTTTTCTGCAGGAGAAAGATGAGGGAGTCCGCTTCTGTAAAAATTATAGCCTTGGAAACCCTATGGAGCAGTTCTGTGGGATTGCTATGAGTTGGAATGTACTCAAGGGCAATGAGTTTTGGGTTTTTAACTCATGAACAAGAGGATGAACTTGGAAGTGTAGAATCCAGGTTACCAGACTTCCTTAGTTTTAGGGGAATAATTTGGAGCACAGGAATTGGGAAAAGACGTATAGTCAGGGAAGGAGGTGTTGTATTTCTTTTTTGTTTTAAGGTGGTCGAGTTGAGCAGGTTTAAACGTTGACATAAAGGAGCCAATAGAGGGGGAAAGCCATAGTAGGTCCTGTTCTGGGGCGGGTGGCCTAGGAGTGGCTCTGGAGAACCCTCCCGACCACGCAGGTTTCCTGCAGCCTGGTGCCATAGGATTTGAGATTGAGTCCTCTTTTGCTTTAGTCAGACTGTCCCAGAAGCTACCTACTAACAACATGCTGAAAAGCTTCCTACTGGAAGCCAGTGGGTGAAGTTAAGCAAGTGCAGAGGAGATTTTTGGAACCTGGAGAGTGGTGGGGAGCTCTTCAGTCCCCCTCCACTTCCTCTGGTGATGAATGAGGGTGGAGGACAGTGGCCCATGCCTTTCTGTGACATCCAGGAGCTTTTCTGCTGCTTTTGTTCACTGTAGTCTTGTGATAGATCTTTTTTTTTTTTTCTGTTTTAAAGATCTTTTATTTTTGGCCTGCTTCTTCATTCCTCTGCTTATGAACAAAGGACATATTGCAGCTTCATGGTGAGGTTTTAAGAATCTTTTCTCCGTGCAGTGCTCTGCCAAGTGTATGAGGTGGTGGCTTACTGCATCTCTTGGCGCTGGAGTCCCTGACATATTTTCAGCTGCCATTGCAGGTCCTTTTCCTTTCGTTCCTTCAGAGCACTGCCTGGTCAGGGACTTTGTAGTCTGTGGTACCTCATCAGATGCCCTCTGAGTTAGTCAGTGTGTAGACTTTAGATGGCACTCTGATTTTTTTTGTGCATACATCACCAGGAAGAATGAGTACTTTGGAGCTGTAGTAAGTAGCATGTATTTTCTATAAAGCCATTAACCCCTGTCATTGTCAGTCACACATAGGAGTATTCTAGGAAGTTCAGCCAAAGGAGAGATTTGAGTAGGTAAGCTTTTCAAAGTCTTTATTGTTTATCAAAAGCTAAAGGATTGCCACAAGGCTGAAAAGAGACCTACTCAGACAGTTGTGTGGAATGTTTGCATATCACTTTTCTCATAGGACATATTCAGACATTTGCCTTAAAAAACAGAAAGGGGAAAGGGAAGGAAATTAAATTCCAACTGCATTATTAAGACTATTGCAGAAACTGGGCATTGTGGAAGGGTCTGCCCGTGTCCAAAAAATTGATGAGTACCCTTGAGCATGCTGACTAAACACTCTGTAGAACATTCCCAAAGCTTTTGGGTTGATGTTGGCCTGATGTGCTACTTGCATCTTTATGACGCCATAAAGCTTGCTTAGTGAGAGCACATTGATGCCTGATGGGTACAGCCAGGGGCCTCCATATTTCAGTGCCTTCTGACCACTCACACATTCTGTCTTGAGAAGATATAATACCACCACTGTTTTAGGAAGGAGTCCTGGTGGCACAATGGTTATGCGCTAGCTAGTAACCAAGAGGTCAGCAGTTTGAACTTGCCAGTGGCTTTGTGAGAGAAAAGACCTGACGATCTTCCATTAGGATTATGGCCTAGAAAACCCTGGTTGTGCTCTGCCCATAGGGGTTGCTATGAGTTGGAATTGACTCGGTGGCATACAACAAGGACAAGTGGTTTCGGAAGTCTTCTTAGGGTTCCATTTCCGTTCTTTATTAAATCATCTCAGTATGGTAGGTCACCAATAAACTTCTACCTGTCTCATAAAAGTTTGAAATCAAGGGAGAGAAGTCCGTTCCTTCCTATAAGTAACATGCCAAAGGGATTGGCCTCCTGAAAGGAGGGAGCTGAGGTAGGTCCTCTCTGCTCTGAGACAGCCATTTAGAACCTGGGCTTTGGTGCATGGACACCTAAGAGACTATAGACCAAGACTGTGGTTTAAGCCCTTGGCCTTCCTGATCTGGCCTTGTATCATGTGGCAGGGCCACCATGGCCCTTATAGAGATGGCATCTGCACCCAGCATGAGCCAAAACAGGACAGACTCTTGGGCGGAAAGCATCTGGAAATGCTGTGCTTCTCATCCAGGGCTCTGGCTCAGTAGGTCTGGATGGGCAGTTCTCCAGAGACCCAGGCCTTTTCCTCCTGGAAATTGAGAAAGACAACTTAATATAGCAATTTCTACCTTTCATTCTTGTCATGAGGGAGGATGCTTTATTTTCTTTAGACAGGGCCCTGTGCTTGAGAGAGTACTTCAGTACTCTGTAAGTCCCTGCAAAAAGGGCAAGGAGGCCACATGTTCTGACCTCCTCTAATCCCACAAGAGGAAGACAGAATCACCATCAATAGCCCAAGGCCTATTCCTGCCAGGCCAGATGTGCTGCCTGCCTCTAGCCCTTTCTCCAGCCATTCCTCCCAAAGCACCCACCACCTCTCTCCTGGGTTTGATAATTGGCTGCAGTGGCCACACAGAATTCACAGATTACGGAGTTTATTAGGGAAGCACCAGGCTACAACTCAAGTTCAGGAAAAATGCTCAGTCTCTCTCCCAGCCCACCATCTCTCAGCCAAGTCTCTCCCCCAGCAGTGCATGTCCCTTGGTGTCTTACTCAGCAACGCATGTGTCTGTTTTAGGAGTGTGTGTCTCTTTCAGCAGCACGTCTTCCTCAACCAGCAGTCAGAGAGAGTTCTGCCTCTAGGAGGCCTCCTTTTGAGGCTGACAGAGTGGTCAAACTAGCCAGTCATAGCATCAGAACTCTAAGCACCTGAGAGAGAGTGGGACCCTCCCAGAACATTGTTTTGTACCACTCCCAACAGAAATACTGCAGGTGGACAACTTTAGCAATCAGGAGCCTCCTCAGTTGCTCATAGCAAATCCCACCTTGGAGTTTACAAAGACTTATGGGTAGAAAAGCCATACTAAGTAATTTACTACACTGCAGTCTCCCAGAGGGGAAGGATCTGGTAAGACTCCAGTCCATTGGTTCTTCTCAGTGAGAGTCAGTTGGGCATGGTAGTTAAGAGAATGGACTCAGGAGCCAACTCCTGGGTTCATTTTACACTTGGTCAGGTTACTTAACCTCTCTGGGCCTCAAGTGCAAAATAGGAAATAATATTACATGCCTCATAGAATTGTGACAATTCACTAAGTTAGTAAATGAATAAAGCACTACATTTTATCACTTCTGAGCAGCGTATTTTTTTTCACATTTTACTATCTTTGATGTCAGGCTGTGTCCCACAGTTGATGGCACCTTAGATTTGTTGAAATACAGCAAATGTCTAATCTGGTTTTTTTTTTTTTGCAGCCTCATTCCTTTCCTGGTCATTGAGTTAGTGCTCAAATGATGTTGTTGTTAGGTACTGTCAAGTTGGTTCTGGCTTATAGCGACCATATGTACAACAGAAGAAAACACTGCCCAGTCCTGCACCATCCTCAAAGTCAAATAATCATAGTCATGGGTTTTCTTTGACTCTTCACATTTTTCTGTACATCTTTGGCACAAAGGTCTTCCTATGCCTGACTGTCTCAGAAAGGACACTAGGTTAAAAGAATAAGGCAGAGCATACTGAATAGACCCTGCCGAAGAGTATTTCTCTACTTAATTCCTATATTGTAATTAAACTCAAAGTATGTGTTTTAGTCATCTAGTGCTGCTGTAGCAGAAATGTAAGTGGGTGGTTTTAACAGAAATTACATTTTTTCCTCACAATTCAGGAGGCTAGCAGTCCGAATTCAGGATGCCGGTTTAGGGGAAGGCTTTCTGTCTCTGTTCTGGGGAAGGTCCTTGTCTCTCAGAGCGTAGGCTCATGTGACACAGCTCATTAACATGAGAGTCTCCTCCCCACAGGGAAGTCCCACCTGGCCATCGTGCAGAAGGTGAACAACGAGGGTGAGGGTGACCCCTTCTATGAGGTCCTAGGCCTGGTCACCCTGGAGGACGTCATTGAGGAGATCATCAAGTCTGAGATTCTGGATGAGTCTGAAGACTACCGTGAGTTTCGACTCCCAGCAGTTTTCTGTCTCAGATGATCTTTCAGGGGATAGAGGTCAGTGGGTCTCCATTTCTCTTGGCAGTGGGTCGTGTTTGCTGGAAAACAGGCTGGGTCTCCTGTCAGTAGTGTTACCTGGCCAGGCCTTATTCTCCCTGTCACTCTCCAGAAGGAAACATGCTTGCATCTCAGTACACAACTGTGGAAACCTGTTTTATCCATGGCTTTGCAACCCCAGTTCTTGCTTGGGCCTCTGTTAGCAACTGTACTATTTGTTTCCTCAATGAATGAAGGAAAGGGTTTTCTGCCTTTAACCAGGCCTTTCTCTTTCTTCTGTCTTCTTTGGTATGTTTGCTTTCTCAGTTTCTCTTATACATGGTGAACGTGTCTCCCCAAAGAAACCCCATTCTTCACTACAAAGGGAGTCTTCCCAGAGCAGATGATCGTAGGCCTCTGTCTCAGGATAATGGCGGAGATCTGCATGACAGACGCAGAACCCATGCTTGATGGCTGGTGCCTCCAATGGCAGTTGGGACACTGATTGCTCACCCTTGTATGCCTTCAAGCGTGTCACTTTGACCCCAACATCTTCCCCAAAATGTAGTCTCTTCAGTTTGGTCCTTTGGACTGTCCTAGGCACCAGGTCACCAGTTTAGCTGTTAGCTGCTACTCTTGAGCACTGTTAATTCTCAAATACACATTTTCCAGAAAAAGGTCTCTTAATTACCAAGGATATTTTATAGAAACTGCTTTTCTGTTACATCAGCATCATTCCCAACTGCTTCTGAGATAAGGAACATTCTTTCCCCAGGACTTACTTGGAATGTGGCTGCCGGATCCTAGGTCCCAAGCTGCTTGTGTGATGGGAATGGTAGCCAGGCATCATAGAGAAAGCAGTGCCCAGGATGTGCCCCCAGGGCTCTGATGCTGTCTCCTCCCCTTCCCCTTCATTCCTACCACTGAGCTCCTCAGACTTTGGGAGAAAGGAGCCAGACCGCATGCATGGTTCCTTGGTTTGATCACATTGACTGGATAGGTTGCTGATGCCTAAGCACCCCTTTTTCTTTCTACCTCAGGAGACACCAAGGTGAGGAGGAAGCCTGCTTCTCTGAGTGCCCCTCTCAAGCGGAAAGAGGAATTCTCCCTGTTCAGGGTGTCTGACGATGAATATAAAGTAAAAATCTCACCTCAGCTGCTCTTGGCCACCCAACGCTTCCTTTCCCGAGGTGAGGGTGAAAGGTGGTCTTTGCTCACTGTCAGGTGGGTCAATCAAGAGACCTGTTCCCTAGGCCTGGTGAGCAGAGTGTCCTCAGGAGAACTTCCAAGCTTGAGCTTGGTCAAGGGCTGCCTCTTCTCTGCTGTGGGGTTAAGGGCTGGCCATACTAATGTGACCTCTGGCAAGCAAAGGCCGGAGAGCATTCAGCTGGGTGGGTCTGGGTGCCCTGCCTTGTGCTTTGGAGGTAGCACGGCCCAGCTTGGGATAGCGGAGGCAGGCAACAGGGGTCTGGTCCTGGTCCTTGTGGCCACTGTTCCTTTTCTCTTCCACGGGGCAGAGGTAGATGTATTCAGCCCCCTGCGAATCTCCGAGAAGGTCCTGCTGCACCTGCTGAAGCACCCCAGTGTCAACCAGGAAGTGAGGTTTGATGAGACCAACCGCCTGGCTGCAGACCATTACCTGTACCAGCGCAGCCAGCCAGTTGATTACTTCATTCTCATCCTACAGGTAACTGGGATGCTAGGCTAGATTCTCTCATTTGCCCATAAAATAGGAAAGGGTCTGAGAAGAGATGTGAACAGGGAGGTCCCCTTTTCCTTAATAATTGGGGTTTATGGTTTCTCCTTGTACTCTCTTCTGACAAGAAAGATAAACTAGCCATACCTGGTCTCTCTCTCTCTCCACCCCTTCTCCCTCCTTTTCTCTTCCTTTCGCACCCCGTTCCTTTTTCCCTTCCTCCCAGGGCAGGGTTGAGGTGGAGATCGGGAAAGAGGGCCTGAAGTTCGAGAATGGGGCCTTCACCTACTATGGAGTGTCGGCGCTGGCAGCACCATCCTCGGGTGAGCAGTAGTCCCCCCTGGAACCGACAGCTGGGGTCATGGGCACTGGGCTGGGATTCATCAGCTTGCAGAGACCATCACACCCCACTCTGGTTGTTGCTGTGGATCTCTGTGCCCAAGATTCTAGCCTTCCCTTCTAACGGAGCCTACTCCTTTCCTACAAGATGGCTTGTGGCTAGCAGCCATATGCTTTGGGACCTGTTGGCTTTTCTTGTCTCCAGGTTGTGTAGAAGGAGGGGGCAGCATTTCTTCAGGGCTCATCCTGTTGCTTACTCCCATCCCTGCACAGCTGTTCCCTGGAGGAAGTGTGCTCACCATCCTATCAGAGTCTGAGCCATATTCCCTGTCAAGACTGATTTGTGGGGTAGATTATAGAGGCTATGTAATACCTCCCACCCCGGTCCTTCTCAGCCCCCAGCACTGGCTTCTGCCATTACTGACTGTTCCTTTCAATAGTTCACCAGTCCCCAGTGTCCTCGCTCCAGCCCATCCGCCATGACCTGCAGCCTGAGCCAGCAGACGGCACCCGCTCTTCCACGTATTGTCCTGACTACACCGTGAGGGCTCTCTCTGACCTGCAGTTCATTAAGGTGACCGCCTGGGCAGCTCGCTGATGCTGGCTTTTAACCAGCTTTATGTCCCTAAGGGGCTAGACCAGCTGGTCACACGTTTGTATGGATTTAGATAAACTCTGTTGATTCTACCAAGACTTGCAAGAGCAAGGCCTTACACTTGCTCTGAGGATGGCTGTGGTTCCTCTGAGGCCCACTTGACCACTGGTGATTGGGTCTTGACTCCAGGCCTACCCACCTGGTTCCCATGGGACATCTTAAAATCAGTTTGCACAATTGCTGTTGTCTGTCCTTAACTATCTTAAAGTTCTTTCTTTTTTCTCTTACCACATTGTAACTCTCCAGTTTAATTCAGGTGCTTGTGGGCAGGAGGGAACAGTGTGACCTCTTTTACCTTCTTTCTTTCTCTTCACATATTGCACCTGTCCTGGTAATGCTTTCTTTCCTCCAGGTTACACGACTGCAGTACCTCAATGCACTCCTAGCTACCCGAGCTCAGAATTTGCCGCAGTCCCCTGAGAGTGGAGACCTCCAGATCGTCCCAGGCAGCCAGACCAAGCTCCTTAGTGATAAGACGGCTGCAGCAGCAGGTAACCCTGCGTGGGCACATCCTGCCGTGTGTCCAAACCCAATGGCGTGTGCTCTTTGACAGCCCTTCCTGCTTACATACACACACTAGTCCTCTGCCCTCCATTCTTCTTTCTTTCTCCATTTTTCTCCATATCCTTTTTTTACTCCCTTCTTGTTGCTTTTAAATAAGTCATGGTGACACCAAGCTGTAGACCATGCTAACATGCAAAGAATATTAAGTCAACATTTTCTCTCAAGGGTCAAAGGTCTGTTAGAAGGTTTGACTAAGTTAGGGATTAATTGCTAAATGGTAATAAGATCAAGCTCTGACATCCTACTAGGCATTTAGGATTAGGGTTTGGTCGTAGATAGGCCTGGCTCAGAAGGTGGTAGCTTGGTGGAAACCATTCCAGAAACTAGAAAGGCACCTGCCAAGTAGTTTGATAGGTCATGCTAATATTTAAAGCATGTCACATCCAGGGTTCTATTACAAGTAGGAAGAAGATGGGGAATGGGGCAGGGTGGGGTGGTGAGTTTGAGATGGCTAACCTCACCCCCTGCAGCATAAGGCAGGGAAAATGCAAGGGGGTTCAGTGAAGTGTAAGCTTTGGGTAGAAGTACAAAATATAAGAACTTCTTGTTCTTCTGACTCAAGAAACTTTATTCTGATACAGTTCCTAGGTTTGAGTTAGAGATAGCCCAGGGCTTCCTGAAAGAGCTCGTAGGGCTCCTGGAGAGACCATGGAAGGAACTGTGCCTGGCATGACTCAACACCCTCCACTCCCCAGCAAGGAGAATGAGCTCCTCCTTAACACTGCCAGGTGCTATTCTAAGAGCTTTCATGTGAGGGGAGGGGAGGGAACGCTGTTAGATAGATAGAGATAAATACTGATTTGGGTGAAGAGAAGGGCAATGTACCAAATGTGAGTGACCAATATGGCAGCATTGAGGATGAGAAAGACATAGAGAGGTGCATGGGCAG
>NW_006921604.1:6884963-6891532 GCF_000298275.1 Orycteropus afer afer
TGTATGTCTCCTTTTTTTGGTATTTTCATGCAAATTCTTCTTCTAGTTGGGGTTTAGTCCAATTCTGTATCCTTCCCTTCAAGGCTCAGGGGTCCACGATTATCTTCTGTGTCTGTGTTAATTGGTTTCCTTTTTCTTTGTTGAAGAGGGTCTGTGCAATCCTTCTGCCTAGTCCGCCATCTTGCTGGAATTCGGAAATGTACTTCTTGAATTGTGATGTGACATGCAAGTAGGAGGGAAAGACAGCCCCACCCTGGGCCATATGGGGGCTCAGCCCGTGTGCTCTAGCCCTGAGTGTCTGGTGGGTAAAGGGGCTGCAGGTGAGGGTGTGCCTGGATGCATTATGCCCTTCGAGTCCTGAAAGTGAGCATGGATCACAGCCCTTCCTAAATGAATGTGCACTCTCACATGGTGGCCTTCTTGTAGGGTTAATTTAGCTCTATGTCTGCCCCCTGGGATGTTATTTTATTTCATAGAGTACTTCTTGTGCAATTGTCCTGGGATTGAGGGCAGAAGTTCAGACCATCACATTAGACTTGAGTCTCAAAGCCAAAATGCTTGTGGTGTATGTGACTGTGAGCCTTTTGGTTTTGGCTTTCCATGAGTGAGCCTCTTCTAGCTCCATCTGTTCCTCCAACTGTTGTTGTTATTATGAGCTATCGAGTCTGCCCCGAGTCATAGCGACCCCTCCCTGGGTCTCTGAGGCAGTATCACTACGGAAGTAGATTGCCCCATCTTCCTTCCGAGTAGTGGCTGGTGTGTTTGAACTACCAGCCTTCTGGTTAGCAGTCAAGTGCGTTAGGTACTATGCTACCAGAGCTCCCGTTCTCCAACTGTAGGTACTATATTCAGGGTCAGAACTAATCCAAGAAGGATGGCAATCTCCTCGTCCTCTTTAACCATATGCCCTGGGATCATTTTCAGCTGTTTTTTGTTTCAGCTGCTCATTGAGCATTCCTGTTAGAGAAAATTACAGTGGCTCTGTGGGGTATTTAAGGGGCCCTGGTGGTATGGCTGCAAACCAGAAAGTTAGCAGTTCAAATCTGCCAACCACACCAAGGGAGAAAGATGTGGCATTTTGCTTCTGTAAAGATTTACAGCCTTGGAAACCCTATGGGGTCATTCTACTCTGTCCTTGAGGGCCCCTTTGAGTCTGAATCAACTTGATGACATTGGGTTTGGTTTGGGTTTGGCAGGTCATTTTCTTCTTTGTAATAGATTATCCACTCTTCCATAAACATAATGTTGGTTATTTTTCCTTAAGTGTTCACCTGACATTTTTCCCACTGAGGCTAACCTGCTGACTTTCTGCTCCTTGCCTTGGCTCTGTGGGGTTCTCTCTTTGGGCTTGGCACTCTGCTACCCAGAAAAGCTGGCATCTCTGCACACTTGGAGGCTTCACTGGTATACTACTTACATAGCATAGGTTAGGTCCTGGGAGCCTTTGGCACAGAATTCCCCACCAGAGAAGTACCTTTGCTCCTCCTCTCTTGGCTCCTGTTTCTAATCTAGTTACCTTTCTATAAAATATTTGGAACACAATGATTTTTAATTACCTACAACAGAGTTTGGCAAACTGCGACCCAAGGTCCGATTCCGGCCAGCTGCCTGTTTTTATAAATAAAGTTTTATTGGTGCACTTCCCCCTTTGTTCTGTATTGTCTATGGATGCTCTTGAGCTGGAACAGTGGAGTTGAGTTTGTTTTTTTTAATTGTGCTCTGGGTGTAGATTTACAGAGCAAGTTTGTTTTACATTCAGCAGTTCTTGCACATTAGTTTCATGCCCCGATTACCATTCCTGACCATAACAAACTTGGAGTTGAGTGATGACAGGGACCTGTGGCCTGCAAAACCTAAATATACTGGCCCTTTACCAAAAAAGTCTTCACTTAACAGCAAGGAACCTTGTGGAAAGCCCTTTCAGATTCTCAACAGCTTTTCCCCATCGCTGTGTATTTCCCAGGGAAAGTTGAATTGCAGACGGTGTGTTTTGTGTGCTTCCCTCTGTGGTTCCTGGTAGCACAGAGTGGATGGTCTGCAGTTCTGCCTTGGTTCTGCGGTGCTGCCCAGAGCTGGGAAGTCTGGCTTTGTTGCTGAACAGCTTGTCTCCTGTTCTTTCTTTCTGCTCTCTTTAGCCTTCCCAGTAGACCTTTCCCTCTTTGGCACATTTGGAAACTGCAGTTGATAAATGACTGTGGACTAGTGAGCATTTTTTGTTTTGAGAAAACACCAAGGTAAATATCTTCCCTTTTCCGTTCTCTTTGATTTGCTTTCACAGACCTTAGATGCTGGGAGGAGTACTGCAGACAGCTCTCCTCCAACCTGGGAGGCATTTCTCCATGAGGGGTGAGGGGAGCTTCCTGTCATTTACTGCTGTTTTTCACTTCATTTTTCTGAAAGATGAGAGGATCGTGAAATACTTATTCAACCTTGAGAAATAAGACTTACAGCAAAGGGCACTTTATTGTCCAGAGCAGGTCCTGCTGCCCAGCACTGAACTCTATAGCCCTGCTCTCTCTGCCTCTCAGTGAGATGGCATTGCACCCTCAGAGTGGTTTTCCATTGTCAGGGCACCATCTCCCTAGGTAATCCTAGCTCTGTCTTGCTATCTCCTGACATAGCCTTAGGATCTCTGCCAAAGCTGCCCCTTCCTGCTGTACAGAGTTTTAGTATTTGTTTTTGATAGGATATGCTGCCTTTACTAGCTTCAATATTAATGTTCCTTTCTCTTTCTCCTTTAGGGTCCCACCACAACAGAACAGGCATCCCAGCAGAGGAAAGTCCTGGGCGGAACCCAGGAGTTTAAATTCTTGCCAAGCAGCCCCAGATCTGGGGAATGGACAAGCAAGTGGGGAACTAGAGGGCACCAAGGAATAGCTCATGCCATCCTGTCCCTGTCCCCTCCAGGCCACGTTTTAGATGGCCCTTTTAGACAGTCCTGGGCTGTCCTCAGAACCAAGCATCAGTGCCAGGAGCCCTCAGCAGGTCCTGCTCTCCTTTAAGGAGATGGGGATCAGCCAGGGCACATCCCTCCAGGCCAGCTCCTGGAGGGAGTTAAAGGAATGCCGCATCTCCACAGCCCAGTCTTCTCCCTCTCCCCCAGGCTGTGATGACGCAGTGTATTTATACCTCTTCGGGCCAAGCCATGATGTGAGTGTGTGCTGCCTTTTTGTGATTGTGACCTGTACTGGCTTTGCTTTTAATTTGCCAACCTTCCCGCTGCTGGCAGCACTTCTTGAGCAAACCGAGAACACCAGCTTTGGCTGGGGGTTGAGATCCACGGCTTTGTCCACAACATCGTGTTGCAAAGCATGTTCCCAGTCTGCTCCATGTGCCAAACCTAGAAGCACGATCACCCACAAGTCTGTGCCACTGGCCCTTGCTCCCCCCTGTGGAGACTACTTTTCTGACCCTTTCTGGAGCTCTCAGAGAGCAAGCTCTTCACACTGGGAACTAAGGAAGCCTGTTTTCTCTACTGTTCCTCTGCATGTCTTGCTTAGTTGCCACTAACAGTATTGCCAGTTGATATGTTTTAAGAAGAGGTCACACATAGGAGGAAGGGATCCTTATGCTGCATCTAATCCTTCCTTCATTATCTGAGTCCAGGTGATGGGAACCACCAGATGGCTACTGTACCTATCTTGTACCTTTCTCATAGGCCTCCATGTGTGTCAGAGGTGCTGTGTGGCTGTGATGTGCATAGAAAACTGCCAGGGAGGGAAAGCGGTGTTTATGGACCAGGTAGATCCCCTACCACCTTTGTCAAAAAAAAGAAAAAAAATTTCTTACATCTCTGAAACTTTCAAGTTCTTTGCTTTTTCCGCTGTTCCTAGTTCTGGGGTTTTAAGAGAAGTGGGAACAAGAAGGCATTTGTATTTTACCAATATTTACCTTCCATAGTTGTTTAGCTGTGGAAACTGGAGCATGACAGGGACATAGGATCATAGATTGGGTAGGGAGGGAAGAAGATCTCTAGAACCTTTCTGAAAGGAATTTGGGTCCTTATGAATGAGACTGAAGGCCAAAAGGACAACAGTAGTGTTTGCTTACTAATTGTTAAGGAATACTCTTCAAGAGTAAATCCAGGTGGGAAACATACTTCAAATTCATCTCTTTCCAGAACAGTGGTTCTCAACTTGTCTGCACATTGCAGTCACCTGGCCAATTAAAAATACTGACACCTGGGTCCCACGTACAGGGACTCTGATGTCATCAATCTGGACATCATATTTTTGTTGTGTTTTATTTTGGTAATAATTTTAGATTTACAGCAGAAGAGTTCCCATATACCCTTCACCCAGCTTTTCCTAATGTGTTACCGTCTTACATAACCATGATAAATTGATCAAAACTAAGAAATTAACATTGATACAATACTATTAATTAAACTACAGACTATATGTTACCAATTTTCCAATAATGTCCTTTTTCTATTGCAGGAGCCAATCCAAGATACCACGTTTCATTTAAAGCTATTGCTTTTTTTTTTCTCCCTTCCTAACTTTATTTTGAAATAATTATAGATTCATAGGAAGTTACAAAGAGGTCCCATATATCTTTCACACAGTTTCCCTCAGTGGTGACATCTTACATAATTATAGTACAATAGTAAAACCAGAAATTTGACAGTGGTATGTTGGGTCTATAAATCTACATCATTTTATCAAATGTAGATGTGACCACCACAGTGACACTCCATTCATTCTGCCCTTTTCTGGTCCATGGTAATCACTCATCTACTTTGTGTAGATTAGCAGTCAGCAGACAGAACTATTTGATCACCACAAACGGGCTCATTTATAATCACACCTACCCTACTCCCTAGCAACCACTAATTGGTTTTCCATCCATAATTTTGTCATTTCAAGGATGTTACAGAATCATACAGCATATAACTAGGGTTGATGTTCTTTACTTGCATAATTCTATGGAGATTTATCTGGGTTGCATTTGTCAATAGTTTGTTCCTTTTTATTGCTGAGTAGTTTTCCCTGATGTGGATGTACCATAGTTTGCTTAACCTTTCACCTGTTGAACGACATCTAGGTGATATTAGGCTATTATAGAGATGCTACGAACATTTGTGTGCAGGTTTTTGTGTGAACCTGGGATAAATGCCCAGGAGTGCCAATTGCTAGGTCATGTAGTAGTTACGGGAGCCCTGGTGGTGTAGTACCTAAGGCATTTGACTGCTAACCAGAAGGGTGGTGGTGCAAACCCACCAGCCACTTCGTGAAAGGTTGGGCAATCTACTTCCGTAGTGATACCACTTCAGAAACTGAAGGATGGGTCGCTATGAGTCAGATCCGATTTGACAGCAGTGCGTTTGGTTTTGGTTTGGTAGTAGTTATATGCTTAGGTCATCTTAAACTGCCAGACTTTACCAGAGTGGCAGTACCATTTTACATTTACACCAGCAGTGGATGAGTGATCCAGTTTCTCCACATCTTTCCAGCGTGTGGTGGTGTGACTGTATTTCGGCTGTTCTGATAAGGGATGCAGTGATACATCATTTTTTTCTCATTCAGCATTGACTGCTTTGTGCTTTTTTATTGTGGTAAAGCCCATAAAACACAAAATTTGTCGTTTCAACCATTTTCACATTCAGAGTGTTCTGCAACCATCACAACTATTTGTTTCTAAAACTTTTTCATTACCCTAAACCCATTAAGCAGTAACTCTCCATTCTGCCCTCTCCTTGTCTATGGTAACCACTAACCTGCTTTCTGTCTCCATGTATTTGTTTATTCTAGGTATTTCATATAAATGGATGTTTGTCAAACTGACACATAAAATGGAATCATACAGTGTTTGTCATCTTGTGTCTGGCTTATCTCGCTTAGCATGTCTTCAAGGGTCATCCGTATTGTAGGTTGTCATAGAATTTCATTCCTTTTTATGTGGAATAATAATTGTATGTATCAGCTACATTTGTTTATCCATCTATATGTTGATGAACACTTGAGATTGTTTCTGTTTTTTGGCTACTGTCAGTTATGCTACAGTTTTCACTGGTGTACAAGTACCTGAATCACTGCTTTCAGTTACTTTGGGATTGTACCTAGGATTATATATGGAATTGCTGGAGCATGTTATTTTGTTTCTTTTTGAGAAAATCCACCAAACTTCTCCACAATGCTGCACCATTTTACATTCCCACCAACAATGGATGAGGGTTTCATTTCTTTCACATTCTCACCAACACTTGTTATTTTCCATTTTTTAGTAAGAGTCGTCCTAGTGGGTGTGAAGTATCTCTGGTTGAGCATCTTTTCATGTGCTTATTGGCCATTTGTATTTCTCTGAAGGAATGTCTGTCTAGTCATTTACTCATTTTTTTAAATTGTCGTTATTGTTGAGTTATAGGAGTTACTATATTCTGGATATTTTGCCCTTAAACCAAAAAACCAAACTCATTGTCGTCAAGGTGATTCGACTCATAGCAAACCCCCCTCGGGATTCTGAGGTGGTATCTCTATGGAAGTAGATTGCCCAGTCTTCCTTCTGAGGAGTGGCTGGTGGGTTTGAACTGCCAGCCTTCTGGTTAGCAGTCAAGTGCCTTAGGCGCT
>NW_006921604.1:6892527-6893852 GCF_000298275.1 Orycteropus afer afer
TTGAACCGCCAGCCTTCTGGTTAGCAGTCAGATGCCTTTAGGCACTATGCCACCAGAGCTCCTACATCTTAGATAGCTACTTTTTTTTAATTATTATTTTTATTGTGATTTGGGTGTCTGTGTAGACTGTTATTAGGCTGTAATATTTACAGAAGCAGATTGCCAGGTCTTTTTCCTACAGGGCTGTTGGGTAGATTAGAATTGCCAACCTTTCCTTTTTCTTCATGGTTTTTGTGTGCCATCTGGTTGATTGCAACTCACACCTACCCTTTCTGGAATAGGATGGGTCAAAAGGTTTTCCATTCTTTTATTCTTTTCACTTAGTGCTGTCATTTGATGCACTGAATTTTGTTGTTGTTGTTGTTTGTTTTTGTTTATAATATACATTTTATCTACTTTTGTTACTCATTTTGGTTTTATAAGACTCTATTGCCACATGTAAGGTCCTGAAGATTTACTCCTATGTTACCGTTTAAATATTGTTATAGCTTTAGCTCTTATATTTAGGTCACTAATCCATTTTGAACTAATTTTTATTTACAGTGTGAGATAGGGGTCCGTATCATTGTGGTTTACTTTGCATTTTTATAATGGCTGTGGTAATGAACATCTTTTCATGTGCTTATTTGCCATGTGTACATCCTCTTTAGTGAAATGTCTGGTCCTGTCTTTTGCCCACTTTTAATTGAATTGCTGCCCCCCCCCCCAGCTGTTGAGTTTTAAGATTTCATTACATATTCTGGATACTAGTATTGTCAGATTTCTGGTTTGCAAATATTTTCTCCCAGTCTATAACTTATCTTTGCCTCTTAACAAGGTCTTTTGCAGGGCAAAAGTTAATCTTGATGAAGTCCAGTTTATTAAGTTTTTCCTTTAATGCATTGTGCTTTTTGGTGTTACATCTAACAACATTTTACCCAGTCCAGGGTCCAAAGATTTTCCTATGATTTTTCCTGAAAGATTTTATAGTTTTATATTTAAGTCCACAATCCATTTGGAGGTGATTTTTGTATTGGTGTGAGATTTAGGTTGAAGTTCATGTGGTTGCTGAATTGCTGTAGCACCTTTTGTTGAAAAGGCTGCCCTTCCTTCATTGACTTGCTTTTGTACCATTGTCAAAATCAGTTGGGCATATTTGTGTGGGCCTGTTTCCAGATTCTCTGTTCTGTATCATTGATCCATATGCTGATCCCTGTGCAGTACCACACAGTCCTGATTACTGTAGCTTTATAATAAGTCTTGAAATAGGATAAACTTTATTATAGTTCCTTTATCTTTTCATATAAATTTTAGATTAGTCTACATCTACAAAAAAACATTGCTGG
>NW_006921604.1:6894697-6902302 GCF_000298275.1 Orycteropus afer afer
GATCTTGGATACACTCTCCATTTAGACATACCTAATTGTTTAGCTTGTTCACCCATCTATCCGTCCCTATACCCATGTTTGCTTTCACTGACCATTGCTGGGATTTTTGATAAGCATTTTGCTAACCCTATATATTAGTTTGGGGAGAATTACATCTCTACTCTGAACATGATATTTCTCTATTTATAGATCTTTGATTTTCACTTATCAATGTTTTATAGTTTTCAGCACACAGGTCCTTCTATATCTTGTTAGATTTACATCTGTTTTGCTTTTCTGTGGAGCAACTGTAAATGGTATTTTTAATTTTGGTGTCCACATGTTCATTGCTACAATAGAGTTTTGTTTATTTATTTTGTATCTTGAACCTTCCTGAACTCATTTATTGTAGGTTTCTGGGATTGGTTTTTGCTTAGTAGATTTGTTAGGAATTTCTACATGGACAAACATGCTGTATCCATGAGAAGACTGATTCCTAGATCCAACCCCTCCACGGATTCTGATTTAATCAGTTTGGACATCAGGATTTTAAAAACTTCATGGTAATTAGCATTACCTGGTAATTCTAATAGGCAGCTAAGGCTGAGAACCACTGCTTTTTGAACTTGTCCATCAGTGAACATAACTGCTTTTTTTAAAAAAATATATATGCAAAAGAGCCAAGTTCGAGGAACCCATAGTATCGGTAGTACACCTTGCTGTCAGGCTAGCATAGTTAATTACTGACTCCACCCAGCCCAGAGCAGACAACTACACTGTGATGGATAATCACCCAAGTTTAATGAACAAAAAAATGTCGATGTGTACAAAAAGTTGTGCGTTTTTTTTTTGTCACTTATATGTCCCCATTTTTTAGATGGGGCGTTACCTTTCTCCATGGTCTTGAATACCTCTTTTTCCCCTGAGACCAGCATCCTAGGTGAATGCTGGACCCATCACTACAGGGCAGAATGCATCAGTGTGAAAGGTTGTAGTCCCTGATATAGGGCACTATCAGTTCTTTTTACATAGTAAGAATAGCCTGTTCTTGGCCCTTGAAGACCACCAGGGGACTAAAAACTGCTGCAAAATGAATGACCCTCTGTACTGTGTAACCCAGGACCACGCGAGGGAGGCCAAACCTTCATCTTTCAGCCCTTCCCTCAGCCTGTAGTCCTCAGTTTAGAGCAGGTCTCTTGAAGATTTTGTTTCTGGCATTTAAGGACCCAGCCCAGCCAGGAGTACTAAAATCATCAGGACAGGTCTACACCAGTGAAACTTGAAACAGAACAGTGAAAGGAAGGAACCTTGAGGAGTGTGTGCAAAGTGGTGTCCTAAATCTGCACCAGCTACCAGACAAGGGGAAGGAGCAGGTGTGCTGCTATTCTGCTTCCCCTTGTGGAGCCACGTTCAGAGTTCCTCAGTGTCCTGACAGCTGAGGTGGGATGCAGCTGCTGGGTCCAGGCAAAAGCTCACACTCCCATACCAGGGGGACAGAGAACCTCAGGCAAACTAGGATTACGGGCCACCGCCCCAAGAATTGAGTGGGCCACAAGCAATTCCTAGCACACAGGTTCTTCATCCCTATAAGGAGAGCCACCAACCAGAGTAAGGCAAGTAGGCTGGACCCAAACCTTCAGGCTCCAGTTTAAGAGTTTCCCTAACAAATACTAACTCCAGATCATTGGTCTTAAGGCCTCTGAGCAACCAGTTTGGTACTGGATTTATGTTGCTGTGGGGCTTCAAACCCGTTGAACAACCCCTTCCAGATGGCCAGAACCCAACTCCAGAGTCCTTAAGACAAAAGTTGTCTAGAGCTACTCCAAACGCTATTAGGGTTGCTGCTAATAGGAATGGAGTTCCCTGGTAAAGCCTCTCGCCCAAGGGCATTGACCAGCTGCAGAAAAATGCTCAGGCTACCTTGGTTGCCTCTTGTATGCCATCAGTGGCAGGAGATAGGCCCTAGAGGAGGTTGAGGACCTAATGACTCTCCTGGACTGCGGATTAATCGACAATTAGGAAGTTTTACACCCAGCTCTGAGTTAACTCCAAGTTTAGGACTCCATATTCTGCTCCATCCTTGGCTCGTACTCTCTTCCACTGTCCCTAATCTGGACCCACCTTGTTTTCTGCTCACCCATGGTCCTCTACCTCACCTTTTCCTAGCTCTAGCCCTAGCAGGGAACAAGTCATCCTTTATATGTGAAGCCAGGGAGGCCTGGTTCATCAACCTGCTGGACTCGGGCTGCTGCTCAGGTCTGACAGGGCCATCTCATAGGCCTCAGAAAGGGACCAGAATGGGTGGGCAAGAACCACAATGAGTTTACAGATGCTTGAGTGGCATGAGGACAGAAGTTGAAGGGGATGGAATGGTGGCTGCGGGTGATGCCGCAGGTCTGCTGAGTTCATCAGCACCGTGTCCGAGGATGCCCCACATGGGCCTGCAGCGCTTCCCGGATGCTGCGCTGCCAGTCTCGTGCCAGCTGCACTGGGGTCATTGATGCCTGGGAACAAGGGTGCTGAGTCAGTCCTTTCTTTGCTCAGGAACTCCACCTGACCTCCTCTATACAGGGAGCCTAAGGCCTCAGCCTTGCTCACACTCACCGTGTTCTGCATACCCAGCTTGGCTCCATAGAGCAGCAGTAGCTTCATAGCTTTGTAGTGGCCGTGCCTCACAGCCTCATGAAGAGCTGTGTCTCCTTCCTATGGAAAAAGCCCTTTCAGCACTTGGGAAGTCATCTAACCCACTATCCTGCCCTCACCAGTCAGCCGTCACTTGTAAGGATCATAGAGGGAAGGGTTGGGTCAACAGGTGCTGTCATAGCAGAAAGCAAAAGCTCTTGCCCAAGCTTCTTTACAGTCCTCTGGTGGAACTGCCTTGCACTGAAAAACCAAGTGCCTACCTTGTCTTGTGCATCAATGTGGGCACCACATGCAATGAGGTGCTCCAGGCAGTCACAGTGCCCTGTCCGGACTGCCACATGTAGAGGGGTGCTCCAAATCTGAGGAGGCGTGAGTGAGAATCAGTGTTGGATCCAGAGTAAGGAGGCCTTATCCTAATTCCAAAAGGCTGGGCTTTCTGTTCTGCGGAAATAGCGCTAGCCCGTGTGTATTGCTCCCATGCTTCTAACAGACACTCCAAAGATATGTGCCCCTCACCTTGTCCTGGGCATTGACCTGGGCTCCCTGGTTAAGCAGATGTTTGAGGATGTCCAGGTGTCCTCCACGGCAGGCCCAGAACACAGGTGTCCTGTCCAGCTGCAAAACAAAAGCACCAAAGCACTCTGACTTGCTGGGATGCTAAGCAGCGGGTTGGCTATAGATACAGGCCTTCCTGAGTTCTCACCAAGTCCTGAGCATCCACCTTGGCACCTGCCTCCAACAGCTTGTTCACAAGTTGGTTGTGACCCTTCAGACAGGCCCAGTGCAAGGCTGTGCGGTGAAGCTGGAGGTGGGAAAAGGGGAGATCAGGCAGAGGGACTGCAGCCACGCTCAAGAGGCCTCCCACCTGATCCTGTTCCCAGGACTTTCTCTCCCAGCTCAGGAGGCTCCACAGGATTCATGCCCCATAAAGTCCTGAAGGTTCCTAGGGTGGGACTGTCGCATACTAAAGACAGCATTCCTGCAGCTGTTCAGGAACGCGGTGCTCGGGGCTTAGTCCCCGACAACCCACATGCTTCTTACCTTGTCGTGGGCATTGGGGTCTCCTCCATCTGTCAGGTACTTGTCAATCAAGGCCTCCTGGTTCTCAGCAGCTGCCTTCAGGAACATCTCCAGGTCCACAGGTGCCAGTTGGGCCTGTGGCTGCGGCTGGGTAAGTTGAAAGACAACAAATCACTCCCCTAAAACTGTAGGCACCTGTGACATCACAGATTCACCATCCTAGCCCCGCGGTTCACAGATGATTGGGGACTAACTCTCTATTAATAGACTTGTTAAAATACTGTGTTTCTTAATCCCATCCCCAGGACATTCTGACTGAGTAGATGGGGCTCTGGGATGCATTTTCTCAAGCCCCTCAGGGTGCAGCCGTGTCTGGGAGCACCACTGGAAGCTGCAGTCTGCATGTGCCACAACCCCACGCTCTCACAAGCTGCTCCACAAGGAAGCACAGTTCTTCCGCTCACTCAGGCTCTGGATATGCACACTCTCCTACCACCCCCAAGGTCTCACCTTAACCAAGGGCTCGGGTTCCCTGGGGGGGACTCTGCGTTTTAGTCGTTTTCTTCGTCTTTGAACCAAATTTTCCAAGTCAGTCAGATTCTCCAGATTGAATCTGGAACTGTTAAATCTTTCAAGCTGGAACAGAAAGGGGGGCAGAAAACAGTTATGGTTGTGGTGGGACCTACCTGACTGGAGACCATGACAGTCATCAGCTACTAGTCATGGAAGCCTTGGGGGCAGGTTCCAGTTCAGTCTAATCTTTCTTTTCCCTGCCCACAGGAGAAACAGCAGCTGCTTAGGCTGTCAGACCCTGGCCAGATTCTCCAAGGCCCTCACTGCTTTGAGCCTGCCCACAAGGGGACTAGCCACCCCTCCCACAGCATCACTCTCACTTTCTTCTTCTTTTCTTCTTCCAATTTCTGCCTCTCCTGGGCCATGGCCTCTTGGAGTCCCAGCCTCCAGTCACCAGGCCAGCCTCCAGGATCAGGAACTCCATGTTCAAATCCCAACACTTTCCTTTCAACTCTTTCACCACTTACCTGTAGGAATAGGATAAGGATAAAGATCAGAAGAATTGAAGGAGCCCTTAGAAAATACAGCAGTAAGATCCTGGATAGAGTGAGAAAACAATGTGGAACAAAACTTAAAAGTCATAAAAAAAAAACCCAGGTTTACTGGTCTGGTAGAGCCTGGTGAGATCCCCCGAGACGACGGCCCCTAGCTACCCTTCAGATCTGGAACTGAACTCATTCCCGTGGCTTCCAGCCAGACAATAGACGGGCATATAGGGTGAACTTTTACATCAGGTAGACAGATGCACTCCTTAGAGCGATGAATCATGGGAGAACAGAAGGGCAGTGTTTGCACAGGGAGACAGCTCGGGGCAGGAATGAATAGGAAAGAAGGACACACAAGAGGTAACCACAGGGAGGAAGTGCGTAGAGAGCTATTACATCGTGCGGACAGAAGTCAGTATCAAGAAACAATGTGTATGAACTGCTATATGGAAAATGAATTTGCTCTGTAAACTTTCACCCAAATCACAATAAAGTTTAAAAAAAGAAAGAATATAGCTGTGCAGTGCCAGGGAGTTCACTGACAAGAGGTGATATACAAAGATTAGTGTTCTGAATTTGAGACTTGGATTGACCCTTCTCAAGACTTCTTGGAGACCAGAGTATTGGCAATCTCACCGATACACATGGCTGCTGCTGGCTCCCTCAGGAACCTACTTTTTCACCAACTGTGGTGTCATCCAAGGCTCAAACTGCCACCTGCTCCTGTCAGCAGGAATACAGGGGTAGAGAGCTACGACACCATGTCTATTTATACTGTTGTGCTCAAGTTCCCTAAGGGCAGATGACATCTTAGCTTCCCTCAAGGGTTGTTATGTTGAGAGTCCTACCTGTTCACGTTATCCTGCCACCTGACAGCAAGCTCAAAGGGACAGAGGACACACTCCAGGGTAAAAAGCTGAATTCCTGGGTTCAGATCTCAGCTCTTTGTGACGCTATGTTTCTCCATCAATAAAATGGAGTAAAAACAACACTTTCTTCTTGGACTTGTAAAGATAAAATGAGTTACTGGGATTTATAGGGCCTACTATAGCAAAGATTCATTCTTTTCTTCCCTCACCATCCCCAGGATCTCAGGAGCTAGGGAATAAACAGGTTGGGTGAAGTGAAAAGGCTGTGATGCTAGAATAACAGAGCCTGGGGCTTAAAACTATAATATCATCCCTTCTAAGGCAAACTCTGGCAGCCTAACAGTTTTTGGCTTTGAAATCCTGTCTGCCTGGCTGGAGCCTACTGGCCCATGCTGAGGCTGTTGGGTGATGTGACATCCTGCACATCACTACCCTCCATGTTCCACCTCCGCAAAACCCAGACAATCCCAAAGTAGGTGCACAAGAGCACCATTCTTCTAACAAGACAGCCAGACCCCCACCCCCAGACCATTTCCAGAGCAATGACTACTATAGCAGTGGAACTAATAAACACCCCATCTACACCAGTGTCTTCTAGGGTATCCTGGTTGTTCTTTCAACATCACAGTCAAGGACAGAACTCACTAAACTGAAGGATTTTCTTGTCTACCATCACCCAACTTCTTTCCTTTTCAGTGTTGACCTCTGTCCCCTCACAACCTCACATGAGATGGGCAGACAGACAGACAGGCAAAGAACTGGATGCTTTCTTGCTCCCAAAGCCTGATCTCTAGACCTCTAAAAGAACTTCCTGCCCTCCTCTAGCTAGTGCTCATCAATCTGCTGAGACTGTTTCCCCAGCCCCCCCATCCCTCTGTCCCACATCCTTACCAGTTGCTGAATACTGATGAAGTCCATGGTCCCCCCCTGCCCCTGCTCTTCACACCCCCTGGTGAGAGTGGCTGAGCTACTCAGCCCTTTTATAGGAGAGCTGTCTACTGGGAGCAGGGGGTAGGGAAGGACAAGAGCTTGCATCTGGGCCAGATAACTTTGTGGCTCTGTAACACTAACCAAAATACCAGTCTGGGAATGCAGCCCAGTGAGGGCAGGAAAAGGAGCTGTTTTGAGGTGAGTCAGTTGCATGCTCATCCTGAACCTCTACCACACCTCCACATCAACTAAGGAGTTACCAACCAAGAAAACATCATGGGGTGCCTGACCCAGACCTCAGCTTCAGGGGAAAACACTGCAAACTCTTCTAAGTCTAGACTCTATTGTTTGGTGCCGTTGAATCAGTTCCAACTCATAGTGAGTGACTGTATATACAACAGAACCAAACACTGCCCAGTCCTGCACCATCCTCACAATCCTTTCTATGTTTGAACCCACTGTTGCAGCCACTGTGTCAATTCACTTCGTTAAGCATCTTTCTCTTTTTCACTTACCCTCTACCTAGCATGATGTCTGTGGTAGTCAAGGTTGTGTGTCAAAGTTGCTGGGCCGTGGTTTTGAGTAGCTTGGCAGCTAGATGTAGTTATTCCCCATGATGAGACTGGTAATCAACTCCATGGTAGAATCTGCTGTGAGCAGCTAACTAGCTGCTTTTGGGGTGTGGCCTGCTTCCAGAATATATGGAGAAATTTTAAGAAAGGATTCTAGGTTCTGTCTCAGAAAAATAGGAATAGAAAGGAAATTCCTCAACACAACAAATGGAAGGTGCCTAAGGCATTTGACTGCTAACCACAAGGCTGGTGGTTCAAACCCACTAGCCACTCCTCGGAAGGAAGACTGGGCAATGTGCTTCCAGAGAGAGAAACCAAAACCAAACCAAACTCACTGCCGTGGAGTCGTTTCCGACTCATAGCGACCCCTTTTTGGATTTCCAAGGTGGTATCTCTATGGAAGTAGATTGCCCAATCTTTCTTCTGAAGATTGGCTGGTGGGTTTGAACCGCAAGCCTTCTGGTTAGCAGTCAAATGCCTTAGGCACTATGTTATCAGAGCTCCCCAAGGAGGAGTCGCTATGAGTTGAACAGT
>NW_006921604.1:6902976-6906627 GCF_000298275.1 Orycteropus afer afer
AAAAGACCTGTACAAAGAAAACTACAAAACACTACTTCAAGAAACCATAAGAGAGCTCCATAAATGGAAGAACAAACCTGTCCTCATGGACAGGAAGATTGAACATTGTGAAAATGTCAAAATTACCCAAAGCAATCTATACATTCAGTGCAATCCCAATCCAGATCCCATCAGCATTCTTTAAAGATATGGAAAAAACAATCTCATTTTATATGGAATGGAAAGAGACTTTGGATAAGCAAAGTGCTAGTTAAGAAGAACAAAGTAGGAGGTCTCATACTCCCAGATTTCAAAACCTACTGTACAGCCACAGTAGTCAAAACAGCTGGGTACTGGTACAATGACAACACATAGACCAGTGGAATAGAATTGAGAACCCAGAAATAAAGCCAGCGACCTAGAGTCAACTGATGGTTGACAAAGGGCTGAAATCCATTAAATAGGGAACAGACATTCTCTTCAACAAATGGTGCTGGCAAAACTGGTTATCCATTTGCAGAAAAATGAAACAAGATTCATACCTAACAGCATACACAAAAACTAATTCCAGATATATCAAAGATTTAAATGTGAAACCTAAAACTATAAAGTTCCTCAAGGAAAAAGTAGGGGCAAATTTAGGGGTCCTAATTTATGGCATAAATAAGACTATCAAGCATCACCCAAAATGCACAAACAGCAGAAGATAAGCTGAATGATTGGGACCTTCTAAAATTAAATTTTTATGTGCTTCAAAAGACTTCTCCAAAAAAGAAAAAAAGAAAATCTAGAGATTGGGAAAAAATATTCAACAGCAACTTACCTGACAAGGGACTTATCTAAAATTTATAGAAAACTCTTTAACACCCCAACAACAAAAAGACAGACAATCCCATTTTAAAATGGTCAGAATACATGAACAGACACTTCACCAAAGAAGATATTCAAGTAGCCAACAAATACATGAAGAAATGTTTGCAATCATTAGCCATTAGAGAGATGCAAATCAAAACAATGAGATACCATCTCAACTCAGCACTAATGGCAAAGTTCAACAACACAATAACAAATGCTGGCAAGGATGTGGAGAGATTGGGACTCTCATACACTGTTGGTGGAACTGTAAAATGATGCAATCTCTTTGAAAATCAGTATGGCAATTCCTTAAAAAGTTGGAAGTAGAAATACCATTTGATTCAGCAATCCCATTACTAGGTATATATCCTAAAGAAGTGAGAGCCAGGACAAGAACAGATATGCACACCCATGTACATCACAGCACTATTCACAATAGCAAAGAGATGGAAACAATCTAAGTGCCTATCAACAGAACAGATAACCAAAATATGGTACATATACACAATGGAATACTATACAACACTAAAGAATAATGTAGGATCTGTGAAACACCATATAATGTAGGTGAACTTGGAGGCCATTATGCTGAGTGAAAGAAATCAATTACAGAAGGACAAATATTATATTAGTTCACTATTGTAAAAAGTCAAGGAAAGGTTTATATATAGAAAGAAATTTTCTTTGTTGGTTATGAGGGATGGGGGTGGGAGGACACTACTAGATACGTGAGACAAGTACTGATTTGGGTGAAGGAAAGGGCAATGTACCAAAAGTGAGTGACCAACACTGTGGCACTGAGGAAGAGAAAGATACAGACAGGTACACAAGAGGTACAGACAACAAAGATAAACCCTTTTACATATGCAATACTGAATTGTCAGTAATAACAAACATTAATCTACAGGTAAATAGATGGGTTGTGATAATTGGAGCTGTGTGTCAACTTGGCTGGACCACAATTTTGTGTGGTTTAAGCAGTTGTGATGTGCTTCAGTCCCATGATGGGATCAGATGCATATGTTTTGCCAATCAGTGGAATGTTTCCCTAGGAGTATGGCCTACTTCCAACATATTTATGGACATCCTGGGAAAAGAGACACTCTTCTGTGGATAGAGATCCTGTTGTGCTGCCTGCAGCTGTCTGTGAGTGAACAATCCACCATTTGGCCTGGAGATCTTGGATTCATCATTCGTTGGAGTCAACAGCCGGTATACTGCCTGCCAACCTTGAGCTCGTCAGCCCCTGCAGCTGCTTGAGTCGGGAAAAGCCTCCAGCTTGAGGTTTGATCCAAGAACTTGGGACTTGGCCAGCCTCTGTAAGTGTGTAAGCCATTTTCCTAAGATAAATTTCTCTTTTTCTGTATGTATATATAAGCTTTACTGGTTTTGCTTCTCTAGAGAACCCAGCCTAACACATGGGTAGACAGGCTGAATGATCAGGTATGTCTAGGCAAAAGGGAATACATTCATCACCATATATAAGGTTGCAGATGATATTTCTACATGCATATTTGTATGTGCTGTAAGAATTCCAAATATATAATTGAGCTAAGAAGGGGCAAAATTATGATAACTTCTTGGCCACAGCCAACCACCCTGAAGGAGCAAGTAGTTGGACCTGTGGGCTCATCGCTATGGTCTCAGGAGATAATCAAGCTCTATTGGCATAAAATAACATACAAAAACATTGTTCTACATCCTACTTTGATGAGTACTGACTGGGTTCTTAAAAGCTTGCAAACAGCCATCTAGATGCAATAACGGGTCTCTCCTCATCCACAGTAAAGAAGAATGAAGAAAACCAAAGATGCATGGAAATAATTAATCCAAGGGACTAGTGGGCCATGAGAATCTCAGCCTATATGATCATGAGACCAGAAGACCTAGATAGTGCCTGGCTACCACTGTTCACCACTTGGAAAAGGATCAGTGCAGGAGATCCTGGGCAGAGTGGGAGAACAATGTGGAACAAAACTCAAAATCCTAAAAGAAGACCAGGATTACTGGTCTGATAGAGCCTGGTGAGACCCCCGAGACTATGGCCCCTAAGTACCTTTCAGGTCTGGAATTGAATTCACTCCTGTGGCTTCCAGCCAAATAATAGACAGCATATAGGGTCATGAGGTAGATAGATACACTAGATCAATGATGGGAAAACAGAAGGGTAGTATTTGCACAGGGACATAGTTCACAGGGCAGGAATGGATAGGAAAGAAGGACACAGGGAAGAGGTAACTACAGGAAGGAAGTGGGAAGAGAGCTGTTTCACTGTGGAATCTTGTAGTCAAAGTCATGAAACAAAATGTGTATTATATGTATGTACTGCTATATGAAAAATGAATTTGCTCTGTGAACTTTCACCCAAATCACAATAAAAATTAAGAAGAAAAGAAAGGTCTCTAGATTTTGGCACATCTGCATCCTACATTTGGTTGAGTCTTCATCTGTGGCCTGCCACGTTGCCTGGTGATCTTGGCATTGTTCCTGGATTTGAACGAGTGGTCTGCCATGCTGTCTGTTGATCTTGGGATTGTGCCATTCTACTTACTGACTTTGGGATCATCACCCTGCAGTGTAGTAAATTACTTAGTATGGCTTTTCTACCCATAAGTCATTGTAAACTCAGTGGTGAATGAGCAACTGAGGAGCTCCTGATTGTAAATGCTATCCACCTGGGTTATTTCTGTTGGGCGTGGCACAACGCAATGTTATGGGAGGCTCTCTCTCAGGTGCTTAGAGTTCTGACGCTATGATTGACTAGTTTGGCCACTCTGCCAAGCTCAAAAGGAAGCCTCCTAGAGGCAGAACTCTCTG
>NW_006921604.1:6910287-6913198 GCF_000298275.1 Orycteropus afer afer
ACACAGGGAAGAGGTAACTATGGGGAGGAGGTGGGAGGGGAGCTGTTGCTTTGTGGTAAACTGTGGTCAATGTCATGAGACAAAGTATATGTAAACTGCTGTATGGAAAGTGAATTTGCTCTGTAAATCTTCACTGAAATCACAATTGAAAATAAATAAATAAATAAAAAGAATTGAAAGAAAAAAAAACATTTTTTATTGTGGTTTGGGTGAAAATTTACAAAGACTATTAGTTTCCCATTCAATAATTTATACACATTTTGTTTCATGACAGTTGCAATCCATTCAACATAATAGCACTCTTCCCACTTCCTCCCTGGGCTCCCCATTTCCATTCTCCCATCTTTCCTGCTGGTTCCTGACTTGTAAACTTAGTTTTTGGGCAAATGCTGCCCTTTTGATCTCACATGATTGATTGTTCTGAAAAGCACGTTCCTATGGGTGTTACTGTTCACTTTAAAGGCCTGTCTACTGTTTGGCTAAAAGATGATCTCTGGGAGTGGGTTCAGTTCTAGGTTTGAAGGGTGTCTAAGGGCCATCTTCCAGTCTTCCATCTTTTCTGAAATTACTGTGATTTAGGTGAAAGTTTACAGAGAAAACTGGTTTTCCATTCAACAACTCTTGCATGGTTGACTGGTCTATTGAGTACATACTTCTGTGGTATTATTGTTCACCTTATAGGCCTATCATTTAAAGTTGAGCCATGGGCGTGTGAGTTCAGTTTCAGGATTGAAGGATGTCTAAGGGCCACAGTGTCAGGGGTTCCACCATCTCTATCAGACCAATAAGCCTAGTCTTTTTTATGATTTTGTTTTATTCCACATTTTTCTCCCACTCTTATCTGGGGCCTCCTGTTGTGATCCTTTTCAGAACAGAGGCTGCAAGTTGGTACCATCTAGTTGTTCTGGTCTCAGGGTCATGGAGGCTGGGGTTTCCATGGTCCATTAATCCCTTGGACTAATTGTTTCCTTGCATTGTTGATTTTCTTCACTGTTCTTTACTCTGGGTGGAGACAGAGCTGCACATTAGATGATCGCTCTCAAACTTTCAAGACCTTTCATACATCTTTTGATACTTCCTGTGTCATTAAATATTTTGCCCAGTCATTCAATATTTTGCTCATAGAATCCTTCACTATTGCAACTCTAGGCTTGAATTTTTTCTTTAGTTCTTTCAGCTTGAGAAATGCTGAAATGTGCTTCCCTTTTGCCTTTCTAACTCTAGGTTTCTGCACATTTCATTACAGTACTTTACCTCATCTTCTAGAGCTGCCCTATTAAATCAACTCTTTTATTTCATCATTTTTTTCCATTTGCTCTAGCTAGTCCACATTCAAAGCAAGGTTCAAAGTCTCTTCTGATATCCATTTTGGTCTTTTCTTTCTTCCTGTCTTTTTGATGACCTTTTGCATTCCTCATTGTGGTGGTTAAGTTTGTGGGTCAACTTGGCTGGGCATGGCTGTGTGGCTGGGCAGCTGGTGGTAGTTATTCCCCATGATGAGACTGGCAATCAACTCCATGGTGGGTCCTACCACCACAAGCAACTGAGTAGATGCTTTAGGGATGTGGCCTGCTTCCTATATATAAGAAACAGCCTTGAAAGTGGTCTCTAGCTTATGGGATACTTGAACTCTGCATGTAGCTGTATTGCTGTTCAGCAGCCTGCCATGTTCTGCCAACCTTGGGACTTTGAATGGACTTAAATTAATGGCCTGCCAGGTGGTTTGGTAACACTGGGACTGTGCCATTTTATTTGTTGACCTTGGGCTTGTTAGCCTCAGCAGCCAGTAGCTGCCTGAGTGAAGAGATACCTCTAGTTTCAGTGGGCCGGGAGCAAGAGGCAGAGCTGAAGCCCAAGGTCAAGGGGCTTTCATACAGCCCCTAGAGCCTGGCACTTGGAACTCAAACTTCTAGCTTCCCAAACTGTAAGAAAATAAACTCCTATTTGTTCAAGCCATCCCATTTGTGATATATTCTTGTCAGAGTGGTACTAGGTAACCAGAACATTCAGGTATGATGTCTTTAATGTCATCCCATAACTCATCTTGTCTCTGGTCATTACTGTTCCATGTGTCAAATCTATTCTTGAGATGGTCTCTAAAGTCAGGTAGGACATACTCAAGGTCATATATTGGCTATTTTGTTTTTCCCCCAAGTGTTCCCCCCCCCCTTGACAACCAACACAGAAGCTTTCCTTCCATATATAAACTTTTTCTTGACCCTCCACAACAATGAACTAATACTGTATTTGTCCTTCTGTGATTGATTTATTTCACTCAGCATAATGTCCTCCAAGTTCATCCATATTATCCTGTGTTTTTCAGACTCTACATTATTCTTTGGTGCTGCATAGCATTCCATTATGTGTATGTACCATAGTTTGGACATCCACTCTTTTGCTATAAAACAGAGATCAGTCCCTTGCCAGATATGTAACTATTGGTAAATATGAATTTGTTGCTGTCATTTTTGTTATGTGCTTTTTCGTGGTGTCAATTTCTTTGTTCCATATAATTTTCTATGCTCAGCTCGTTTTGTTTATGAATCATGTTGCCACTTCCTTCATTGGTATTGTTTTAGTATTTGCTGACTATTTATGCTGGTCCTCTTTTTTTGATGTGAAGGTCTGTCATTTTTCTTTGAGGTTACTCTGTGACTTATAGTTTTCTTCTCAAGTTTAGAACAGTACATTCTATCTTGTAGTTGCCTTGACTTCCCTACCATCTACAAGTTCTGTAACAAGACTTTTTTTCCCCTTTTTGGTTTGTAGTTGTCCTCATTTGTCAATTGATGTCTCTGGTTCCCTGTTTACAATCGTGTAGGCTTATTTACTTTGGATACTTCCATAGCTGGGTTGGTTTCTGGGTTATATCATCATGTGTGTTAATGGTCAGTTGTTGTTGGCTGTTGTT
>NW_006921604.1:6913298-6933044 GCF_000298275.1 Orycteropus afer afer
CTTATTTACTTTGGATACTTCCATAGCTGGGTTGGTTTCTGGGTTATATCATCATGTGTGTTAATGGTCAGTTGTTGTTGGCTGTTGTTGCTTCTCTGTCCAAAGGACTCCCTTTAGCATCTCTTGTGAGGTTGGTCTGGTTTTAACAAATTCCCTTAATTTCTGCTTATCTGGAAATGTTCTAATTTCACCATCATATTTGAGGGACAATTTTCTGGGTATATAATTCTTGGTTGGAAATTTTTCTCTTTCAGTGTTTTAAATATACCATCCCACTGTCTTCTCACCTGCATGGTTTTTGTTGAGAAATCCAAGCTTAGTCTTATTGGTTGCCCCTTGTAGGGAACTTTTCATTTTTCCCATTCTGCTCTCATGATTCTTTTCTTTGTCTTTGGTTTGCATGAGTTTGGTGACGATATGTCTTGGTGATTTTCTTTTGGGGTCTATCATGTTTGGGGTTTGTTGGACTTCCTGAATGGATATATTCTCATCTTTCATCATACCAGGAAAATTCTCTTCCAACAAATCCTGGGCAATTTTCTCTGTGGTTTTATTTGTCTCTTCCTGTTCTGGAATTCCGATTACATGTAGGTTATTCCTTTTGATGGTATTACATGTGAATCTTAGGCTTTCTTCATTTTGTTTTGATCTTTTTTTCTGATTTATCCCTTTCCAAAGAAGTGTTCAAGTATTTGCCTTCAATATCACTAATTCTGTCTTCCATTGATTCAATTCTGCTCCTTTACCTATTCAATGTCTTATCTATTTCTGAAAATTTAGTATTAATCTTCTGTATTTCTGTGTGTAGAGTTTGTATCATTTCTAATTTTTCATTAATTTTGTCATTTTGTTCTTGTATTGTCTTTCAAAATTATTCTAGGGTTTTCTCTGTGTTTTCCTTGGTCTGCCTCTCAATTCACTGAAGATATCTAAATATAATTCTTTTGCATTCCTTATCAGGGAGTTCCAGTGCTGCGTCTTCCTCAAGGATGTGTTTTGGGACTGTATCCTGGCCCCTTGTTTTTCCTGCTTTATCTTGCTTCTTTGTGTGGACTATGATGCTCTGTTGTCTCCGAGGCATTGTGATGGTTTTGTGTATATATTTAATTGGTGATTGTATGTCGGAGTGATTTGCCCACGATTTTCGTTTTCTTTGTATGTTATCTATACAAGCAGGGTACTGTGCTCCTCTATTCGCTAGTTGACAGCACTTATACACTCACCATCTGTCAGCCTCTCGTATGTCCCTGGCGACCTTGGCAAACAGAGCCTATTCTTAGGTCCCTGGAATCTGAATGAGAGTGCTATCCCTTTAAAATCCAAAATGGTTGCCACTTGTAAAGATTCAAAATGGTTGCACCCTTGGTCACTTTAAATATCCAAAATGGCCACCGCTTGTAAATATTCAAAATGGCTGCACCCTCAGTCACTTTAAATATCCAAAATGACTGCCATGTATAAACAATCAAAATGGCTGTGCCCCTTGGACAGTGGAAAGTCAACAGCTCAGGTTGTCTCCTTCCTTGCAGTTTTCCTACCTAGTCATAGGCCACCAGTGCAGTCATCCCTGCAGCCGTTGGTGACCAGGGCTGAGTTTTAGGTCAATTCTCAGACCCCAACACCACTTGGAAATATTCGGGGTATTGGTCCTGTCAGAGTAGCTGACAGTCCGCTGCTCTGTCTCTGTACTCACTATTTTTGTTCAGGTTTTTCCACTAGTTGGTGCCTAATCCACTTCTGTATAGTTCCTTTCAAAGCTCAGGGCTCCAGGATTATCTTCTGTATCTCTGTCAATTGGTTTTTCTTTTCTTTGTTGAAGAGTGTCTGTGTCGCTTGTCTGCCTATTCCTGCATCTTACTGGAAGTCCCCCCATATATTGGCTCTTGTGGACTTGTTTTTATTTTCTTCAGCTTCAACTTGAACTTGCAGATGAGCAATTGATGGTCTGTTCCTCAGTCAGCCGTTGGCCTTACTCTGAATGATCATACTGAGTTTCTCCATTATCTCTTTCCACAGATGTAGTCGATGTGATTCCTATGCATTCCATCCAGCAAGGTCCACATGTAAGTCATGTTTATGCTGCTGAAAAAAGGCATTTCCAATGTGGAACAAAACTCAAAATCATAAAAAAGACTTGACTTACTGGTTTGACAGAGACTGGTAAAATCCTTAAGACTATGTTCCCTAGTCAGCCTTTGGGCTTGGAATTGAACTCACTTCTGTGGCTTCCAGCCAAACAAGACAGGTCTACAAGGTGGACCGTTACACCAGGTAGGTACACTCCTAAGAACAACCAACCATAGGAGATCAGAAGGGCAGCATTTGCAAAAGGAGATAGCTCAGAGGGCAGGAATGTATAGGAAAGGACACAGGCAAAAGGTATGCACAGGAGGAAGTGGGAAGAGAGCTGATATATTATGGAGGTTGCAATCAATATCATGAAACAAAATGTGTATGAACTGTTGAGTGGAAAACTAATTTACTCTGTAAACTTTCACTCAAATCACAATAAGAAAACAGAAAAAAGGTATTTCCAATGAATAGGTCATTTGTCTTTCAAAATTCTATCACTCCGTCGTCATATTTTCCAAGGCCATAGTTTTCCAACTATTGATCCTTCTTTGTTTCCAACTTTTGCATTCTAATTACGAATAATGATCACTGCATCTTGATTACATGTTCAATCAATTTCAGACTGAAGAAGTTGGTAAAAAACCTTCTATTTCTTCATCTTTGGCATTAGTGGTTGAAGCATAAATTTGAGTAACAGTTTTATTAACTGGTCTTCCTTGTAGTCATATGGATATTATCCTATCAGAGATATAGCATTCTACTTCAGGACAGATCTTGAAATGTTCTTTTTGACAATTAATGTGACACTGTCCCTCTTCAACTTGTCATTCCCATGATAGTAAACTATGTGATTGATGCAAAATAGCCAAAACTAGTCCATTTCAGCCCTCTAATGCCTAGGATAAGGATATCTATTTAGACTCTTCTCATGATAAAACTCAAGCCTGAGCCTCCATGTCATTTTAGGTCTTGATGCTTGAGAAACCTGAAAGACCTAGCCTGACTGCCCTAGCAAAATGAGCCAGAATTTGAAAAAGGATCTCAGTGGGATCGGCCAAAGAAGCTGGCCTCCTGCCGCAGTAGTCTTCATAGCATCTATATGAGGAAATCGGGCTTTATATGATCTCCTGATTCACCAGTTTCAAGGCCCTTCTCTATTGCTTGGTAATTTTCTTTCCTAGGTGTCTCATACTTCTCTCTCCTTTAAAGTTACTGTTTCTCTTCCCAAGCCATTCTGAGAGCCAAGCTACACCAATATTAGCAGCCAAGTCTAGCCTGTTATCACCACCTCTTGAAAAACCTCCCATGCCCCACACACAAGTCCCCTAACAAACACTCTCTCTGGCATGAAGTATGACCTTCCATAGGGAAAGGAAGGTGGGGATCCATCTGGTCCAGGTCAAAGTACCTAACATGAATTTCAAGGTGTCTCAAGCAAGCAAAGTTATATTTCCAGTTTCTCCCTGAAAAGTCATGCATGCCCTTCACCCACTTGTGCCTTAAACTCTGTTGTGACCTTTGAAATGAAATCAGATACCCTATAAATAAGATTCCATAATCAGAGCAACATGAGCCGAGATGACCAAAGCATGGGGGAGGGAGAACTAAGATCATAAACAGCCATAGGCTCCACAGGACTGCCAAGGATCCCACTGAGAAGCCTTGGATCCTTGATCAGTATTTCCAAGTTTTGAGGAAATCCATAGCTTAAATAAATAAATAAATAACCACCTCACACGTATGTGAAAGCTGGACAATTAATAAGGAAGACCAAAGAAGAGTTAATGCCTTTGAATTATGGTGCTGGTGAACAATACTGAAAATACCACAAACTGCCAGAACAAACAAATCTGTCCTACAGGAAGTACAGCTGGAATGCTTTTTGGAAGCGAGAATAGCCAGACTCTGTCTCACCTACTTTGGTCATATTGTCAAAAGGGACCATTCCCTGGAGAAGGATATCATGTTTGGTAAAGTGAAAAAGGGGAAGACCGTCAACAAGATGGGCTGACACAGCAGCTGCAACAATAGGGTCAAGTATACCAGAATCATGAGGATGGCACACAACCAGGCAGTGTTTCGTGCTGTTGTACATAGGGTTGCTATGAGTCAGAAATGATTTGACAGCACCTAACGACAACACAAGGAAGATCAGTTAATAGGACTGTTATTCAAATTTACACACCAACCACTAATGCTAAAGATGAAGAAACAGATTTTTACCAACTTCTGCAGTCTGAAATTGATCAAACATGCAAGCAAGATGCATTGATAATTAATAGTTATTGGGATGCAAAAGTTGGAAACAAAAAAGAAGGATTGGTAGCTGGAAAACATGGCCTTGGTGACAGAAATGATGATGGAGGTCTCCTGCAGAATTTTGCAAGACCAATGACTTAATTGCAAATACCTTTTCTTAGCAGCATAAACAATGACTATACCTGTAGATCTTGTCTGATGGAATATAAATCAACTACATCTGTGGAAAGAGACAATGGAAATGCTTAATATCGTTAGTTAGAACAAGGCCAGGAGTTGCAGAATAGACCGTCAAATGCTCATCTGCAAGTTCAAGATGAAGCTGAAGAAAATGAAAACAAGTCCACATGAGCCAAAGTATGACCTTTAGTATATCCTACCTGAATTTAGCAACCATCTCAAGAACAGATTTGACAGATAGACTTCTGGTAAGATGGTGAAATGGACAAACTACACAGACCCTCTTCAACAAAGAAAAGAGAAACTGGTTGACACAGATATGAAGATAATCCTGGTGCCCTGAGCTTTGAAAGGAAGGATACAGAAGGAAATTAAATACCGAGTAGAAGAACCTGAATGAAAACAGTGAATAAGGAGACAAATGGAGCTGCAGACTATCAACTATCCTGACTGCACAGACAGTTTGAATATTTACGTGTGGTGTTAGGACCTGGGCAATAACCTAAAAATCAGCCCTGCTTGCCAAGGGCTGTATGGACAACTGCACTGGTGGCTGACAAATAAAAATGGAAATAGCAAAGGAGGAGATGAGACAAACTGAGCTGTGGACTTTTGGCTGTTTGGATGGTCCAGCCATTTTGAGTATTTACAAGCAGTGCAACCATTCTGGATATTTAAAGTGGCAACATTCTGATCCCAGCAACCTAAGAATAGGCTCTGCTTGAAGAGCATAGCCCAGGCAACCACACTGGACACTGATGACTGGAAAAGTGTGATATTCTCCTTGTTACTTTTACACCCTATACCTCTTGGTGAACAGAGGTGCAGCCATCCCCCACTTCCATGCACATTCTGGACCAGAAGGAGTTCCATTCCAGTCTGTGTGCTGTGATGGGGCCTGGGTCCATCTAGTTTTTGTTTTCTTTTCTCCTCCCTTTTACTCATTCCCATCTTTTTTCTTTCTTTTGGTTCTTCCCATCTCTAGTTTTTCTTTTTGCATTTTTCTCTTCTTCTTCTTTATTATTGTTTTACTCTAGCTCTTTATGCTTATTCCCCACTCCCCAGATACTGAGGTGGGTTTTTTCTCTTTTCCTATTTATATTTCTTTTGTCTTTTAAAAGTATTTCTTTAAATACTTCTCATTTATTGCCTTTTTTTTTTTTGCAATTGTTCCCATGTGTTTATGCAATGTGTATTTTTTGTCCACTTGTTTTTACCTTTTTTAAAAAAATTATTATTGCTTTTGTCTGAGTGGAAAACAGCAACCATGCCCATATGACCCAACCATACCCGCACTTCCTGCAACCCCACCTACTGAGTGAGGGCCACCACTTGCTTCTGTACCAACTGGCTAATGATAGACAACAGCCAATATGAGCCAACATTCCCTTAAATGCTCTTCACAAACAGCTAACAGAAATCTGTGCACCCATTCTCATTCTCTATTATATCCACTAGGAGAATATGGTGGTGAGTGCATAAGTGCTGCCAACTAGCAAATACAGAGGCACCGTATCCTGCTTACTGAGATATGTTGTTGTTGTTGTTATGTGTCATCGAGTCGGACCCAACTCATAGCAACCCCTCCTTGGGTTTCAGAGGCAGTATCACTACAGAAGTAGATTGCCCCATCTTCCTTCCGAGGAGTGGCTGGTGGGTTTGAACCGCCAGTCTTCTGTTAGCAGTCAAGTGCCTTTAGGCACTACACTACCAGAGCTCCACTCAGATATATCAAAACAAAAAAATAAAATGCAATCTTGAGTGAATCACACCAACATACACTCATCAATTAAATATAAATACAATGATGTTACAAGGTCTTGGAGATGAAAGACCATCACAGTCTATACAAAGAAGCAAGATAAAGCAGGAGAAACAAGGGACCAGGCTACAGACCCAGAAAACATCCCTGAGGAAGAAGGAGCATTAGAACTCCCTGATAAGGAATTCAAAAGAATTATATTTAGGTATTTTCAGTGTATTGAGAGATGGATCAAGAAGAACACTGAAAAAATTAAGGAAAACACAGACAAAACCTTAGAACAATTTGGGAAGACAATACAAGAACAAAATGACAAAATACATGAAAAATCAGAAATGATACAAAATCTACAGACAGAAATCCAGAGGATTAATACTAAATTTTCAGAAATAGGTAACACATTAAATGTGAAAAGGAGCAAAAGTGAATCAATGGAAGACAGAATTAGTGAGACTGAAGGCAAATACCTCAATACTTCTTTGGAAAGGAAACAATGAGAAAAAAGATCAAAACAAAATGAAGAAAGCTTAAGGTTCACGTGGGATACCATCAAAAGGAATAACCTACGTGTAATCGGAATTCCAGAACAGGAAGAGACAAATAAAACCACAATTGTTGAAGATTTGTTGAAAGAATTTCCCTGATATGATGACAGATGAGAATATATCCATTCAGGAAGTCCAACAAACCCCAAAAAGAATAGACAACAAAAGAAAATCACCAAGACATTATCATAATCAAACTCACCAAAACCAAAGACAAAGAAAGAATCCTGAAAGCAGCACAGGAAAAGCAGAAAGTTACCTACAAAGGGCAACCAATAAGGCTAAGCTGTGATTTCTTGGCAGAAACCATGCAGGCAAAAAAGCAATGGGAAGATACATATAAACCCCTGAAAGAAAAAATTTTCAACCAAGAATTATATACCCAGCAAAACTGTCCCTCAAATATGACCGTGAACTTAGACATTTCCAGATAAGCAGAAGTTAAGAGAGTTTGTTAAAACCAGACCAACCTTACAAGAAATGCTAAAGAGAGTCCTTTGGACAGAGAACCAACAACAGCAAACAACAACAAACTGTTAACACATATGATGACATACCCCAGAAACCAATCCAGTTATGGAAGGATCCAAAGTAAAAACAAGCTTAAAAGACTGTAAACAGTGTATCAGAGACAATCAATTGGCAAATGAGGACAACTACAAACCAAAAAGAGGGAAAAAATTGTGTAGTTACAGAACTTCAAAATGGTGAGGAAGTCAAGACAATTGCAAGAAAGAATGGACTATTCTAAAGTTGGAAAGAAAATTATAAATCATAGGGTAACCTCAAAGAAAAATAATAAACCTTCACATCAAAATAAAAAAGAGGACAAGCACAAATATTTAGCAAATACTAAAACATAACAACAAAGAAAATGATAGCATGATTCATAAATAAAATGAACTCTGCATAGAAAATTATATGGAACAAAGAAATCAGCAACACCACAAAAAAACACATAACAAAATGACAGCAACAAATTCATACTTGTTGATAATTACACTGAATGTAAATGGATTAAATGTACCACTCAAGAGATGAAGAGCTGCAGACTGGATAAGAAAATATAACCCATCAATATGCTGTCTACAAGAGACACACATTAGAGACAAAGACAAAAACAGACTAAAAATCAAAGGCTGAAAAAAAGATATATCAAGCAGATGGCAATAAAGAAAGGGGAGTGGCAATATTAATTTCTGGTAAAATTGACCTGAAGACAGAAACCACCATAAAAGACAAGGAAGGGCATTATATAATGATTAAAAGATTGAATGAACAGAGGCTATATCCATAATAAATATCTATGTACCTAATAAAAGAGTCCCAAAACATAAATCAGATTTTAACAGAATTGAAAAGCCAAATAGATGACTCCATGGTAACAGTAGGAGACTTTAATACACCACTTTCAATCAAAGATCAAACAACTGAAAAGAAACTCAACAAAGATGCAGAAGAATTAAACAATACAATCTACCAGCTTGACCTTACAGACATCTACAGAGCACATCACCCAACAACAGCACAATATACATACATTCTTTTCCAGTGCACATGGAACATTCTCCAGGATAGATAATATGTCAGGCCACAAAGCAAGCCTCAATAAATTTAAAAACACTGAAACATTGCAAAGCATCTTCTCAGATCACAATGCTATGAAATTAGCAATCAACAATAGGAAGATCAACAGAAAAAGAGCAAACACATGGAAACTGAATAACACTCTCCTTAAAAATGACCGGGTAATAGAAAAAATAAGAAAGGAAATTTAAAAAACTCCTCGAATCAAACAAGAACAAAAACACAACATACCAAAATCTTTGGGACACAGCAAAAGCAGTGATTAGAGGGCAATTTATAGCAATAAATACACACATCAAAAAATAAGAGCCAAACCAACCCAACATCGTCAACAATTAGAAAAAAGAGCAGCAAAAAACCACAAAAAAAGCCTACAGTCACAGAAGAAAAGAAATAATAAAGATCTGAGCAGAAATAAAGGAAACAGAAAATAGAAAGACAAAAGAAAAAAAATCAACAAGACTAGAAGTTGGTTTTCTGAAAAGATTAATAAAAGACAAACCACTGGCAAACTTAACAAAGGAAAAGAAGGATAGAACATAAATAACATGAATAAGAAACAAATTGGGTGATATCACAACAGAACCAACTGAAATAAAAAGAACAGTATCAGGTACTATGAAGAACTGTACTCCAACAAATGTGAACATTTAGAAGAAATGGACAGATTTCTACAAACATACTATATACCTAAACTAACACAAACTGAGGTGGAAAATATGAACAGACACATAACAATAAAAGAAATTGAACAGGCCATAAAAAAATTACCAACAAAATAAAGTCCTGGCCCAGATGGTTTCACTAGAGAATTCTACCAAATGTTCAGAGAAGAACTGACACTAACCCTACTCAAATTATTCCAGAACACAGAAAAGGATGGAATCCTCCCAAATTCATTTTATGAAGTGAACATAACCTTGATACCAAAACCAGACAAAGACATCACTAAAAAGGAAAACTACAGACCAATATCTCTCATGAATATAGATGCAAATAACTTCAACAAAATCCTAGCCAACAGATTCCAACAACATATCAAAAAAATAATACATTATAACCAAGTGGGGTTCCTATCAGGTATGCAAGGATGAAGTTCAATACTAGAAAAACAATCAACTTAATCCATCACATAAATAAAACAAAGGAAAAGAACCATGTGATCATGTCAATCGATGAGAAAAGGCATTTGATAAAATCCAACACCCATACCTGATAAAAACTCAGAAAAATAGAAGGGAAATTCCTCAACATAATAAATGACATATATACAAAACCAAGAGCCAACATTATTCTCAATGAAGAGAGATTGAAACCATTCCCCTTGAGAATGGGAACCAGACAAGGATGCACTCTACTACCACTTCTATTCAACATTTTATTGGTTGAATATTCAACATTAGTCTTAGCCAGGGGAGTAAGACAAAAGGCATACAAATTGTAAGGAAGAGGTAAAACTGTCCCTATTTGCTGAAGATATGATCCTATACATACAGAACTCAAGAGACTTGGGAAGAAGACTTGTTGTTGTTGTTGTTGTTATGTGCTGTTGAGTCGGACCTGACTCATAGCGACCCCTCCTTGGGTTTCCGAGGCAGTACTACAGAAGTAGATTGCCCAACCTTCCTTCCGGGGAGTGGCTGGTGGGTTTGAACCGCCAGCCTTCTGGTTAGCAGTCAAGTGCCTTAGGCACTATGCTACCAGAGCTCCTAGCAAGAAGACTACTGGAACTAAATGAGAGATATAGCATAATGGCAGGATACAAGATCAACATACAAAAATCAGTTGGATTCTTCTACACAAGCAAAGAGACTGCTGAAAAGGAAATAAGGAAATCAATACCATTTGCAATGGTTACCAAAAAATAAAATACCTGGGAATAAATCTTACCAGGGACACAAAAGACCTACACAAAGAAAACTACAAAACACTACTTCAGGAAACCATAAGAGATCTACATAAATGCAAGAACATACCACGCTTGTGGACAGGAAGATTAAGTATTGAAAAATGTCAATTCTACCCAAAGCAATCTATACATTTAATGCAATCCCAATCCAGATCCCATCAGCATTCTTTAAGGATCTGGAAAAACAATCTAATTTTATATGGAATGGAAAGAGACTTTGGATAAGCAAAGCACTAGTTAAGAAAAACTAAGTAGGGGGTCTCACACTCCCAGATCTCAAAACCTACGGTACAGCCACAGTAGTCAAAACAGCTGGGTACTGGTACAATGACAGACACATAGACCAGTGGAATAGAATTGAGAACCCAGAAATAAAGCCATTGACCTAGGGACAACTGATCTTTGACAAAGGGCTAAAATCCATTAAATAGGGAACAGACAGTCTCTTCAACAAATGGTGCTGGCAAAACTGGTTATCCATTTGCAGAAAAATGAAACAAGATCCATACCTCACACCATACACAAAAAACTAACACCTGATGGATCAAAGACTTAAATGTGAAACCTAAAACTGCAAAGTTCCTTAAGGAAAAAATAGGGGCAAATTTAGGGGCCCTGATTTATAGCATAAGTAGACTATCAAGCATCACCCAAAATGTACAAACAGCAGAAGATAAACTAGATGATTGGGACTTACTAAAATTAAATTTGTATGAGCTTCCAAAGATCTCTCCAAAAGAGTAAAAAGAGAACCTACAGATTGGGAAAAAATATTCAGCAATGACATATCTGACAAGGGGCTTGTCTATAAAACTTATAGAAAACTCCAACACCTCAACAACAAAAAGATGAACAATCCAATTAAAAAATGGGCAGAAGTCATGAACAGACACTTCACCAAAGAAGATATTCAGGTGGCCAACAAACACATGAAATTATCATGGTCATTAGCTGTTAAAGAGATGCAAATCAAAACAACAATGACTTACCATCTTGCCCCAGTACTAATGACAAAGTTCAAAAACACAGAAAATAACAAATGCTGGTGAGGATGTGGAGAGATTAGGACTTTCATATACTGCTGGTGGGACTGTAAAATGATACAACCACTGTGGAAAGCAGTATGGCGATTCCTTAAAAAGTTGGAATTAGACATACCATTTGATCCCATAATCCCATTACTAGGTATATATCCTAAAGAAGTGAAAGCCAGGACAAGAACAGATATATGCATACTTCTATTCATTGCAGCACTATTCAGAACAGCAAAGAGATATAAACAACTTAAGTGCCCATCAACAGAAGCATGGATAACCAAACTATGGTACATGCACACAACGGAATACTGAAGAATAATGTAGAATCTGTGAAACACCAAATAATGTGGATGAACTTGGAGGACATTATGCTGAGTAAAGTAAGTCAATCACAGAAGGACAAATATCGTATTAGTCCGTTACTGTAAAAAGTCAAGGAGAGGTTTATATACGGAAGGAAGCTTTCTTTTCTGGTTACAAGGGAGAGGAGGCAGGGGAGGAAACACTGCTAGACAGGTAGAAACAAATATTGATTTGGCTGAAGGGAAGGGTGGTGTACCAAAAGTGAGTGATCAACATGGTGGCCCTGAGGAAGAGTAAGATAGAGAGGTACACAGGAGGTACAGACAACCAAGATGAACTCTTTTTGCAAGTACAGTACTGCGTTGTCAGTGATGGCAAACATTGATCTACAGGTAGATAGATAGGTGGACAGGCTGAACAATCCTGAATGTCCAGGCAGGGGAGAGAGTGCCCATGACCACGTATAGGAAGGATTAGGAGACAATGTTTCTACATGCCTATATGTATGTTCAGGTGTATAGTAGAGCTAACAAGGGACAAGGCTGTGGTGGCTTTTTGGCCACGGCCACCTACCCAGAAGAAGCAAGTAGCTGGACCTGCAGGCATGAGGTGGTGGTCACAGGGGACATCAAAATCAATTGGTGTAGCATACTACATAGAAACATAGTTCTACATCCTACTTTGGTGAGTAGCGACTGGGGTCTTAAAAACTTGCAAGCGGCCATCTAGATCCAACGATGCATCTCTTCTTGTCCAGAGCAAAGAAGAATGAAGAAAACCAAAGGTGCATGGAAACAATTAGTCTAAGGGATTGGTAGGCCATGTGGTCCTCAACCTATATGACCATGAGACCAAAAGAACTGGATGGTGCCCGCGTACCACTGTCAACTACTCGGAAGGGGATCAGTGCAGAAGATCCTGAATGAAGTGGGAGAACAATGTGAAACAAACTCAAAATAACAAAAAAAAAAGATCAGATTTGCTGGTCTGATAGAGCCTGGTGGACCCTGAGACTATGGCCCCTAGTTACCCTTCAGGTCTAGAACTGAACTCACTCCTGTGGCTTCCAGCCAAACAATAGAAAGGCATATGGGGTGAACATTTACATCAGGTAGATACCCTCCATGGAATGAGCAACTGTGGGAGAACAGAAGGGCAGTGTTTGCACAGGAGATAGCTCGGGTGTGGGGGAGGCGGTAGTGTATGGGAGGAAGACACAGGGAAGAGGTAACTACTGGGAAGAAGTGGGAAGAGAGCTGTTACATTGTGGGGAATTGCAGTTAGTGTCATGAAATAAAATGTGTATGAACTACTGTATATGGAAAATGAATTTGCTCTGTAAACTTTCACCCAAATCACAATAAAAATTAAATTAATTAAATCAGGAAGAAAAAAAGGGCAAAGGATATGGAGATGAAGTTCACAGCAGATACAAGTGTTTAACCTTTTACCAGTGATTAGAAAATTACAAACTAAACAAAGAAATAACACTTTACCACCCATTTGCTTTTTAAAATTAATGAAACTATGCCATAAAATCAATTACGGACGAAGATTTGGCAAACTGGGTGTTTTTATACACTGCTTGCAACATGCCAGACACTCTCTTAACTACTTTCCTTACATTCAGTTACTTAATCCCCACAAGGAGTTTGAGGCAACCCTATTATCATTCTCAATTTTATAGATGAGGAAGTGAGGATGAGAGGAATAAAGTGACTTCTATGAAGGCCACACAGCTAGAAAGCTGCTTTTAATTTGTTATATATTCCCTATCTTCTAATACTAACTGCTTTTTTTTTTCTTTTTAATAACAGGTCTTTAACCTACTAGAGATTTATTTTTGTGAGATGAGGTAAGGATATAACTTTATTTTTTTCTAAATGGATAGACAGTGTCATGTGAACTAATTTAAAATATGATCATCTGTCCAGGCTTAATCACTTGCAGCCCCACCAAATCTACTTCTTTGCTTCCACAGTGGCCACAAATGGGGCTTTTCCTGGGTCTTCATGTGGTTCCCCACCTGCAGTGTATATGCTGACCAAGGTAAGGACTTGGAGACATAGTCTTTGTATTCTTGAAGGGCAGTGTGAAATAGGAGATGGTAGTTCAACTGGCAAGCAGGTCCCGCAGGTCACTGTTACAGGGCAGCAGGTCATATGGTAGCCGTGCCTTCTGGTCCCGAACAGCCTTCAGGGCTGGGCTATGTTGCAACAAGAGGGAACAAATGTCCATGTGACCCTTTTCAGCAGCCTATGGAGAGAGAGGCCTGAATCAAAACTCATACCAGCACTGGGCCCTGCTCCTTCTTACTCCATTCCTGGGGATATCTTGCTCCTAAAGAAGAGGTCTGGTAGAAATGGAAACACTGGCTGTTTGTGTATATCTCCTGACCCTCACCTCATCCAAATGCCTACCAAATCCCAACAACTTGTATACAGACTGGTGTAGTACTCCAGTGCCATTCTGGCAGTCAGCCTGAATTTTTCATTCTTGTGTCATTTGCTCAGTGGCTGGCTATTCTTATCTTAGCCAGGCCTGCACATTAAACACAAGTATTACTATTAGTGAATGTTTTGACCAAAAAGGCTATAGAGGAATCCTGATCAAAAGGGAGAACATCCAGAACAGAATTACAAATTCCTACAGAATAAAAAAAAATATATTCTCATGGAATCTAGACTTTCTGGAGCCTTGAAAGCTGGATGAACCCCTAAAACTACTGCCCTGAGACACTCTTTAAACTTCAAACCAAAAATATCCCCTGAAGTCCTCTTAAAACCAAATAATTGTTTAGCTTAACTAGTGAAGAATATCTGCCTTGAACACTGTGCTCTTCTAAGAACTCACTATATGGGATCAAATTGACAACAGCAGCACAAAAAATCAGACAAGAAACTTAGGGGACAGTGAGTTTATGTTGAAGGGGGAGGAATAACTCAGAAAAGGAGGCTGAGAACGGTTGCACAACTTGAAGAATGCAATCACTGTCACTGAATTGTACATGGAGAAACCGTTGGTGGATGTCTTGCTGTGTATGTTCTTAATGATAACAAAAAATAAAAAAATAAAAAAAAAAAAATATATATATATATATATACGTTATAAAATTGCTCTCTAAAACACTTGTTTCACATTCAATTAATGAGAGTTTTAACTGCATAGTAACCCTTGCAAGGTATACAAACTACTGTCTTTAAAATACTTCTTCTGGCTAATAGAAAAAGCAGAAATCTCTGAGTGTTTTTTTTTTTTTAAATATTAATGAGACTGATCATCTGCCTGGTGCTGGGCACCATGGACACAGATGCATCAGACATGGCCTCTCCCACTGGGTTTCTCCTCTTTTCCCTTAATTTAGATGATCCCAATCTGCATGTCAGTTTTTAACCTACCTTCTCTGAAAAATAACAGAGTTAAATGACTGACACAGGTCATGGAATCAAAAAAACTGTCACAATAACCCTCAGAGGCAACAATCATTAATCCCATTTTATAGATGAAGAAACTAAGGTTTATAAAAGTTCAATAATTCGCCAAGGTTGCAGAGCTAGTGTGGCAGCTGGAGATTCTAAACCAGGTCCGTCTGACCTCAGTGTGAATCTTGTTAACTATGCTCTACCGCTATATTCCCTATTCCTCCTAACCAACAAAACTGATGGACTACAAAGGCTTTGGAGAGGTATCAGAATGAGTATTAGAAGAAACCACCAAGTTACAACTGTCTTCATTAGCAAATCTTTACACAGCGGGTCTCCTGATGATGTTCTTAACTTTATTGCTTCAATTTAGGCAGTGGTTTGTGTTAAGCAGCTGTGAGATGCATTCCAAAAAGTACCAACATTTGCAAACAGTTGATTAAATAAAAAATAAAAAAGAAAGAACAACTCATATCCCTCACACGTCTGCATTAGAAAGCACTGCTGAGTGACAGAAAAAGGGATGGATACAACTAGAATGCTGCAAACTGTGGGTAACGCCAGTCACGTCTACCCACAGCAGTGCTCGGTCTGAACCTCCCTCATGTGATGGGGCAGTACAGAATCTGAGCAACACCAGCTTAGACCATTATGAAATAATCCAACTGACAAGAATCTTAAAAAAAATAACATCATTGTTCATTCTGTGAATTTTCATCAAGCACTTATGCTAAGTGCTAAGCATGTAACTAGTAAATAAGATAAAGTCTAGCTATCTCTAGTGAGAAAGACAGACAATGAAAAAGGAATTTCAAGGCAGAAAAGTCAAGGACAGGGTGTTTTAGGCATACAACTGGGTGAGTTAACCCTATCTGGGGGTCAGGGAAGGATCTTTGGGTGTGATGTGTAAGCTGATAAGGAAGGGTAGAAATGAGCCACATGGAAAATGGAAGGTAAGAGGCATCCAGACAGAGGAAACAGCTTGTTATATATGACTCTAGGATGACAGAAGGAGCTCTGGTGGCATAGTGCCTAAGGCATTTGACTGCTAACCAGAAGCTGGCAGTTCAAACCCACCAGCCACTCCTCAGAAGGAAGACTGGGCAATCTATTTCTGTAGAGATACTGCCCTGGAAACCCTAAGAGTTGGAGTTGACTCAACTCAGTGAGCTGAAATTTGAGTGAGTTGAAGCAATGAGTTTTGTTTGTTTTTTTTCCTTGGTTAGGGTGACTGAAAGGACTCTTTCTGGTGGTATAGTGGTTAAAGCATTTGGCTGCTAACCAATAGGTTGGTTTGAACCCACCAGCTGCTCTGCAGGAGAAAGATGAGGCAGTCTGTTTCCATAAAGATTTATAGCCTTGGAAACCCTACAGGGCAGCTCTATCCTGTCCTAAAATGGTCACTATGACTCAGAATTGACTCAATGCCAGTGGGTTTGGCTTTTTGGTGTAGGGTAACAAGAGTAGTAGGTTCAAGGAACTGAAAATGACTAGCAAGGCCTGAGTATAAGGGGCAAGGGAAAAGTGCTCAGGATAAATCAGAAGAGGTAGGCAGGAGCTAATATCGAAAGCCTTGTAAATCATCCTACACAACACAACGCAACACAACACACTGCTGTCAAGTCAGACCCAACTCATAGGTACCTCTCCTTGGGTTTCTGAGGTGATATCACTATCCACAGCAGTGAATACTGCTGTTGGGAAGTAGATTGCCCAACCTTCCTTCTGAGGAGTGGCTGGTGGCTTTGAACCACCAGCCTTCTGGTTAGCAGTCAAATGCCTTAGGCACTACACCACCAGAGCTCCCTAAATCATCCTAAGGACTTGGTAAAAGAAAGCCACTGAAGGATTCTATGTAAGGGTATGGAATGATCAGAACTGCTTTTTAAAACCATCAGTCTAGGAGAAAAAGAAGTTAGGCACAGGAAAGGAATAGATTTATGCATATACATCAGATATATGCATAGAACACCTCTTAAAGATGTTTAAAAAATTGGTAACAGTGATTGCCTAGAGGGAGATGACCTGAAGAGTAGGGATCAAGGATGGAAGGGAAACTCATGTTCATGGTATACCTTTCTGTAATCCTCAATTGTTCACCATGTGTAGGTATTTCTATTCAGAAAAAACTGCAAATTGAGTTGAAGGATCACTCTGGCTATCATATGAAAAATGGACTAGAGGGATAGGCAAGAAAAGGTACAATCTTAGAAAACTAAAGACATGGAAAAGCATTAATAACATATCATTAAGTGAAATGTAAATAAAAGGACACTGTACATTTTAATTTTAATTTACATGCACAGAAAAAAGGTTAGGAAATTACACATTAATCCTAAAACTGTGAAAAGTGAGCACTGAAATTAAAATGACTTTTTTCTTCTCTGTTTTCTCTAATATACATTATAATGTTTATAATTAGAAATTATAGTTTTTCTTTTCTTTTTTTTAATAGTGCTTTGGGTGCAAATTTACAGAGGAGAATTCAACAGTTTGTATACATTTGGTTTCACTCCCCAATTTCCATTCCCAACCCTAACCTACTCTCTTCCTCCTCTCCCTTCACAGTGACCTCCCTGGCAACCCACGCACTTTTTAATTATGTACTCCTGTCTGTCCAGCTTTTCCTCTGTGTGAATGTTACCCCTCTGGTGCTCCAGGGCCAACTGCTCCAAGGGATGTATCTCCATAAAGTAGGTGGGTGCATCACCCTGGGTTGGGTGTTCTGCATGTAAGTCTTATTACTATTGGGCTGAGAGCCAGTCCTTGGGAGTGAGTGTTATCCCAGGCCTGATATGTATCCCAGGGCCATAGTCTTGGGGGTCCCACTAGACTCCATTTGCCAGTAATTCTGGTCCTTATTGTGTTTTTGGATTTTCTCCCACATTTTTCCTCCCACTCTATCCAGGGTCTCCAGTTTTGATCCCTTCTCAAGTGGCTGGCACTGACTGCCAGGCACCATCTAGTTCTTCTGGTCTTGAGGTCCATCATATCCTAGGGCTGACTGTTTTCAAATGGCCTTGGTTTTCTTCACTCTTCTTCGTTTCTGACGAAAGGAGACCATCAGCTACATCTTAGATGGCTGCTTGAAAGCTTTTAACAGCCTATTCGCTACTCACCAAAGTAGGCTGTAGAACAAGATTTTCATGTATTATGTTGTGCCGACTGAGCCTGATGTCCCCCAATACTATGGTCCTGAGTTGGCAGATTCTGTGGTTCTCTCTCCCAAGGTGTCTGTCTGTGATGGATTGCTCTATGTCTGTCTTCTGTTGCTTCTGTAATGATTGTGGTTATTTTGTATTGGTACCTGTGCAAAATTATCCTCAGCTGAATCTCTCATTGGTCTAGAATATATTCCTGTTCAGCGACCCCAATCTGATCTTCTCAGCTGTCTATGTATTTATCTGTAGTCTGGTGTTTGGTGTTAGTGGTAATGCAGTATTGTGTATATATTGGTATTAGCCCATAGAAATGACAAGATTTTGAAGGGGGAAAAAGGACATACCTTATGTAGACTGGTCATGCCATCATCATCTGCCAACCTAGGATTGGATCCATATGAAAGCAGAAGCCGTGCAATTTCTGTGTGTCCACAGTAGCTGGCCCGGTGCAGAGCGGTGGCTCCTCCATGGGTTTGGGCATCACACTTAGCTCCACTTTCCAGCAGGAACTGGCACACAGCATAGTGCCCATTGCGGCTGGCATAGTGCTGCAGAGAACAGAGACTAAGGTCGGGAGCAAAACTCAGGCAGGTGGCAAGGGTAGTGGGGTACTGGGTGAGAGCACAGGCTCTGGAATGAGACACTTCAAATCATCTCCTGGTGCCACTTCCATTAGCTCTGTGACCTGGGCAAGTTTCTTAATTTCCAGCATCCACTTCCTCAACTGGGAAGTGTGGCTAATAATTATTTCTACTTCATAGGATTGTTCTGAAAATGAAATTAAATAATTGATGTAAAGCACTTTCACTAATTCAAATATGCAGGTTCACATGACACTTAAAACTGATCCTTTGCAGGGAGAGAAAAAAGGGAGGGAGAAGATAAGAGGTAAACAAACCCTCCTCCTCAGATAGCAAGTATTCCCCAAGCTGAAGCTTCTCTCTCCTGCCCTGTGTTCCTCCCCCAGCTCACCAGAGCAGTGTAGCCAGCTGCATCAGGCTGACTAGGGTCTGTTGCCTTCTGGATTAAATACTTCACCCGGCCAAGGTCTCCATTCAGGGCTGCTGACCAGATTCCTGTAGAAAGATAAGCAGAGTACTGAATAATGCTGAATGACTATGGACTTTGACCTCTCGATCTCCAGTTTTCTCATCTGTAAAACAAGTAAATCATTCTTCCAACAAATATTAACTGAGTACCTCCTCTGTGCCAAGGATGGTTCGAGGTGCTGCTCTGTACCTAGAAGACTGGACAGACACGGAAATCTCTTCTTCAAATCTCTTCTTCCCACTTCATGTTAGGTAAAATCATTGTTAAGAATGTTTTAAATAGGAGGTTCCGGCAAGATGACGGACTAGGCAGAAGGATTGCACAGACCCTCTTCAACAAAGAAAAGAGAAACCAATTAACACAGACACAAAAGATAATCTTGGACCCCTGAGCCTTGAAGGGAAGGATACATAATTGGACTAAACCCCAACTAGCAGAAGAATTTGCGTGAAAATACC
>NW_006921604.1:6951875-6980644 GCF_000298275.1 Orycteropus afer afer
TGCAGCACTATTTACAATAGCCAAAAGATGGAAACAACCTCGGTGCCCATCAACAGAATGGATAACCAAACTATGGTACATACGTACAACAGAATACTAGACAACACTGAAGAATAACATAGCATCTGTGAAACACTGCATAACACGGATGAACTTGAAGGACATCATATCATGCTGAGTGAAATAAGTCAATCACAGAAGGACAAATATAGTATTAGTTCATTATTGTAAAAAGTCAAGGAAAGGTTTATATATGAAAGGAAACTTTGTTGGTTACTAGGGAAGGAGAGGAGGGGAGGGAACACTGCAAAAAAATAAAATGCACTGATCCATGTCACTTTAGTTTTGTGTATTTCACTGTACATAAATTATATTTCAATAAAATGTATTAAAGGAAAAATAAATAAAAACAACAATGAGATACCATCTTGCCCCAACACTAGTAGCAAAGTTCAACAAGACAGAAAAGAACAAACGCTAGCAAGGATATGGAGAGAGTGGGACTCTCGTACACTGCTGGTGGGACTGTCAAATGATACAACCACTGTGAAAAGCAGTATGGTGATTCCTTAAAAAGTTGGAATTAGAAATACCATTTGACTCAGCAATCCCATTACTAGGTATATATCCTAAAGAAGTGAGAGCCAGGACAAGAACAGATATATGCACACCCATGTTCATTGCAATACTATTTACAATAGCAAAAAGATGGAAACAACGTATGTATCCATCAACAGAAGAATGGATAACCAAACTATGGTGCATACACACAAGGGAATCCTACGCAACCCTAAAGAATAACCTAGAATCTGCAAAACACCACATAACATGGATCAAGTTGGAGGGCATTATGCTGAGTGAAATAAGTCAATCACAGAAGGACAAATATTTATTAGTCCATTATTGTAAAAAGTCAAGGAAAAGGTTTATATATGGGAAGAAATCTTCTTTGATGGTTACCAGGGGTGAAAGGGGAGGGGAGGGAACACTGCTAGACAGGTACAGGCAAGTATTGATTTGAGTGAAGGGAAGGGAGGGCAATGTACCAAATGTGAGTGTGATCAACATGATGGCATTGAGGAAGGAGAAGACATAGAGAGGTCCATGGAAGGTACAGATAACAAAGATGAACCCTTTGCACATATAGTACTGTGTCGTCGGTGATGGCAAATATTGATATACGGGTGGGTAGACAGGTAGACAGGCTGAATAATGAGTTATGTCTATGCAGTGGGTAGTGTGCCAATGACCATGTACGGGGTTGGCAGACAATGTTTCTACAAGTGTATTTGTATGATCTGTAAGAATTTCCAGGTATATAGTAGAGCTGACAAAGGACAAGGGTGTAGTCACTTGGCCACAGCCAGCTACCCGGAGGGAGCAAGTAGTTGGACCTGTGGGCTCAGGACCATGGTCACCGGGGATATCAAGCTCAATTGGCATAACATACTACACAAAAACATTGTTCCACATCTTGCTTTGGTGAGTAGCAACTGGGATCTTAAAAGCTTGCAAACAGCTATCTAGATGCAACGATGGGTCTCTCCTCGCCTAGAGCAAAGAATGAGGAAAACCAAAGATGCATGGAAACAATTAGTCCAAGGGACTGGTACACCATGCGATCTTCAGCCTGTATGACTATGAGACCAGAAGAACTAGATGGTCCCTGGCTACCAATGTCAACCACTCGGAGGGGGATCTATGTAGGAGACCCTGGATAGAGTGGGAGAACAATGTGGAACAAAACTCAAAATCATAAAAAAAAAAAAAAAAAAAAAAAAAAAGGGGACCAGATTTGCTGGTCTGATAGAGCCTAGTGGAAACCCTGAGACTATGGCCCCTAGCTCCTTACCACAGGAATTGAACCCATTCCTGGCTTCCAGCCAAACAAAAGATAGGCATATGAGCTGAACATTTACATTAGGTAGATACACTCCTTGGGGAGATCAATCACGGGAGAACAGATGGGCTCTGTATGAATAGGAGATGGCTCGGGGGGCAGGGGTGCATGAGAGGGAAGGACACAGGGAAGAGGTAACTATGGGGAGGAAGTAAGAAGAGAGCTGTTGCATTGTGGAATTGCAATCAATGTCATAAGACAAAGTATATGTGAACTGCTGTATGGAAGATGAATTTGCTCTGTAAACTTTCACCCAAATCACAATAAAAAACAAAATAAAAAAATAAATTAAAATTAGCCATAATGGCACATGCAGGAAAAGACTAACATTCAACACAACAGTGCTTAGTATGTTCAGAGATGAAAGAACAGAATCCACAAGTCAACAGAATATTAGAAGATTAAAAAAACAGCAACAACAGGCAGACCTGAAATAGACATCAATAAAGAAGTAGTATCAATAAAATAAAACAAAAACAGTAACAGTCTTGCTGAGATAGTTGAAAAGAAAATAGTGATTTGGAAATCATCCAGAAGGCAGCAGAAAATGGTAAAGAGAGAAACAGTCAAAAGGGAAAGAAACATAGAAGATAGAATATCTATGTCTAATAGTCGCTATGAGTCGGGGCCGACTTGATGGCACATAACAACAACAACAACATGTCTAATAGGAGTTCAAAAACAGAGAAAGAAAAGAAACTGGGGAGAATGGGGGAAAGGGAATGTCTCAAGAGATAGCATCTGAGAATTATCCAGAATTAAAGATATTTGTGAGTCTTTAGATGAAAAACCACATTAAATCCCAAGTAAGACTAACAAAAACAATTTTTGTTGTTGTTGTTGTTGTTTTGCCGTCGAGTCGGCCCCGACTCATAGCGACCCCTCCTTGGGTTTCCGAGGCAGTATCACTACAAAAGTAGGATTGCCCAACCTTCCTTCCGAGGAGTGGCTGGTGGGTTTGAATCGCCAGCTGTCTGGTTAGCAGGCAAGTGTCTTAGCCACTATGCTACCAGAGCTCCAACAAAAGCAATTCTAGCATGGTGAAACAAGTGAGTATCAAGAATGAACATTTTAAAAGTTACCAAAAAGAAAAAATTATCACACACCTACAAGCAACAACTCATAGGGTTGGAATCGACTAGACAGTATCAGGTTTTGTTTTGTTTTGTTTTTGCTTAAGACTAGCAATCAAACTACCAGGAACTTCTTAGCAGCAGTAGCAGATACCAGAAGATAAAAGAATAATATTTTTAAAGGACTGAGAGGGAAAAATAATTGTCAGCCTAATATTTAGGGTGCTCTGGTGGCATAGTGCCTAAGGCACTTGACTGCTAAACCAGAAGACTGGCGGTTCAAATCCACCAGCCACTCCTCAGAAGGAAGATTGGACAATTTACGTCCGTAAAGATACCTCCTCAGAAACCCAAGGAGGGGTCGCTATGAGTCAGAATCAACTCGACAGCAGTGAGTTTGGTTTGGTTTAGTATTTTATATCAATGTAATATCATTCAGAGTGAGGGAGAAGAAATTCTTCTTTGCTGAATGAACTATCAAAGGGTAAGCTTCAGAAAGAAGGAAAATGAACCCAGAAAAAGAAATGATGGGATGTAAGAAACTGTGACTTGAAGCAAAAAAAAAAAAAAACTATAATAAAATAGATAAGAATCTTTCACATGTCTGGAAAATAGACAAGGAAGGTGATAAAGCAGCATGTTTTGGTTCTCTAGTGCTGCTCTAACAGAAAATACCATAAATAGGTGGTTTGAAACAAACAGGAATTTAGTCTCTTACAGTTTAGGAGGCTAGAAGTCTTGAGTTCAAAGTGCCAGCTCTAGGGGCTGGGTGAAAGCCCCTCGACCTTGGGCTTCAGCTCTGCCTCTTGCTCCCAGCCTGCTAAAGCTGGAGATGTCTTTTCACTCAGGCTGCTGCTGGCTGCTGAAACTGACAAACCCAAGGTCAACAAATAAAATGGCACAGTCCTAAGATTAGCAAACAACATGGCAGGCTACTAGTTCCAGTCCAGAGACAGTCCCAAGATCATCAGGTAACATGGCAGACTGATGAATGAAGACTCACTACATGCAGGGTCTAAGTATGCCAAGAAGTTCAGAGACCTTTCTCAATGCTTCTTCTAATACACATCCCTAAGGCAGCTACTGGGAACCTCTGGTGACGTAGTGCCTAAGGCATTTGACTGCTATCCAGAAGGCCGGCGATTCAAACACACCAGCCACTCCTCAGAAGGAAGAGTGGGCAATCTACTTCCGTAGAGATACCGCCTCAGAAACCCAAGGAAGGGTCGCTATGAGTCAACTGACTTGACGGCAGTGAGGTTTTTTTTGGTTTCACGGCAGCTACTCAGCTGTTCCACTAGATTTCACCATGGAGTTATCAGTCTCATCATGGGGAATAACTATAGCCAGCCGCCCTACCACTCAAAACCAGGCCCAGCCAAGCTGACATACAACTTAACTACCACAATTCTACCCCTTGTCACTTGGCATCTGTACGTATCTCCTTCACTGGGTATCTCCAGTCCCCTAGTTCATCTGAGTGATGACCTCACCCCCTTGGCCAGGCAGGCCTGTTCCTCTGCTCCCTGGGCATGGCAACCTTGTCCCCTCACTTTTGGGCAGCGGCTATGGCCCCATCCCACTGGCCCTCATTAATGGCAGCCCTACACTCCAGAACCAAGTTGGTGAAGGTCTGACTTCTTGAAACCTAAGAAGCTGTGGTGGTTCCACCCCCAGAGGCTATAGTCCTACCCTTTGAGGCTAAGGTAGCTCTGTTTCCCTCTTCCTTGGTCTCTCAGCTTCTGCCAATTAATGCCCTAAGGGAACCCACTCTGCCAATCTTCATGCCTTCTTGCTCTGTGGGCTGTGAATGCTGTTGCTGTCTCATGCCAGTCTCTTACTCCTGCTGCCGTCTCTGCTGGGGTCTCAGCACAGGGATCTTGGGTCAAGGACACACTCCACTGTTTCTACATTTTAGGTATCTTCAGCAGTGCCCCACTCTCTCAGTACCAAATTCTGTTTTGGTTCTCTAGTGCCACTCTAACAGAAAATACCACAAATGGATGGCTTTAACAAGCAGGGATTTATTTTCTTACAGTTTAGGAGGCTAGAAGTCCAAGTTCAAAGTGCCAGCTCTAGGGGCTGAGTGAAAGCCCCTCAACCTTTGGCTTCAGCTGTCTCTTGCTCCCGGCCCAATGAAGCTGCAGGTGTCTCTTCACTCAGGCAGTCCCTGGCTGCTGAGGCTGACAAAACCCAAGGTCTTCAAATAAAATGGCATGGTCCCAAGATTAGCAAACAACATGGTAGGCAACATGGTTCAAGTCCAGAGACAATCCCAAGATCGGCAGGAAACATGGCAGGCTGATGAATGAAGATTTGGCTATGTATAGCATCCAAGCATGCCAAAAAGCTGAAGAGACCTTTCTTAAAACGTCTCCTTATGTACTGGAAGGAGACCACATCCCCAAGGCAGCTACTCAGCTGCTCCCATAGATTCCATGGAGCTGATTACCAATCTCATCATGGGGAATAACTACATCCAACTGCCCAGCCACTCAAAACCAGACCCAGCCAAGTTGACACATAACTTTAACTACCACACAGCATAACCTGAAGGGGAAGAGGCCCTATTTTAGACATCAAACCAAACTCAAACTCACTGCCATCAAGTCAATTCAGACACATAGTAACCCCCATAGGATTAAGGCTGTAAAATCTTTACAGAAGCAGATTGCCTCACCTTTCTCCCACAGAGTAACTGTGGGATTTGAACCACTGACCTTCTGGTTAGCAACCAATGCCTTAACCACAGTGCCACCAGAGCTCACTAAACCAAACCCACTGCTATCAAATAGATTCTGACTTGTAGCAACCCATAGGTTTCAAAGGCTAGAAATCCTTACAGAAGTAGATTGCCTCATTTTCCTCCTATAGAAAAACTGGTGGGTTTGAAAAGCTGACCTTCTGGTCAACAGCCAAATGCCTTTACCACTGTGCCACCAGAGCTCCTTCTACTTTGGATATGTTAGGGCTTTTTTTTTTTTTAAATCTGAATAGCAGCACTACTGACATTTTGAGGTGTCCTGTGCATTGCAGGATAGTTGCAGCATCCCTAGTCTCTACCCACGGAACTCTGGTGACCGAGTTAAGTGCTCAGCTGCTGTAACCAAAAGGTTTGTGGTTCGAATGCACCAGCTGCTATGCAGGAGAAAGATGTGGCTGTCTGCTTCCAGAAAGATTACAGCCTTGGAAACCCTACGGGGCAGTTCTACTATGCCCCAGAGGGGTCAGTATGATGTGCTATGAGTCAGAATGAACTAGACAGCAATGGGCTTTAGTCTCTACCTACTAGATGCTAGCAGCACCCTCCCAGTTACAATAACAAAAACGTTTCTAGGGATTGCCAAAGTCCCTTAAGGTGCAAAATTGTGCCTAGTTGAGAACCATTGGAATGGATGTTCAGGGAGGGTCTCTCTGAGGACACCTTGAGCTGAAACCTGATGGATGTAGGAAGTAATAATCCTACATCCATTGTAATGGCCTTAAGTCAGGAAAAGGTCTTACATGTTTGAAAAACCAAACAGGGGCGAGTGTGGCTGAAATTTAGTGACTGGAGAAAAAAAAAAAGTAAGAAATGAATTGAGGGTATAAAGTTAGCAAGGGTCAAGCTAAGCTATACAGACCATGATAGAAAACTGTATCTATTTTAAAAGCAATGAGAAGTGAAATGATTGTTAACATTTTCAAAAGGTTACTCTGGCTGCTGTTTAGGAGGAAAATACATTGTAGGAGGGCAAGAATGGCAGCAGGAAGACCTATGAGGGAGTTATACACATTAGTAGGCCAGAGGATGCTAGTAAAGGTGGCGGGAAGTAGGCAGATGAGAGCCATTTGATTCTAACAGTTAAATGTTAGCATACGTAAAGCAGTAGCATCTACCAATTAACAGTGGTATTACTTCATAAGCTGCCTCTGCACTGAGAGATGAATAACACAGTGGTTCCCAGGTTCCAGCTTTTCTTGGTTCCAGCATAATCCTGGCATAACCTGGAGAAAAATAGTTCCCTCTCTGGGCCCCATAAGCAGGGATAACATCACCTACCTCGAGAGCTATCTATAGCTCTTTGCCACATTTAAAACATGTACACTGAGGCTCAGCAAGTGTTGGTTTCCTCCACCGCACAGCCCCCAAGGTCTAAAGTACCATTCCCTCAGGATGGGTGCAACATTCCAACTAGTTGCAGATCCTGCTTTACTGCTCCTCAAATATCTGAGCAGGCTTGAGTGTTGTCCCTGATTCACACAAAGGTAGGAGTCAGGCCCAACGCTGCTACTAGGGAAAGTTACCCAAACCAATGCTTCACTTTCCCACCTGCATTTCAGATGATGCAGATGAGGTCTCTTAACAGCCTAGCCCTTCCGGTGCAGGCTGTCCATAACCAGGAAGCTAGGAGCCCACCAGAGTCCCCGGGTGGTGCAAACGGTTAACGCACTAAACTGCTAACCAAAAAGCTGATGGTCCCTGTCCACCCACAGGTGCTTCGAAAGAAAAGGCCTGGTGGTCTTCTGACAAATCAGCCACTGAACCCTGTGAAGCACAGCTCTGTTCTGACACATGGGGTCGCATCAGTCGGAATAGGCTCAATCGCACTGGTTTTGAGGAGCTCGGCCTCGTCCTGCCCAGGCACAATAGCGGACCCTCGGTTGTCTCCCATTAGCAGCCACCTCCCACCTCCTTTGCCCGGTGTCAATGAAACTCAGTCGCCGGTGAGGGGCGAGCCAATAACTCCCTCGTCACAGCCTCTGAAGGGAGTTCTGGCGGAACTCAGGTCTGGCCGCGGCGCCCGCCTCACCTCTCTCGAAGTCCATCTCCTCCAGCGTCTGGTGCACGCTGGGCACCGCATTTTGGTGGGAGCAGCAGGGATCGTCCGCGCAGGAGTGAGGTTCTGCCATCCGGGCCTGGACGTCCGGGTACCAAGTATTAATTGAGAACAGGTCTTCTGGGGGCGGGGCCAGTACACTGTCCTCCCGGCGGACCCAGATCTGACCACTCGGCGTCCGCGATTGTCCTCCTAATCCCGCGACCCTACTGGAGCCAACCAATCACAAAGTCTAGGCCTTAATGCGAAAACCAATCGAGGCGGCAGGGGCGGGACTTGTTGCGCTGGGCCCGTGCCTAAAGGCAGCCACTAGAGGACAGCAGAGGATAAACAGAAGAAGGAAGCGAGGAAGCTCTCATCTTGGCGCTCTCTCTCAAGACAATTTGAGGGAGAGCTGGCCTGGCCGTCTGACCTAGTAGAGTGTGAGGACCGGGTGGGTAGGCCCAGCCGGAAACATTTGTTACGTTCGCCAGAACTGAGTCCTCCAGAGGCCCCCAGGCCCCTTTCCCGTTACCCCGTTACCGCCCTGGGGTCGCCGGTGGACTCCATGATTCGCTTTCCCCCTTCCCCCACGTCCCGGCCTATTTGTAAAGAGCAGCTGGCTGTAACTTGCCATCACTGGAAGAAACGCGCTCGTAAGCAGAGCCAAAGCACAAGGCCGTATCCTCAACTCCCACAGTAGACGCTTAGTTTATGGAATAAATCTTCATTTATCAAACAGCCTCTGGATTATGTCTACTGACCATACACAAAGTAGTTGTTGTTATGTTGTTATGTGCCGTCGAGTCATCCCTGACTCATAGCGACCCCTCCTTGGGTTTCCGAGGCAGTTTCACTACGGAAGTAGGATTGCCCAACCTTCCTTCCGGGGAGTGGCTGATGGGTTTGAACCACCAGCCATCTGGTGAGCAGTCAAGTGCCTTAGCCACTATGCTACCAGAGCTCCCACACAAAGTAGAGCTTACTCAAATCAGCACTATTCCAGCCTTATTCTATTTTAGGAGATGGAGGGCAGTGTAACCTTTCAGGTCACAGTAAGACCCCCGCTGAACCCTGACCTTTGTATAGGGGTACTTGGCTCTGGCTCCCTCCATCTCAGAGGCAATGAGAAATGGTGGACGAGTTAAACAGAATCCAGACAAGGTTGTTTTTCTTAGAAAGATCTGGCCCCTCCCTGTACTACTACTCTCTCACTAGGACAATAGCTTGATGGACATTAGGTGGCAGTGGAGGCAAGTTCCACACTTCCATGTAAAAAACAAAACCAAGCCCACTGCCATGGAGTTAACTCTGACTCAGTAGCGACCCTATAGGACAGAGTAGGACTGCCCTACAGGGTTTCCAAGGCTGTAAATCTTTACGGAAGTTCCCTTGGCTGCTGGGTTCAAACCACTGACCTTTTGGTTAGAAGCCAAATGCTCTATTGTGCCACCAGAGCTCCCCATTCCCCATGTAGCTGGGGCATTAAAGGATTCAACACTCCTGGTGGAAATTCCTCCCAAGCTAGTTGGTGGCGTAGTGTCTAAGGCATTTGACTGCTAACCAGAACCACCAGCCACTCCTCGGCGGGAAGATTGGGCAATCCATTTCCGTAGAGATACCACTTTGAAAACCCAAGGAGGGGTTGCTGAGTTTAATCGACTGGACAGCAGTTGAGGTTTTGTTTTTTAAGCTAGTTGGGAGCCCAAACCTTACACAACCAAGTACCCAGTCCACCATCCTTAAACTGCTTCTAGGAAGTTCCCCTTCTTTGGCCCCCTCACAAACTTCTGGGAAGGCAGCTCCTCCTCCTTGACTCCCAATGTTCTGACTTCTCCCTTTGGCCAGAAGCCAAAGGCTGGCTCCCAAGAGGCTGTGGCAGAGGTCTGGTTCCCAGCCCTATAGCCACCACTGTGGGAAAATACTGGAGCCTGGGCTGTTTCCTTCTTAAGAAGGGCACAAGCAGGCAGGAACCACAGTACAGCTGGCTGCCCTGGAACCGTTAGGGGAACCCAGTTCAACCTAGCTTATTCCACAGGGAAACTTCCCTCTTAACATCCAGGTTTTAGCCCATATGTCTTACTTAGTCCCATCACAGCAACGCTATCATTTTCTCCATTTTATTTGTCAATATAAAAATACTCAAATATTTACAACAAATAAATACGCGGGGACACAATAAGTTACACTGTTAGAAGCCCTCCTCCTCCTACGGCTGGGAGAGGATATGCCAGATCCACAGCATACTCACCCTTTCTCCCTCCCCTCCCCCCACAACCTTTCCCAGCCCCTTAAGGGAGGACAAGTATAAAATACCACTGAACCCCAGGGGCCAAGTGGGAAGCCCCTCCCACCCTTCCCCCAAACACACAGGAGGCTCCATCCCCCTCCCCCCCACCCTGAAAACATTCACAGCCCTAGGAGCAGGACTAGGCCCACCCCTGAGCCCTGAACTCCCCCAAAGGGGCATAGCACCCTGCCCACCCCACCCCCATATGTACATCCCTGGCCCATACTTGGGACAGGTGGGGGCAGAAGAGGCAAAGTGGTACGACCCCTTCCCCTTCATAGCTCCAAAAGACTCACCAGGAGGACCCCAGGCCAAGGGAAGACTTGACAGAAACAGGAAGGCCATGTCACACACACGTGCAAACACCCACATATATATATGAACAAACACACCCACATCTCGAACTTCTGCCTTGAAAAGTTTTGGCTGTTGGGGTCCCATGTGTCCGTGATTCACAGCCCCTCACAGAGAGGAGGAAGATACCCTCTGTGTCTGGTGACCTGGTGAGCCACACCAAGTGGCAGTGCCCATGCTGAGCAGAGCAGGTCCTTATGGCCGGGCGAGTGCTGGGCAGGGTCTGTCCCAGGCAGAGTAGGTGCCCGTGCCATGTCCCTGAGGTAGCTGGTGCCTGTGCAAAAGTGGGAGCTGCACCTCCCACGCCGCCCCCCCAACGTGGTGGGGGGGTTCGCCTCATACTGAGGACTCCTCGGGGTTGGAGTCAGGCAGTGGCTGGCGCTGCTGCAGTTTGCGTCTCAGTTCATCAGCGAGCTCAGGCAGCGGATGCCCAAGCCCTCCCCGGTCCTCCCCTCCTAGTTGTAAGCGCACATAACCATTGGCATTTGAGTTCCGCCCACCCCCCAGATGAAGCCGAGTTGGAGAAGGCAAGGGCTGGCCCGGGATGCCAGGCGGTGGAGATGGGGGCCCACCCCCAGGCTGGCACCGGGCGTGACCAGGCACAATCTTGAGGGAGCCATCTGAGTAATAGTAGCCAACGGGATCCCAAAGTTTCTCATCCGTCTCAGGGCCAGGCCGGAAGGGAGGACTGGTGGGCTCTTTGGGCAGCTCCAGAGGGTATACCAGGGTCCTCTCAGCCGCCTTGGCACCTTTTTCCAGCTCCTCACGCAGCCGCCGGCGCAGTGACAAAACAAGCAGCAGCAGCACCAGGCACACGGCCCCCAGGGCCACCACAGCCAGCCATACCAGTCCCAGATTTTCCAGGGGAGCCCGGGCCTCCAGGGTCACTGATGGGCCTGCCACCACAGCCACAAGGTAGCCTTCGGCAGCCAGTCGAGCCCCCTGCTCCTCCGAAAAGCAATGGTAGGCCCCAGCATGGCGGGGCTGGGCAGCCATCACCACTAGGGCCTGGAGTCGGGCATCATAGAGGAAGGAGCCAGGCTGTTCCAAGGGCAAGTCCCGGTCACCAAAAGTCCAGCGGGCATGAGCCAGGTTGGAAGAGAGGCGGCAGGGCAGCACCAGGTCCGTGCCCGCCACCACTGTGATATTTTTGGGAGTGAGCCTGACTACAAGGCAGAGAGAAAAAGAGGGTACATAAAGTTAGTGCAGGAACTAACTAGGGCCAAGGGGCGATGTGGGTACTTCATCTCTGACCTAGGGCCACTCCCTCAGAAGGGGGACAAATAAGACATCTCACCTTTCTTAGTGCCACGAAGGTTACAAATGGCCGAGGTATCTAAGATTGTCACGTGCTGAATCAGCAGAGATCTGCAGAAGAAGCAGGATCCGTCAGGATCTCGGCTCCAACCATCCTGCCCTCCTCCCTCATCTTGGCACATGCAAAGGCCAACTCACCCAGAGTGGCCACCAGGGGTTACGCAGCGGCTGGTGTTGATGTTCCAGGCGCAGTAGGGGTCCCGTGCAAGGACACAGTCTGCACAGGAGCGGTACTTCACGCAGTGGGCCAGGGGCAACTGGACCAGCTGTGAGTGGGAACCTGCAAAGAGCAGCTTCTGCAGGAGAATCAAGGGCAAGAGGGAGGGTCAGCCTGTGCTGCCCCTGAGATGCAGCCAGACTAGGACATAGTGTGGGAGCTTAGGCCTTCAGAGGGGAGCATGATGGTAAAAGGAGGAAGAAGGCAGTACTGATGAGGAAGCAAGATTCTAAGAACCAAGCAATGCACTCAGGGCTTACAACAAGCCACACGCAATCCTAAGCACCTTATTGACATGACCTTATTAGAAACTAACAACACACCTGTGAGGCTGAGCAGTCTAATCACATTCACACACATACACAATCCATTACCGTATGAATAGTGCAGGAAATCTATTTTTCTCAACGCCCTTAGCCCACACAATAGCACTAGCACAGCATAAGCAGTTTTCCTGTTTGAATGGTACTTGCCTATCTCTGTGTTTATTCAACCAGTCTTTCTTTCTGCCATTATGTCATGTTCTGGGGAACAATTTTGAATCACAATAGTTGATAAAAGGTGAGCAAATGATAGTTGAGAGGGTGCCACAAACCTGCCAGGAAAGAGTATCTTTTGCAAGCACTTCAGGGAAATGGTCATATAAAGGGAGGGTCAGGATGAGCAAGTACTTGGAGATTGGTAGAAAAACTCTGAGTGGGTGCAGAAGGACACCTTAACATCACAGCAGCCCGGGAGGATTGGCCAGCAGTGCAATGAATGATCAGCTGCAGGAAAAGGCTGTAGCCAGAGTGACCGGCACAACTTCGGGGGTTTGACAGAAACGTCACAGCCGCTGGCAATGCTCAATTCCAGGAACACATCCCCAGAGGGACTGGGCTATATATAATGACCCTGTGGAACACGGATTACTTAGTGCTCTTATTTCCGGGAACATGCCTTAAGCTCACAGAGGTATGTGCACACTGCTTCCCTATCCTTGTCCTAGCCAATCACACAAACTAGACTGGGGAAAGGCAGACAGGGCATAGGGAGGGAGACAAGAAGAAATTCTGGAAGGTGGTGGAGTGGGGGCCGCAATCTTCCTACCTTGCTCCGGGACAGAACCAGGCTTTCCATAGGTTCCTGATCAAACACCTGCAGCTCCTCAATCAGGTGGACCCAGGGTCCCCGGCTCACAGCCTTGAGCAGCCAGCCGTCTCCTGAAGGTGGGGTCAAGGATGTGAGAGGGTAGGAGGGCATCTCCAGACCTCCCTGCTCCAGCCCCACAGGACTTCATACAGCTTCCATTGGCCATGCCCACACATCCATGTGCTATACCTGTGCCAATGAATAGCACTGTGTAGGTGGTTCCATCAAGCCCTGTAACCTGGTCAGCTACCAAGTGGGTGAAGTTAGTGTCCTTCTTCACGAGCAGGGGGCGACCCCACCGAGGCCCCACCTGCTCCTCCATCAGCGGGTGCTTCTTGATAAAGTTGAGTGTGTTGTCAGGCAGCTCCAGAGAACTGGTGTAGCCATGGCGGCGGTGCCAGTTATTTATGCACTGGGGGATGTAAGGTGTGGGGAGGAGAGCCAGTCAGTTTGGGCAAGGCTGGCACTGCTGCTAAGAACAGGGGGCCCATATCCCTGCCCTCAATGACTCACCGAGCCAGGACGTGGGCTGGGAACTGGGTCGGTGTAACGGCTCCACTTCTGTGCTTGCTCACGGTATTCCTTGTAGGGGCCCTCGAACACCCTCTGGATCTCTTCCAACTGGTACTCACAGACTGCTGACAGGTCCACATCACCCCTGCAGCAGGGAGAGAGGGACTCCAAGGCTCAGGCCTGCCACTCATCTTGTTCCACCTCACTGTAGCTCAGGGAATGGAGCAGTAAGGCAGGAACCCACGCAAAACAATCAGAGGCATGAGAATGTTTTTAGTTATTGTTAAGTCGATTCCAACTCATGGTGATCCTGTGTGTGTTGGAGCAGAACTGTACTCTAGAGTTTTCAATGCTGATTTCTTAGAAGTAGATCACTGGCCTTTCAGGCTCTAAAGTGCCACCCAAGACAGGGCACTGTCCACCTCCCAGTGAGCCTTGAAAAGGGGCAGGTGATCAGCATCCTCCTTGGCCTCCGGATAACGGACTAAGAGGCCGAGTCCAGGTCCTCACACCCGCCAACCTGTTCCTACCCATCCTGACCAACTCACCATCGTGCCCGAAAAACCCCAAAGAAGGTGGTGTTGTGCCAAGAGGTGTCCTGCAGGGTGTGCAGTGCCTGTAGCTGATTGAAATGCAGCTGCCAGTCAGGAGCAGAGCACACCAGCCGTGCCTTCAGGAATGTGGTCCACTTCCTCTGCAGGGTCCGTGCACCCCCTAGGTCTCCCTAGCAGATAGCAAGATGACGCTGGCAGTCAGCCTCGCCATGTCAGGGGGGCTCCCAGGGCCCAACAACGGGGAGGGTTCTATACCTTGCAGACCCGGGCTACCCGAGCCACCACCTGCTCAGCATAGCAGTCATATTCCACTGCTCGCTCACTGAAGAAGAAGTATATCTTGTCATCGTCACCGGTGAAGCTCCCCACGCTCTCTGGCACATAAGCAGAGCCTACAAAGTGAGGCTCTATGGGAAGGGGAGAAGGGTCAGTGGTGGAGTTTTGGGACACTCACAATCCCTCCCACATCCCCAGTCCCCAAAACAGCTCTTCAGGGCTCACCATTGAGCCAAAAGGCCAAATACTCTGTCTTCATGGAGTAGTGGGGCCCCATGTTACGTAGGATAACAGGCTCTGTGCCCAGGAAGTTGTTGAATGTTGCCGAATACAGCTCACCGTCTATAGGAAACAAAGGGTCAGCCAGATTGGGAGTGAGCTAAAGACACACTCAGACCAACGAGTGGGACAAATCCCTCGGGGGACTCCCCCAGCCTGTGCGGGACCACTTACCCACAAGGAGGCCAGTATGGCCCTTAGCTGGGTCATAGGGACACTTTCCCTTCCCATCCTCAAACTCTCCACGCTCCAAAGAGAAGGTAAATGTGTCCTAGAGGCAGGGAGAGAGATGGTGAGATTGACACACAGAAGGGGAAAAACCTCAAGGGGCCCGGGAGTCCAGAGATGGACGGAAAAGGGGAGCTGCACTCACAATGTAGGTGCACTTGGGCTGGAAGGCGTAGGTACCACAGACATAGAGATGGGATGTGTTGTAGGGCTGCAGGAAGCGGATGAAGTTGAAACACTCCGTCTGGGGGGAGAAAGGTATCCAGTTGGTGAGAGTACAAGGGATTCAAGACATGGGGACGTAACAGACAAGAATGAGACTGAGACTAGTATTAGAACAAGGGGAGAGCTGGGGCCCCTAAAGTGTTGGGGAGAGTGCACGGGACATGAGACATGCCAGTGGGAAGCACCAGGGCTCTGCCCTTCCCAGCAGTGCCCCAGCACTCACCTGGTTACTCTTCCCTTTCTGGATACACTCAACCTTCTTCTCAGCTGGGGCCTCCCATGAGATCTGGAGACAAGGAGGGGACAGGTCAGCAAATCACAGGCATGTACCGAGCATATGCCATGACATGGCCTGAAGTAGCAATCTGGGGCACACCAAGTGAGAAGACACACGGTCCCCATTCTCTGGGGGGGGGGCTTATTTTAATAGAGCACACAGAAGCCTCAGTGGCCGATGATAGCAGAATCCAGTAAGTGTTACAAAGTGGATGGAGAGGGAGGAGCAATGTAGTAAGTCTGACTAGATGGCTGGCCTTGGAAGGTGAGTGAGATTTCAACAGGGGAGAAGGACAGGATAGGGAAGGGGGAGCTGGGCTGAGGGGATAACCTGTCAAGCAAAGCCCCTCTGGGTCCTGCCTTCTCTCATCCCACCTGTGTGCCTCCCACTTCCCCACCTCTCACCACTCCTTGCAGCTCCAGGGCCTCCACGCTGAAAGCAAACAGGGCCTCCCGGGCCCCCACGTACAGAAGCCCCGTCCGCTCAGTCAGGGTCAGTGTCAGGAAGTCTTGGATGCCCGTTTGTGAGAACCGCCGCACCACTGTTGCCAGCTCTGCAGGACAGGGAAGGGTTGAGCAGGGCGGAAGGGGTTAGGTACAGGCTCCGGCCACCCGCCAGAACTAGACTTCCCCTTCACAATGGCTTCCTAGGCTCAATGACCGCAACCCTCCATATCCAAGCCAGCACCCCACTAGTGATGCCAGCTAAGTCCTGTGAGTGGCAATGAAGGCATTTTTTGAGTAGCTCTTCAGCTGTGACAGCTCCACCCGAGCCTTCTTGGCCTTTCCCAGCCCTGGGAGGGGGCAAATCCGGGCTGGCAAAGAGGAAGGAAGAATATCTCAGCCACAGCTTCCGGCCAGAGGAAGCCATCAGACTGATGGCTCTCACTCTCAGGGTCAGCAGCACCTCCGGCCCCAGAGTGGGGCTCTTCCCCCTCCCAACTTCCTCGGCTATTTCCTTCTTTGCACTGCTATCCACTACCCATGTCGGAATCCAGCTAAGGCCCTGGCCCCTGGTCAAGCAAGGCAGGAAATACAGAACAGTTGTGAACCCTCTTTGCCTGTGGAAACTCTGCATTCTAGCAGGACCCAAATTAGGCTGTCCAAGCAGCCCAGAGATGCAGGCACAGGAAGGGCAAGGGAAGCCAGAGGTTCAGGGACCAAGGACTGGGAGGGATGGTGGGTGGCTATTGAAGCCTCAGAGGTGGGAAGCCACGCTGCCATCCAGCATGCAGGGCAGCAGGCACTACAGCAGTCACAGAGTCATGCCATTTCTACGTTAGCCCCCAAATAGTTGCAACCTGTCCTCAGGGTCCCCCAAAACCAGCTTTAGTCTTTAAAGCCAATGATAATCCCAGATACAGGCCAGCATGGGAGGGTTTCATTAGCACCTGTGTGGAGCCTGTGGGAGGTGAGCTCATCCCAGGGTCCCTAGAGTGCAGAGATCATACAAACACCTGACATCACTTCTTTGTACAGGTGTGTGCAAGAGGAGGACTGCAAATCTGCTCTGTCCGCCCCCATGCAAGCTAACGAACATACACATACCCATCTAGGGCCACTGTCGGGTAAGAGTATCAGGGCAGGAGAAGAGAAGTGTTTGTTAGGGTTCATAAGGGGGATCCTAGGGGCAAAGGGTTAGAGCTAGAAAGATTCCAGAGGAGATCAGACCCTACTGTTCATTCCTGTCATGATTCTGGTTTGTTTCTTTGACCTCCTAGTGCTAGTGACAATTCAAGAAGGCATGGGGCAAAAGATGCAGAATGGTCTCTCTCTCTCTTGCATGAGCAGCCAGGAGTGGGGATGGGGAGTTGGTAAGAGACTTCCCAGAGCCATCTAAGTGTAAGAAGGAGGCAAATCCCAGTCCTGACCTGTGCTACCAGTTTTGAGTCCCTGTTGCCACACTCTCAGGTTTCTTAGAAAGCTGTTCCACACACATTGGTGAGCCTTAAGTCTGATAGGAAATAAAGCCACCTTCTGGTGGGCAATTCCTTAGCAGCCCCTGCACGCGCTAAAAACATCCTCTTCTCCCAGCCATCATTCCTGCCTTCCCACTCTCCGATCTCCCTCCTCACGATTTTAGGCACTCACCCCCAGAGGATACTGTCTTCCTGGGCACAAGGTTCCACCACACCTCAGCCCCAATGCCAAGGCCCCACAGCCCTGCTGCCAGCAGCCAGACAGCCCAGTGTGGGGCCATGGCACACACCCCAACTCTAAACTCCAGGCCAGTTGCCCTGCTGAGGGAAAAGAAAGGGTCAGAACCACAGCCACAGAAAACAGTCTGGAAGGGGGCCCACACAAGCCCACTGTCAGGCATTGACAGAACACCTGATTAGCTTTCCCAAGAGCCCCTTGGGTCTCCCCTTCACCACTATCCTTGGAGGGAAGCCTAAACACCCTCTTCACCTGGCTTCAGCCCCCAAAAGATTGGGATCTCTGGGTGGGGGGGCATGTAGGATCTGAGTCAGCTGGAGGAGTGGACACTTCCCATCTCCCAGACTACACCAAGTCCTCTCTGGCCTCCAGGCTCTTCCCAACTCAGCAGGAAGTTGTTTAAAAAAAATAAAAAGAGGGACCCCTTCTCCCACCCCAGACCTAAAAGGTTTCAGAATTTCTTAAAATAACCTCAGGAAGCAAGACCTGCCTCCAGTGGGGCTCCAGCCAGAGCCAAGACCTAATTCTGGGATGAAAACCCCTTAGTGCAGTGACGAGGCATCTGCTGGAGGTGGGTGGGAAGCACCTCGTAGTGGGCGCTTGGTGAGGTAGGGCGTGTGGAGGTACTGGCCCTAGTCTCTCCCCTCCCCCATTGTAGACAATACCTCGGGCAATGCCCAAAACCCCGTTCCACATCGGTAGGGCCAGAGTTGAGCCAGGAGCCTAATGGGCCCAGCTTCCCGAGGTCCCTTTGTTGCCCAAGAAGGGAGGCAGGAAGTGGGTGGGATGGGCGTGGAAATGACCAGGGCCTCATCCTGTTCCTTGAACAGCCTTCTAGGAGACACTCAGCCCTCGGGCTAGGGGGCGGCTGGAGAACAGAGCTGGCTCTGGTCTAATCAGGAATCTCTCCCTCCTGGCTGTGCTTACAGGCCAGGAGATGGAACGTGTGGGGTGAAGGCAGGGGTAGGAGGGGGCTCCTCTTGGACCAAGAGGGACACACCGAGCAAAGCCAGCGCCTGCAGCACTCCCCCAAGTCTGATGAACCTTCCTAACTCGGGGATTGCGCCCCCGGGACCCTGACCTGGGCAGGGCATCTGGATTGACTGCCACTGTTCCCGACCGCCAATGCTGGGCACGGAGATACAAAAGCTGGGAACCTACTCATCCCACAACAAAGGGTCTCCGCCAAGACCCCGTCCCCGGTACCACCCGGTTCTCTCCCCTCCCCCAGCTCCGGGGATTTGAATGCAAACAAAGCGGCGGCGCCGGAGCGTGGCGGAGCCGGGCCTGCGGACGCCCCCTGTCGGCCCGGAACCCCAGCGCGGGAAGGGCGGGGGGCCCGAGCTGAGTTCATCCCCCACCCATCCCAACACACCCCCAGCTCTCCCTTCTGCCCCTCAGTCCAGGCCCCAGCCGAACCCCGCGGCACGCTCCGAGGATCCGCCTGTGCAGCGGTGCCCCCACCCCCAGCTCCTAGGGTGAGGGGGAAAAAGGGGCAGCCTCCGGGGGGTGGGAGGTGGAGGGGCTCCGGGCCCAGGCAATGTGCCCCCCGCCCCCGGCCCCAGAGCAGCCGACAGTGAACACAGGCGCTCCCGTGCCTGCAGGCGAGCACTCCAGCCAGGGAGAGGGTGCCCAGTTCGGATCGGGGACCTGGCTTTCCGGGACAACCCGCCTCCCCAGCGGAACGGGCAGGCGGACAGGGGGCCACGACAGGGAAATCTGATCCCACAACATCGGCCTCAGTCCAAGCCCGCCCCAAACTTTCCGTCGGGGGTGGGAGAGTCGGGGGCCTGGCGAGGATCCCGGCCACGGGCCGGGCAGCACGAGCGAGAAGGGACCCCCCCACTCCACCTAGCCCTGATCCTCCTAACTGGCTCGCCCCTCTGAACCCTGTGGCTGCAGGCACAGCTCGTCCCCGCTCTTCCCGGCTTTCCGAGACAGCCCGCGGAGACCGCAGGAAGGCTCTCAGGCAGACAGCTGTCTCCGCCACTGCCTCTTCATGAGCCCCCAAACCCTGCCTCTCGCGCGTGCGGCGGCCCCTGACCGAACAGGGGGACAAAGCGGCGGCCGCGGCGCCCCAACGCCCCGGCCCCGCGCAGCCCCGACCTCACTCACCTCTTACGCACGGCTCGAAAACCTGGGCGCCGCCCTCGCGTTTGGCAGCGACCACGGTCCTCCCCTACCTTTGCACCGCCCTCCGCCGCTCCTCTCCCACCCGCCTCCCGCCTCGGTCCGGGCTCAGATACCCGCCTCTAGGCTCGGGCTCCCCGCGCCACAGCGGCGGACGCCGGCTCTTTCTCCACCGCGGCCGCTGCTCTCCGCCCCCTCCCCTTGACGTCAGGCGGGGGGGGGGTCTAGCGGAGGCCGGGGGCGGGACGCGAGGGCCCGCCCAGGAGGGGGCTGCGACCCGCCGCGACCCGCCGAGCCACTCACTCTCTCGCCCTGGGGCTCAGACCCCCGCCCCGTTCTGTGCCCAGCAGTCCCGCACCTCCAAGTCGAGGTCTGCGCCACAGCGCCAGGAGGTGGGGCGGAGGAGGGACCCCGGGCATTGCCATAGGGAATCGGACTAACCGGTTTTTCCAAAGTGTCCCCCGAAGGCTTTCCGCGGGCTGGACTGCTAGGGTCGGGGATAGGGCTGAAGGGCTCCCCAATTTCGGGTTAGAAGGACGAACGCAGGCGAACCACCACCGAAGAGAAAATATCCGAGGGAAGGATGCAGGGGAAACCGGGGCCTCTTCTGAGAGGGCCAGAGTGGTCTATCTGCTGGACCAAAATTCTTCCCCGTTTCTTTGCCCCAATGCCCACTGTTTCCTTCTCTCAGAAGGGAAAGAGCTGCACCAACCAGGATGATCCTAATCTCCGGAGAGTCTGTCTCTTGATTCTCACGCACCAGCCAAAGCCCCTAGCTCCTTGTGGAGGCAACCCTTGACTCCTGTTGTCCAAAGTAGCCCCAGGAAATGATGCTGGGAAAGCTGATTAACAAGTGGCATAAGCCCTGATGTTCAGATGAAAAGGGCTGAGGGGGACCACGCTGGGTAAGAACCACTACCTGCAGAACAGCCAGCCTCCGCCCACAGCGCTCCTAGATGTAAGCGTAGCTCCAGCTCCGGGGCGGTGCTGGCGTGTCCTCCCTGCCAACTGGTCTGTCTGCAGGTGGACAGAGAAGCCTCAGGGAGGCCACCGCATAGGCACCTGGAGACAGATGCCAGTTCCTGGCTACAGGCAAAGGGAAGAGATGAAGGGGCCTGAAGTCTGGAAGACTTCAGTGGTGACTTTAAGAGTGCAGTCCTTGAGAGAGGGAGCATTTTAGGCTCGTCAGCAGATCTGGATTATAAATCAGCCCCGACAGCAGCTTTTGTTCTGGGTTAAAACTTGGCATCAGAAAATCAGAGACCAGAAGAGTAGTGGAGATAATTGGGAAAAGCAGTCCAGTTTGGTTTCAGTAACAATCGGGCCTTTGCTGGTACATATAAAGGCTCCTTCTCCCAAGCTGGCCAAAGCCACATTTCCCAGCCCCTTTCCACAAAAAACAAAACGAAAAAAAAAAAAAAAAAAAAAAAAAAACCTGTGGCCTTGGAGATGGTAGAGATAGAGGGAAAGCCAGTTAACAATCAGCATGGAGCAAGACAGTAGGCTCTAGGCTTCAGCTTGCCAGGAGGGAAAAGGTGTGAGTGGTCTTGATTAGAACTTTTGTCTATTTACATGGAGAAATAAACTGTATGCAAATGCCTCTCATATTTGTTTTGAGCTTCAGACTTTGCAACCTGCCTCCAGAGACATTTCCTTACTCCACCCTCATGTCAACACTTTAATAACTAGGAATTGTTTCTCTTACTTTATACATAAAAGGAGTCTCAGAAAGGTTAAGTAACTTGACCAAAGTCACGTAGATAATTAACAAGATCATAATCTTAAATCAGGTCTTTGGACTCCTCATTCCCTCATTCACTAAGTCACAGTGTATCCTGCCAATTTTTAGACCCCATAACAACCCATTTCCTGTTTTCCCTCACCTTAGAGCCTGATACCACCACCATCCTCACCCCTACTCCGCACCCTCTATGGTGTGAGGGTTACCAGGCAGTGACTTGAGCTCCCTAGCTCCATCTGTGAGGTGGCCCCAGTGGAAAGTTTCAAAAGGCGGTTTGGTTTCATACCGGCAAGGACAGTTTTGTTCTATACCTTAGTGGTGTTTTCCTGAAGTGGGGGACATAGGCAGAAAGGAGAAACCTCCTGTTAACAGATTCCATGAGCCCTTTGTTCCCAAAGGGTCCTCAAAGAAAGCTCCAGCTCCTCCCTTTCTCCTCTTTTCTACCTTCATTCATTTCCTGTCGTACTCTGTTCATTCTCAGCACTGGCCTTTTTCTTGGGTGGATGGTCAGGGGATAATGCTTTCTGAATGACTACTTTCTCGTGATTCATACATTTTAATAAAAGCACAAGTAGTAGAAAATGAGGATTTCTAGGTCTTAAGTAAGGAGTAGATAAGGCTCATGTACCTCTCTGGTTTTCCTAGGGTCTGTATGGCATATTCTATGGAAAGGCCTTAGATCTTAACAGACTCTCCTTCTGAGCATTTGCTCAACTACTTGTTGCCGAGTCTAGGAAAGACAGAGAAGATCTGCTAAATGCCTTCTGAAGTTCTCTAAGAGTCTATTAGCAGTTCAGGGTAACACATAGAGATGAGCCCAAAAGTCTGAAGTGAAAAGCAACCCTGCTGTCTCCCATACACTGGCCGTGTTACCTTGGTGCCCCTCATTAGAGCTACTCATCTCCCACCTTGCCTAAGGCAGCTTTCTGGCAGGAGGAAGACCTAGGGTGAACACTGGGGCTCTCTATCAGCACTGCACTCTGGCAGGCTTCTAGCTACTGTCATCCCAGATGGGGAATTGAGAAAGCCTAGGCCAGCCATCCATCAGGGATCTTTCTGAGAGGCTGGGGACAGAGGTGAGTGAGGACTTAGGAAAAGAACTTCCTCTACTTCCTCCAAAAAAAGAGTTATCAAAGCCATCCACCTGGGAAGCTTTTTCCTTTTCAGCCCCTCCCAACCACCACCAACACCAAAAGGAAGCTGGAAAAATCCGTCATTACAGCCCCGGATGTTGCTTTTCCAATGGCTTCTATCAGGATATCCCCTGGCTTTTTCCCAGAGGCTTAGGGATCTGGAAAAGTCAAAGACCTGGAGGGGAAAGTGGTGACACTGCCAGCACCACTGTGCAGTTCTCGGTCTCAAGGAGACTGAGTTTCTAACTGGCCCAAAGCTAGTTTTAGAAGATCTGGTCAACTATCAGGGCAGACCTAGAGAGGGCCCATTACAGGTCCCAGGGGATATCATGTGCCCTTGGGTGACCTTGCAGTGTACACCTCTGCTCAGGTTACAGCCAGGTTTCTTGAGGGAATGAGTTGTCACCAACACCTCTCTCCTTGGTATCTATTTCTCTCTTGTGGATGAGTATGTTTGGGGGGCAGGGGAGGAGGGGAACAGTATTCAAGATCCAGGACTGGGGAGAAAAACTCCACGTTTCCACTGATGGACAGCCCGACAGCGTCCTCAGAACTGGGTAGGGGCAGCTTCAAGAAGTGGAAACTCCCTGGTTCAGCCTCTTAGACCTCCCTACTCCCTTTCTGCCCTTGGCAGTGAGAACAAAGAAGGGAAATTTCAAAGGTGATTTCCAGGTTTCCAGAGCAAACTGAATAGTTGAGGATTAACTGTCAGGATGTTCAGTGACAGAGCAGGGGCACCCCTGAGGGAGGGTGCAGAAGGCTGGCTTGTCAGTGTCTCTACTCTTTTATCTTAGCATCTGAGGCAGACCTGATGCCACTGAGGCCTTGGAGATGCGTTGGCCAAAGGGGCATGTGATGCAGCCAGGAACAGAAACCAGAACTCAGCTGAGTTGCCTGGGCATCCAAGTCACCCTGGCCAAGGGTTTCTTCCACCTATCACTTGGCAAAGGCGCTGAAGCAGAGAGACATATGGCATGGTACCCAGCACTGTGCTCTGCCATGTGCCTGTGAACTCAGAACACCAGATGCCTCCAGGTTCCTTGCATTCTGAGAACATCGAGAGGGAGGCAGTATGTCTGGTAACAAGCCCTAGGAAGTGATGGACTCAGGTCTGCAAACTGAGCCACTTGGCTGGAAGGTTATTTTGGGGAAAATCTCTCTCTGAATTAGCCTGCCTTAACATGAAATGGGAGCTCTGGTGGTGTAGTGCCTAAGGCATTTGACTGCTAACCAGAAGGTTGGCGGCTCAAACCCACCAGCCACTCCTCAGAAGGAAGACTGGGCAATCTACTTCCGTATAGATATCACCAAGGAGGGGTCACACTGAATTGGAATCAACTTGATTCAGTGCGTTTTAATATGAAATACTGAAAAGAAAGATGCATACAAGAGAGAAAGTTGTATGCACCAGTCACGGTGAAGCTTGATCGGTAGGTAGATTTCCAGGGTTGAGTTGAGGAGTCGGCACAGGCCAATCTGGCAAGGGTAATCCTCTGCCACTTCCTACCTACCTCTTGTGCCCCCTGCAAAACCCTATCCCAACCTAAAAACAGAGTGAAACCAGGGACTAGGACTGGATTCTCAGGGTTGAAGTGGGAAGAGAAAGTGGATACCCAGGGATCTACTGGGGCACAGAGGGCATACTCACTTCTCAAGAGGCACAGGTAAAAGAAATTCCAGCACCCTATTACCAATGAGGGATCAGGGCTCTCAACACACATCTGGGCCAAAAGTGAGGGAAAGCAAAAGCAGTATCTGGGATTGTCTTTTGGCACTGCCCCCGCTCCTACTCCTAAATCTGGAGAGTTGATTTCAGAGCTCAACAATAAATTGAATTAAGTGTAATTACAGCCCTGATCTTCCATCTCATTCCTCCCCTGTGGGGGCGGGGAACGGGGAGTGGTCCAAGCAAATGTTCCCCATCCCTGCTTCCGGGGTTTCTGACAGTTCTCAGGCCACTGGGCTGCTAGCCTCACTCCACTGGAGGAGAGACTAACTGCTCCTCCCTCCCTCCTCCATAAGCTACACAAACAGCCCTCTGCTGCCAGGTGGGCAGGGCTTAAGCCCCGTGGCAGGACTATCCGAGGTGAGAACTCATGGCAGAGCACAAGCAGAGATAGCAGGAAAAGAAAAGCTGGGCATGAGCCCTCAGGACAGGGATTGAAGGAAGGCTTCGAAACCACTGATGCTGAAATAAGACTTTAATATGCACAAAGAAACCTCACGTTAGTGACAGAGAGAGAGAGAATGAGAGAGAGTGAGGGAGAGGGAGGAAGGAGGGTGGGGAGAACTGAGGCCTGGGAGGGCCCAGGAGGCCCAGGGAAACCAGAGCTATGGAGACAAAGGCCTTAGGGAAGAGGCAATGGCTGGGAGGGAAAGGAAAGCCAAGGGGTGGGTCGGGCAGGGAGAGGCCGGCCGGATTCCTTGCCGGGTAAGGGTCAGGAGCAGGGGTGGAAGGAGGCATTTGCTTCACAGGCTGGTCAGCATCTGGTGGGCCTCTGGCCTCTGCTTCCTCTGGTTCCCTGGGCCCTGTTCATTTCCTGCCCGAGCCAGAAGCCCTGGTCTGTTCCTTTAGATGTCTTTCCATGGGCAGAAGTACTGGACCTGTGGCAAAGAGAAAAACACAGGCTGTGATGACCTGGGGCCCAGATGGTGCCTGCTCTGTCTTGAGGCTCCCTGGACATGCCAGTGTCCATTCAACATCCACTAAAGCCTTCCTTCAGATTGACTGCAATTGTCTAACTATATCCAACTGTGGGGCTGACACAGGATTGGGCAGCATTTCATTCTGTTATGTACTGGTCACTGTGAGTCAGAGACCAACTCATGGCAGCTAACACCTCTGTGCCAGGTGCTAGTGAGCAAGACCCCTGGAGCTCCCAGTCCAGCAGGTCAATAGGCCACTTGACCACAGTGAGATGATGGCTCTGCTCTGCTGGCTGGGGTTCCCTGCTGCTCACTGCTCACCAAGACCCCCGGAGTGTGAAAGAAAAGTGGTGCTAGGCCACCACTCACTTTTCCTTCTTCTCATGACAAGCTCATTGTTTCCCCCCAGAGACCAGTGTGATCTAGTTCCTTGGAAGTTGAGGGGTGAGATTTGTTCTTCAGTTTTCTCATGGATTTGCGAAATCTGAGACCAAGCCACAGCCTGTGGTCAGCGTGTCCCTCAAGTCAGAGGTTACAGGGGGAAGGACAAGGAGAGAGGAGTGAGATGGAGGAGGGAAGGCAAGTTGAGACCCAGGTACTGGATGAAGAAATGGCCCTTCTCAGACCCAGTTCTTCTCAACCCAGGGTCAGGCGCTCCGACAGGGAAGATCCCTCAAGCCATCTGGTACGAGTTGGAAGGGAGGACAAAGGCCAGAAGGAGACCAGAGCAGGAGCTGAACTGTGGTTAAGCAGGCAGGCTTTGGAGTCACACTGGCTTGGTGCCCTGCTTCAGACATTTACTGGAGCTGTGTGATGGGGCAAGCTATGTAACCTTTCAGTGCCTCTGTGTAGGTCCTCATCTGTGAAATGGGGATAATAACAATACCTGGCTTGTGGGGGTTATGAGGGTTCGTGTAAGAAAAGGGTCTTCATTCAATAAACATTAGCTATGAGTCAGAGTTGACTTGACAGCATCTATTTTTTTGTTTATTATTACCTAGATAATATTGGGGGGTGTGGAGGTTGTAGGATGGGAACAGGGCAACCTGGGAGCCAGTGTTTTCTCCAGAAGAGTCAGAGGCCAGCATCAGGCCTGCAGGACAAGTGGGCAGAGAGGGTAGAGACAGCTTGTACCGCTGGTGGCCCTTCCTGGCACTGCTCATGACAAACTGGTACTCCTGGCCCAGGCTCTTTCCTCTTCAAGGCTAAATGTCTCTTTGCATTTGCTCAGGGAAGGTTCCTCTCTGTCCCCTCACTCACCCCTACACTGGGCATTTGATTCTCGATAAGAATGATGAAGGTCTCCCAGGCATCTCCCCCCTCCCCCCAACTGCCCTCTTCCCCTATCTCCCAGCCAGCAGCTCAGCAGCTGCAGTGGGCGTAGACACTGCTACTAGCTCTGGTCAGCACTGCCTGACCACTTCCCTCCCTTCCCAAGCTTAGGGGCTGCGGGGGGGGGGGCACCACCTGGGGCTGGCAGTGGGCCAGCAGCTCCTGCCAGCGGATGTAGGTCTGGGTGGCCAGGTCCTTGAGCTTGGTCCGGTGCATGGCCTGGGGGCTCTCCCGGATATGGGTGCTGATGTGGAGATCCAACTGCATGCACAGCAGCTGCAGCTCACTCTGGAGGGGGCAGGGCCATGAGGAAGCATGTGGCACAGGCCAGGCGCATCCCAAGTGCATGTGTGTGGGGGAGACAAAGCCAGAGAAAGAAAGGGATGTATTTGAGTGACCACTCAGAAGTTGGGCAGGAAGAGCAGGCAGGAAAGGGAGGAGAGGGTTGAGGCAATTGCTGGGGGCACAGGTCAGTATCCCTTGGGAACGCCTCATGGGACACTGGAGGGAGGAAGAGACCTTGACTGTCCTAGGTCTGCTTCGTCCTCATCCCCCACACTGTGCAGTTCCTACAGTGGGCTAGGCTCCATCTCAGCTGATCCCACATTGCTTGATGGAGAGGACACAGCTGGGCACCCCTGCCCCCCCACATACCAGACTCTGGGAGACTCACCCACTGGTCTGGAGTAATGTCCTGGCAGCTGACCACCACCCCGGCCAGTGTCAGCAGGCTGTGACACAAGTAGCAGACCTGGAGAAGGAATACAGCAGAAACAGCTCCTCTAAGTCCGCCACAGCAGAGCTGTCTTCTCCTTTGCCTCCAGAATCCTTGCCCTCAGGCCCAGAGGACCAGGGCTAGGACTCATCCCACCACTGGGCTTCCAGTGACAGTTCCCTGGGAGTCACCTTCAAGGAGGGCCTGGGCGTGAGCCCTCCCCTAGCTGAGTTCTGTGAATCCCCCACACCTCTGATGTATGAAGGCCAGCCCTCCCTTCCTTCAGAAAAGGAAGAACTCTCTGCCATCTAAATCCCACATTAGCATGTAACACTGTAACCCGAGGGCTCCCCCAGAGAAAGCCTGCAGGGGAGAGGAGTCTTCCACTCTGACCCTCAGTACAGTCTCTGTGGTCTCTGTTGTATGTGGCACACACACCTGTGGCCACTGATACTAGGAGCTGCTAGGCCGCATGGCTCCTTTGTGCACATAGAAAAGGAACCTCCTATGTGGGAACGTGGCCCACTCGGCACAGCGATGAGTCCACACAGCCCTCAGCAGGACTCCACCTGCCAGACATATGCACATCCCTCTCTGGACAGTCAGGCCATATTGACATGAGGAAGTGGGTGAAGAGAAGGGAAACACACAGGAGATATTTTGGGTTCAGCAATTATATACCAGTTACTCCTACCCACTAGGAGCTCTCATAATGTAGTGCCTAAGGCACTTGACTGCTAACCAGAAGACTGGTGGTTCAAACCCACCAGCTGTTCCTCGGAAGGAAGGTTGGGCAATCTACTTCCATAGTGATATTGCCTCAGAAACCCAAGGAGGGGTCACTATGAGTTGGGTCTGACTCCACGGCACATAACAACAACAACCTACCCACTGGACAAGGGTGAAAACAAGACCAAAGCCAACTTCATCTGATCAGAGAATGGTTTGATCCTATAGTACTTTTCGGTTCTGTTGTTATCTATTCATTTATGGGACATTCTCCTACTGTATAAGGAGCCATGGTGGCGCAACAGTTAAAGCGCTCAGTTGCTAAGCAAAAAGTGGTGGTTCAAACCCATCAATCACTCCTCAGGAGAAAAATCCTAGATACGTTTCCATAAAGATTACAGCCTAGGAAACCCTATGTTGTTGTTGTTGTCAGGTGCCATTGAGTTGGCTCTGACTCATAGCAACCCCATGTACAACAGAATAAAACCCTGCCTGGGCGTGCGCCATCCTCACAATCCCTGCTATACCTGAGCCCATCATTGCACACTATGTCAATGTATCTGGTTGAAAGTCGTCCCCTTTCTTGCTGATCCTCCACTGTACCAAGCATGATACCCTTCTCCAGGGAATGGTCCCTTCTTCTTCTTTTTTTTTAAATTGTGATTTGGGTGAAGATTTACAGAGCAAATTCACTTTCCATACAGCAGTTCACATATACTTTGTCTCATGTCATTGACCACAGTTTACCACAATG
>NW_006921604.1:6983744-7024623 GCF_000298275.1 Orycteropus afer afer
TTCCTATTTTGCTGAGAGTTGTGATCAGGAATGGGTGTTGGATTTTATCAAATGCCTTTTCTGCATCAATTGATATGATCATGGGAATGGTCCCTTCTAACAACATGACCAAAGTAGGCGAGAGGAAAGGAAACCCTATGGGGCAGTTCTATTCCATCATATAGGATTGCTATGAGTCAGAATAGACTCCACAGCATACCACACAATCTCCTATAGTATGGAGGATATGGAGTATGAAGAGTATCCCAAAGAGAAATGAGGTGGCTGATGTGAGGATATCCTGCTCCTGGCACTTGGCACTCCTGTCTATGGAGTTCTCCTCTCCTCATTCAGAGGTTCCTGTTGCCTTGTCTCCTTCAGACTCCTTGCCTCCAAGATAGAGAGGTGGCAGGAAACCACCCTGCACTTGTGTCTGTGGCAGATAGCCAGTGCCAAGGCTCACCAGGGCTCATGCTTGGCGATAATGGGGCTTGGGCTCAGAACCAGACCAAGAATGCCCCTGCTGCCTTCCTTATCATCCTGCCCTCTTACACACCTCTGAGGCAGACAGTGCCCAAGAAATGGCAGAAGCCTCTTTATGGAGATCTGGGAGGTTTTTTTAGGGCAGAAGCCAGAGACATTTGAGGGGACCAGACTTGATACTACATAGAGCTGCCTTCTTGAACCCAAATACCACAGTGTAAAATCCTGAGGACAGAAGCCACCTGGGCCTTCCCATCAGCAGCATCTGCTCTGACTGAGATGAATGCAGTCTGTTTTTCAACACAACAGCTCAGGCCCATAGGTGGCCTGACTCCATGTACCAGACTGGATGGCACTGTGAACAGCACCACAGAGAAGACAGAAAGGAAGAGCCAGGAACCCCCCATCCCTGCCTTTGGGAGTGCCAACTGGGTGCTGGGGAAGATATAAACTCTCAGCTGCCCCAACTCCACCTGCCAGGTCTCTGAAGCTGCCAGTACAGCTCTGAGTCACTAAGCCAGGCTGGCATGCTGGCAGGCTGCAATTGCTCTCCACAGAGATTCTGCTCTAGGGCTCCCCTGACTTCCTTCCCCACCCCGCAACCCGGCCTTGTTTGCAGGGAGGGTCCACAGGCCTTAAGACTCCCTCCAGACTTTGTGGTCCTGGCAAACAGCTCACCATCCCCTTCTCATAAAGTAGGCTCAAGGCTGTGTTGGGACTCTGCTGTCCTACAGAGATAAGAACTATGGGTGTTCATTTAGATACTCAACAGGTATTTACTAAGGGCCTATCCCTACCAGGCATCTCTACTAAGACATAGCCCCTCACGCTCAGATCGGAGGCAGAAAAGATGCTTCAGGAAGGCCATCACTTAGAAAACAAACACTGAATCCCAGCTTTCTGTGGCCCAAAAGGAGAAAGGGACCCAGTAGCTTTGGTGGTGGTGGTGGGGGGGGGCGGTGCAGCTCAGAAGGCTTCAGGGAGGAAGTGACTAAGTTAACCAAGGCCTCAAAGGAACAGCAGGAATTGAGGCATAGTTGGTCAAGTAGGGGTGGAGGTGGGAGGGAGGCAACGATTACAACACAAAACAGATTCTGATGATTGATGCAAGAAAACAAAGGCTAGGCATGTTGGGTGACCAGCAGGTGGCTGGCTGGGCTGGAGAAGGGGGTAAGGGAGTGGGCACCTTGGGGACAGGGCTGACAGCACCTTTAGGGTAGTGGGCAGGCTAGGCTTGACAAGGCTGTCAAGCAGGGAGGCTTCGTTGTGGGGGAGAGACTAGAGGCATCCAGGGGAAGAAGGTGATAGAATGCGGCCATATAGTAGGACAGGACCATACCAGAGTGGAAAAGCAGCTCTTTTAGGGAGAAAGGATTACAGATATTCCTCTCTTTGCTTTTTAAGATTATTTCTCCACAATGTGTGCTTTACTTATACAAGATTACAATGAATTTCTTCTTCTTCTCCTTTCTCCTTCTCCCTTTCCCTCTCCTTCCTCTTCTTCTTCTTTTTTTTTAATGTTTAAAGGAGATACTGCCAATGACAACTGACTGAGCTGGATTTGGTTGGGGTGGGGGCAGAGTAATGGATAGGAGCGTGACCAAGCTGTAATTCCCTTGAAAAGAGATACACATGTTCAAGACCCAAGCCCCCCCCCTTTTTCCCCCCATCAATCATAATCTTTTTGTGTGTGTGTGTGTGATTTGGGTGAAAATTTACAAAGCAAATACACTTTCTATACAGCAGTTCACATACACTTTGTCTCATGACATTGACCACAATTTAGCACAATGCAACAGCTCCCCTCATACTTCCTCCTGATAGTTACCTCTTCCCTGTGTCCATCCCTCCATGCACTCCTACCCCCTGAGCTGTCTCCCTGTGCCTGAGCAGCCCTTCTTTCTCTCATACTTGTTCTCTCCAAGGAGTGAATCTACCTCAGGTAAATGCCTGTCTATTGTTTGGCTGGAAGCCACAAGTGTGCATTCAATTCCAGACCTGAAGGGCAGCTAGCGGCCATAGTCTCAGTGGTTCCACCAGGCTCCATCGGGCCAGCAAACCTGTTCCCTGCTTTTTTTTTCCAAATGATTTTGAGTTTTGTTCCACATTGTTCCCCCTGTCTATCCAGGATCTCCTACAAAGACACTCTTCCAAGTGGTTGACAGTAGTAGCTGAGCACCATCTATTTCTTCTGGTCTCATAGTCATATAGGCTGCAGATTGGATGGTGTACCAGTCGCTAGGACTAATTGTTTCCATGAATTTTTGGTTTTCTTCATTCTTCTTGGCTCTGGACTAGGGGAGATCCATCGTTGCATCTAGATGGCAACTTGGAAAAGATCCCAGTCGCTACTCACCACAGTAGGAGGTGGAACAATGTTTTGTGTAGTATGTTACGCCAATTGAGCTTGATGTCCTCTGCCACTATGGTCCCGAGCCCACAGGTTCAACTACTCGGTCCCTCTGGGTAGCTGGCTGTGATCAAGCAGTGACTACACCTTGCCCCTTGTCAGCCCCATTATATATCTGGGAATTCAGACCATACACATAGTTATTGGACCACTGTCTGCCAATACTATACATGTTCTTGGGTACACTCTCCACTTCATATACATACCTAATATTTCAGCCTGTCCACCCATCTACCCGCGTTTACCGGGGCTCTTTTTTGAGGTGCAAAGCACTTGGCATTGACCAAGTTGGTGGTAAGAGGCAGGACTGTGGTTGTTATGTGCCGTCGAGTCAAACTCGATTCATAGCTAACCCCTCCTTGGGTTTCCGAGGCAGGATCACTACTGAAGTAGGATTGCCCAACCTTCCTTCTGAGGAGTGGCTGGTGGGTTTGAACCGCCAGCTGTCTGGTTAGCAGGCAAGTGTCTTAGCCACTATGCTACCAGAGCTCCCAAGAGGCAGGACTAGCCAAAGAAAATATCCAAGGGCAAGGGAGCCATGTGATTGGAGGATGGAAAATGGCTGGGAACGGCACTGGGTCAGTCTGCTGAGGGCTGGTGTGAAGGCCTGGGAGGGAGAGAAAGGTGTGCAAAGCCCAGGAAGGCTTGAACCTGGCTGGGTCCATGAGATCTCTTAAAAACTTTCACTTGTAAATATTCCCAGGAGCAGGGTTGGTGGCTGTGTGGCCCTGGGGGCTCAGAGGTGGATGGAGGTCTCTGCATTTCAGAGGCTGAGTGAGAACTGCACAAAGCCAGGGGCTAAAAGCACCCACTACCCCCAAGGAGCTTCCCTGGGATTGGTGCAAAGGCTGGTCAAGTATGGGGGGGGTGTCCCTGGCACCCCCCCCACACACACACACACACCTTTCCCTGTAGAATTTGTTTTCCTAGGAGGAGGACACTTTATCCCTGGAGTGGGAGGCATGATGAGGGTGGGCCCTAGGATTTGAGGAATGCCTTAGAGGAATACCCTGGAGGCAAATCTGTCAGCACTTTTACCTGGTGCAGGGCCCAGAGCTACCTGCTCTGGGGATTTATAGAGAGAAAAAAGCCTGCGTGTGCTCGGGTTTCACAACTTTATTCCTATGCTGATTCCCAGCATTGAATCTGGAGGGAAAATCCCAGGGAAATGATCCTCAACATGTTTTATTTGGGGGGAGGTGAAAAGAAAATGGTAGTCACGAACAAAAGCCCTGTTGACCCTATTTTATAAGCTGTCATTCCAAAAGGGAAGGGGAAAAAAAAAGTGTGCCTGCTACCTGGAAGAAAGTCGGGTGCATTTTCCCATTGCATTTGAGGGTGATCCCTGGAGTTGGAGCCTAAATGAAGGGATGCCTTTAAGGAAGATTGTGATCTAATTCAAGGGATGAATGGTTCCATCTGTGGCAGATTCCCTCACTTGGAGCACCACCAGGCACTGAAGCAGGGTTCAGCTGCTGGGGTACCAGTACCACTTCTGAAGAACAGTTTTACTTTTGGTAAAGAACAGGATGTATCCATACCGCCCTCCTTCCCTCACTTCCCCGAGGGCCACTGTCCTGGAAGTGAAGAGAGGTAAGGGAGGACATGATTCCTGACCAGATTGCAGGGGAGAGTTGCACCAGGTGGAAGATGGCATCCTCTGACTCCCTACCTCTCACCACAATCCTGCCCTTTGCCCTGTTTTTGTGAAGGTTGTTGTTAGGTGCTATCGAGCCATCTCTGACTCACAGCGACCCTAAGGACAACAGAATGAAACACCGCCCGGTCCTGTGTCAGCCTCACAAACGCTGTTATGCTTAAGGCCACCGTGAAGGTTCCCAACAAACCAAACCCATTATAGAGGCAAGAAATGAGCAGAGGTGGAGGCAGAACCTCTCATTTCTCTGAAAATCCCAACAGCTTCTAGGAAGTCAGAGGCTGGCCCAGAAGTACAAGCAGGGGTGGGCGAGAGCCAGGGGGCTGTTCCTGGCAGAGCAAGAAGGTAAACAGCCAGGTGGAGAACTGCATTTCCTGCTCCAGTCCAGTGTGACCAATTCTTGAACTTAGCAAGCCCATTCCTGTCCTGGCTGGTACTACAGAGACACTCTGCTAGGTCTTCTCTTTCAAGGAGGCAGGGAAAGGAGGCCAAGCAGAAGAGATAGGGCTGGTGCATGTCTAAACAGTGGAACCTGGGGTGTGGGAGATGCAGGACGGCTGTTCCACAAGCTGAGGCCCCTTCAAGTCTCTTAGAGTAGCTGAGTGTGGGAGAAGGTCGATGTGGCTTCAGAGTGAAGGAGCAGTTCAGAGGCCCTCTGGGAATGGTGGGAGCTCTAAGCCTTCCCAGGACTCCACTCAAGATCTTGTCTGAAAACATGGCCCTCGCTAGCACAGGGAGCACCCAGATTCCCCAAAGCTGGCATGTGAATGGAGACTCGGAAGCCCTCTGACTGGGAAATAGAACCCAGGAAACTTCAGTCAACAACTCAAGGGAGAGGCAGAGTCTGAGGGTGAGGAACGAGACGTGCCTGAACCCAATACTGACAAGACGGAACCATCCTCTGTCACTGCTGCCAGCAGGGCCTGCAGCTTCCACTTTCTGGGTCTCTCCCCAGAGAGTCTGACATAGCTGGCCCTTCTCAGAAGTTCTACAGAGGATACTCCCTTCCAAGCTCCAGAGCCTAATGCAGCCCTGCCTTATGCCCGGGGAAGGACAAGGAGGATGAGAGATAGGAGACAGCCTACTGAGCTTGTCATCTAAGGGAATGGGGAAGGGGAAAGGTCATGTCTCAATGTTCTGGTCCAGCTAGTTCTGACCCCAGGAACCACCAGCCAAGTCTTCCAAGTCAAGAAAGAGTCATTTGCAGCCCTTTTGTCATAACATTAAAGGGAAAAAGAGTGTATATTTCCCAGGAACTTCATCATTGAGAAAATTCCCCTCTAGTGAATGCCAAGTGGGGGCAGGCTCTGGGCTGGGCTGTTTAGGATTAAAATAATAACAATAATAATAAAAGACAGAAAGGAGGAGGCAGAGGATCTCCCAGGAAGCCATTTGCCCTGGCCAGAACATTATGGCTTCTCCCACCTTAGGTCGTAACCAACAACTCAGACCTGCAAGCCCTTTCCCAGGAGGCTGCTAGGCAGGGTGGGGATGAGAGATCTTGCCATTAGTGGGAGGGCCTTCAGCCAGGCTCTGGGGGGCAGCTGCTGTGGTAGGGAAGAACTAGAACCGACCCAGGAACACCTGCTGGGAAGGACTGAGACTAACCCAAAGGATGTGGAGCTTCCGGCCAGGCTGCTGGAAGCCTGAATCATCTCACAGGAAGCTAGCCATGAATGCTTGTTGGTGCCCAGTCCCCATGCTCACATGGCTCTGGATGGTGGCTGCCGTGGGAGTCATTCATTCAATCCAGCCTGGCTGGATTGATCTCAGCCCCATCTTAAGGGCCAGCCTAGCATGACTCTTGACTCCCAGGAGAATTCTGTCCTCAATCCTATCACTGCCACATGTGGGTCCTCTCAGGGTTTGTTCCCTTGGAGGTGCTTAGGTGCAGGCATATGTGCTGCAAAGCAGCTCCAGAACCAAGCTAGTCTGGGAAAGAGTGAAGCTCAGCTGGTCTTCCTTGGGCCATTGCAGACCACTGAAGATCAGAATTCCTAAAGCTGGCCAAGATCCTTCTTTTTGTTCTTTTATTAAATTTAAACCTATACTACTGCTTCACAGCTACCTGACTGTGGAGTATGCAATGAGGTGTTGGCCATCCCCACTTTTCAGCAGATGTGGAAGCTGAAACTTGGACAGGTCGACTTGTGTGCACAACTCCATGACCAGTCAGGGTTAGGTCTAGTCCAGAAGCTGATTCTCTCTTTAGCTGAACAACCTCCACTGTGTATACGAGAGAGAGAGAGAAAAAAAAACCCAACAAACTGAACACTATGGACATCCATCTTCATCAGAGAGCAGGCTCTTCTGCACTGAAGAACAAGGGTCCATGGGCCTTGTAGAGGCAGGAGAGGAAGAGTCAGAGGCTGTTCATCCAGGGTGATGAGGAGTGTCTTTTTCAGCCTAAGCCCCAAGGGCCTGGTCCAGGTATTCCACCACAGATTGGACAAAAAACAACAACAATTAATAACAAGTAATCCTGAGCTCTGGTAGCGTAGTGCCTAAGGCACTTGACTGCTAACCAGAAGGGTGGCGGTTCAAACCCACCAGCCACTCCTCAGAAGGAAGGTTGGGCAATCTACTTCTGTAGTGATAGCACCTCGGAAACCCAAGGAGGGGTCTCTATGACGATGGCATTTAACAACAACAACAACAACAATCCCAAGGTAGGGCTACTTGCAGGCCTCAGGTCAAGGGTCTGAGCCTGGTGAGAGAGCCAGAGCTCTTCTGGCTGGTGTGTCGGTCAGGACACAAGATGAGAGGGGATGCATTTTTGGAGTACATTCACTCTAGCCCCACTCTGGAGTGTAGTACCAGCCCCCTCTAGGAAGCCATTTCTTCCCTGCCTCCATGAGCAAACTACATGGCCTAGTCCTCTTGCCCCTGCTGTTCTCGTTTCAAAGGGACACTCCTTTATACTAAAGAAGCCAGCAGAGGGCTGTGTCCAAACTGCTAGTCCCAAAGGAAACTGGACTTTGGAAGTGACTCTGACCAGGACAGATCATCGGTCATAAGTCCCCAGTGAGTGGGATATGACAAGGCACACGACTACTAGGAAATGAGGTGGGTGACACATACCTCTTCCTAGCCCAAGGTCCCTGAAGGCACAGGGCAGAAGCCAGAGAGCAGATGTCACAGGCAGTGCCTGCCAGACTCACCACAGGATTTACATAGCAGGACACTAGATTCTGTAAATGAAAGTGCTGGGCTGGGTGTAGGGGTGGGTGGAGCCCTAAACATGGTGCAGAGATGAGGCCAATTTAGGGTGATAGGAAACAGGCTGGCAGCATCTGGACAGGAACAGGACTTCCGGCTCAGCTGTTGGGAATGGCCACTGCATGGAAAAGTTACTATAAGGGTGGGCCCCAGATGGGCAGAGAGGCAAGTGTGTCTGCTGAGGCTACTGGAGGGCCTAGGAGGAGTAGCATGTGTCTACACCCTCAATTTCTGCAGGAATACAAGCCCCTTACCTGCTCTTCAACCACCCTCCCCCAAAAAAAAACAAACCCACTGCCATCGAGTTGACTCTGACTCATAGAGACCCTCACTTGGTTTCCAAGGTGGTAAATATTTACAGAAGTAGATTGCTTAGTCTTCTTTCTGCAGAGTGGCTGATGGGTTTGAACCACCAACCTTCTAGTTAGCAGTCAGATGCCTTAGGCACTGTGCTGCCAGAGCACCTTTCAACCACCTCAGAGAGTGAATTCAGAGCTGAAACACCCTTAGAGTGGGATTCTCTTGGGATTGAATCCTGAGTGACCCGGGTCCCTGCTCTTAGTATTGGGGACAGGAAGGAACTAGGAGGCCACAGCACTGGAATGGGGAAGAGATGGGAGCTAGGACAAAAGCAGGAAGACTGATGGCTTTTTGTTACTGTGGATCTGAGGCAGGGAGGTTATCTCAGAGTATCTGACCCATTCCTGTGCCTACACTGGGAGGAACCAAGGGGTGGCCAGCAAATTTTGCTAGAGTGCCTCCACCCAGCCTACTATTCTCTCCCTCCCTTCTGGAGGTGAGTAGTGGGGGAAAAAACAGGTAGAGAGGGATTGGAAGGCTCTTCCTGCTCCTCTAGCTAGGGACTAGGGACACTGACCACAGGGGGATCTGGACCAGAAAACTCAGCTCTGCCAGCCGCCCACAGAGGGGCAAGATTCTTAGTAGGTCTGTGTGAGAGTCTATGTCTATGTGTGGACATGTGCATCAGTGCATGGGTGTGAGTGCATGAGTGTGTGCACAGGGCTGTGTGAGGGGAGCAACTGAAAACCAGCCAGGGTGTAAGGATGGATATCCTCCAGGGATGAGAGGCCTCACAACTCCCTTTCCTTAAAAGCAACAGCTTCCTCCTCCCTATTTCCCTTTTATCTTTCTCACTCACTAAATTGTCTCCTAATGTGTTGGCATAGCTGGAGCCTGGGAAGCACTGCTCTCCTTATAATCCCCACAGATATCAGAGTATAGGGCCACTGCCAGTGGCTGAATAGGGGGATGCCCTGAACATCTAAGGTTTCTGCATGCCCAGGATCCATTCTCTTCCTTTGTACAAGTGTCCCAGCCTCTGTCCGCTATCCCAGCTCAAGTTGTTCCCTGGTGGTGACTTCAGCCTTGACTCCAGGGGAGGATACATGACCCAAACTGGCCAATCACTGTATGCCAACATGGCAATGTGATTGGCTTAGAGATGGGCACATGATCCAAGTCAAGCCACTGAGACTCAAGTCTGGGACTTTGGTTAGAACTCTAGGAAAGAAGCTTCTTCTTTCCCCCTGGCTAGGGTTACCAAAGGCGCTCTGGTGGCATAGTGCGTAGGGCATCTGACTGCTAATCAGAAGGTTAGTGGTTCAAACCCACCAGCTGCTTGATGGAAGGAAGATGGGGCAATCTACTTCTGTATTTACTGCCTTGGAAACCCAACAAGGTCAACTATGAGGGAATCAACTCAATGGCAGTGGGTTTGGTTTCTGGTAGGGTTGCTGAGGATAGGATGTAACCCTGGAGTTTCTTACCACCAGGAGGGGAGAGCCTGCCTATGAATGGGACCAAAAGGGAGAGCAGAGAGATGAAGAGAGCAAAACTGAGGTTTCACAACATTGTTTAGCCTCTAAACAATGTGTGATCAGATCCCCTGTGCCTGATGAGATGTCCTGGACTTTTTAGGAGTTGATTTTTGTGTTTCTCTCACTTAAGAGTCCTGACAAATACAGAGGTGTAGGGGTAGAAAAAGTAGTGAGCAGAAAAACAGTTGAGAAGGACATGGTCTACCTGGCAACTGTTCCTTAAGACTGAGAACTATGTCAGAACAGTGCTAGAGGGACCTTACACACCTGTATTCCTGGTCCCCCTCAGGTGTGCAACTGGGAGCTGATGCCCAAGTTACTCAGATGCCCCACTTCGAAGGGACTGTTCTTTTCCTTACACTCTGGGCTGGCTCAAGCCCAAAAGAAGAAGAGGCAGAGTAGTCAGGGCTAGGGGTGAGGGAGGTATATAAGGGTCTCCCATGTGGGCTGTACCTGTTCAGGAGCATTTCAATGGAGGTCATGGGGGATGGGATTGAGATAAGATTCCAGACCCAACCCTCAGAGGCAACTCAGTTTAGGTGTGTGAAACACCTTGTACATAAGCCAATAACTAAGTTTACAGACTGCCACGAATATAGGTATTCCAGGACAGCAGAGACAGGCTAGGAAGTGCCAGGAAGAGCACCTCTCTAGGGTAAGGTGAGGGCTGTGCCAGGCCCTGAAATACAGGTGATCAGAAAAATGGGGACCTGGGGAGGAGGCACAGCGAAAGTAGACATGGATGTTGGGATGGAGGGCTCCTATGAAGGACATCCAGCACAAAGGGTTAAGTACTCAATGATTAACTGAAAGCTTGGCGGTTTGAACTCATCCAGATATGCCCTGCAAGACAGGGTTGGCGATCTGCTCCCTGCCTTGAAAACCCTATGGAACAGTTGTACTCTGTGTACAAGAGGAATCAATAGGACAGCAACTAAGAACAATAGCTGGCTTGAAAGAAAAAGTTGTGGTTTGATTCACAGGAGTGACACTATATGGCTGAAGCAAGATGGAGGCCTGGGATGCCAGGGTTTGAATATGATGGGCTAAGCCTGAAAGGAGCAGTGGTGAAAGCATTTGTCTGCTAACCAAAAGGTTAGCAGTCTGGACCCACCAGCTGCTCCATGGGAGAAAGATGAGGCAGTCTGCTTCTATTAAGATTTACAGCCTTGGGAACTCTATGGGGTAGTTCTACTCTGTCCTACAGGTTCACTATGAGTTGAAATTGACCTAATGGCAAAGGCTTTTTGTTTTTCTTTAGGGTATGTCTTACCACAAGTGGATGGCTTTAACAAATACAAATGTATTCTCTTACAGTTTAGGAGGCTTGAAGTTTAAGTTCAGAGTACTGGCTGTAGGGGTGGTAGACTCTCTCTCTGGATTGTGGGTGGAGGCCCCTGGACCTTGGGCTTCAGCTCTGCCTTCCAGGCCCACTGGAGCAATCTGGAGGCTTCTTCTGACTCACGTAGCTATAGGGGCTGACAAACTCAAGACTAGCAGGCAGTATAGCAGACTGCTAGCTGTGAGGCTTACAGATCCAAGATCGGCAGGTAAAATGGCAGATTGTTGGCTCACAAGCTGTGCAGGCAACTATCCCAACATCAGCAGATAATACTAAGTGTGAGGCCACTGGCTGAAGCCCAGGAACTGGAGATGATGATCAGCCAAATGCAGGATCCTTTCCATATATACTGGAAGCAGGCCACACTTGCCTTCAAATGATTAACTGCTCCCAGTAGATTCCACTATGGGGGTGATTACACCACATCTAGTCTCATCATGGGGAATAACTATATCACAGCTGCCAAGCCAGTCAAAATCATGGCCCAGTCAAGTTGACTCATGACATTAACTACCACAACAAACTAAGGGTTTATTTTTCTTAAGTAAGACTGGGAAGAAGATAAATCCAAGAACTGTCCAGGAGGATTTAAAGGACAGAGACTGAGTGCTAGATCAGAAATGCTAGGTGGGCCTACATGGGGTAAAGGAAGGACCACTCCTAGGGTGAGGGATGTCTAAAGGGTCCCCAGGGGAGGATTGGGGCCTGGGTGGGGCAGGGCAGAGAACAAGCCCAGAGTTTGTGACCCCACAGGTGGGCTGCATTTGAACAAAAGCTGCCTAAAAAATTCAAGGCTTATCCTTCAGCTCTACTCTGTCACTTCAACCACTGTTCATACACTTGCAAAGAAGCCAGAATTCCTAGGACCAGAAACAATGCTGACTTGGGCCCTGTGTAGCCATCAGATCCTCAGAAAGACTGACTCTGAAGAGGCACACCAGCTGCTTAGGTGATGTGGGGCCAGTTCAGAGATCTTCCCAGAGGCATCTCTTTGAGGTTTATTTCAGAAGACGCCTGATGATCCTCATTTTTGGAGGAAGTAAGGAGGTATCAACCAACCATAGACTATGGGATCTGTTAGTGGAGGAACCCAGGAGTTCTAAATATTTATTTTCAGTTCCTCAAAACCAGTTTCTTCCCAGGCCTCCTAACCCTGGCCTGACCGAGGTCTCAAGCCCTGAGGGAACTGGCTCTCCCTGACATGTGGGAGAGGCTGGAAGAAAAGGATGGGTACAGAGGCGGAGTGCAGGTAGGGAGAGGCTCTGGCTCCACCTGTCTTTCTGGGTGGCACAGGACAAGGCTTCTGCTCAAGCCAAGTCTGAGGGAATAATGTTCCCTTGCTGGTGAGGGTGTTAAACATGCCAAGGAGGAGGGCAGAGGCAAGCACGGAACTGCCAGGGGACAGCAGCACCCTCCCTGCTCTGCTCATGGAGAGAGATGTGTGTCTCTCTACTACAACCTGGCCAGGTCACACCCCTCACTGAAGACTGCCCTTGGCAGGGCCACCCAACACAGTGACAGGGCAGTTGCAGTCACAGCAGCAAAAGCAAAAGCAGTAAAACTTGTCCATCAGCTCTATTAACACACATGGGCACACCACAAAGATATTCAGCAGATGCACACAATGCACTCACATACAAACACATGGCAGACCCACGCGCTCTGCACAACTTGTGCAAAGAGGCCAGGAGTGAACTTAACAGAGCTTTAAACAGCAAGGGTGGATTTTACCCTAGAGCACCACCCAAGCATAGCAGCACACACCCCTCCTCATAAAATCAACTGTTTACAAATATAGCTTCTCCTCCAGTAAACAAGCCATCCGCAACCCATGACAGCACAGGCACTGGGGCCCAGGTACAGTATTTATCATGAAGAAACTACCTGGAGCCATTGGCAGCCTGGCCGTGGCTCATTCGGGTGGCGCTGACTCCTCCGGCTGGTCCAGGTGAAATCAATGTATCACAGCTATAGAGACCTTCAGTAAGCCTTGTCCCATCAGGACACTCACCAGGCTGTGAAGGGAGACATGCTCGGGAAGCAGGTGGGGGGGTCACAGGAACCAGGCTTCTGGTACCTCAATTCTACCCCAACTCTGGGACCTTCTCCCTTTGTGGACCCTGGTTTTCCTTCCATATTGTGGGAGACAATCAACTTCCTCAAAGGTCCTAAATTTAATCAAACTGGGGGAAAACTTCTGTTTCTATAAAAAACCAAAACTAAACTCACTGCCATCGAGTCAGTTCTGACTTATAGCAACTCCCATTGGGTTTCTGAGGTGGTAAGTCTTTATGGAAGTAGATTGCCCCATCTTCCCTCTGTGGAGTGGCTGGTGGGTTTGAACTGCTAACCTTCTGGTTAGCAGTAAATGCCTTAGGTACTGTGCCACCAGAGCTCCTTCTGGTTCTATATACCTTCCAAATCCCTCAGGGGGTGGGGGGACAACAGGAAAAGATTCTATTAATGCAGCATAAGGCAGAAGATGGGGCAAAGTAAAACAACTGCGAAGTATAAATAAAGACATAATTTACAATGGTAAGCAAAATATAAGTAATGTCAATAAAAGTGAACAGGCCTGACTCAGATTGGATCCAGTCCCAATTTCAGTTGCCACTAAGTCAATCCTGACTGATGACGACCCCATATATGTCAGAGTAGAACTGTGCTCCATAGGGTTTTCAATGGCTGGCTTTCTAGAAGTAGAGCGCCAGGTCTTTCTTCCAAGGCTCCTGTAAGTGGACTCAAACCCCCAACCTCCTGGTTAGCCATCAAGCACATTAACCATTTGTACCACCCAGGGATTCCTTCAAATTGGACAGAACACAACTAATCAAAATCTGGCCAAATACTGTTTATACAAGTTAGCTAAAAGAAAACAAATTGCTCCAGGAAAAGCATGGTTCTGAGTTGAACAGCTGAGCTGGTAGCTCTGAGGAGACAGTGATAAATTGAATCAAGTTATGCAACATTTGTCTGCACACGGGCCAAAGGAACAGAGGCCCACAAACCAAGGCCTGGGAAGGTGCTGGTCTCTTGCAGAATCGCTATCCATTGGCCAAGAGGAAGCATATGGAGGCCATCTCTTGGAGATCACTCCTGTATTAAAACATCCTCTCCCACTTCTCTAAGCTAAACAGAGCACCTGCCCCTCCCTGGATGTAACAGACACCCAAGGATCACTCTGACCCAGATGTTTACCCTTCTCTGAGAGCCCAGCTCAAACCAGGCAAGAACAAGGTCACCAATAACCACCACCAACAGGCTCATCAAACATTCCTCTCCTTATTCAAAAGCACTTTAAGATGCTAAAAGTATTCTAATCAGCAGGACCCCTCATTAAGAAATGTTGTTGTTGTTGTTTTTGTTTGCCATCGAGTGGGCCCCGACTCATAGCGACCCCTCCTTGGGTTTCCGAGGCAGTATCACTACGGAAGTAGGATTGCCCAACCTTCCTTCCGAGGAGTGGCTGGTGGGTTTGAAACACCAGCCTTCTGGTGAGCAGTCAAGTGCCCTAGGCACTATGCTACCAGAGCTCCTCATTAAGAAATAGGATTCTTAAATACCATACAAGCACTGCCATGATTTGCTAAGTGACTTTGACTTTAGGCTAGGACAATCAGCCAGGTCCAGGAGCCCCCTCCACTACCCGCCCCCACCCCTCACCCAATGCAGTGTTGTAGCAGGAGCTTGTTGCTTCTTTTGTTAAAATAGTTGGTGGTTAGCTTTCCCAGGCAGGACTCTACCTAGCTCAGGTAATCCTTCTGTACTGTAGAGCATTTTACTGGAGAAGCCCAGGCTACACACCCTTAGGGCCTTAATGTAACAAGGATTGGTCAGGTGTAGGACACAGGGGAAAGTTTCTGGTCAAGAGAGTGGAAGTCCAGAATAGGGTGGATGATAGTTCAGAGAGAGTTGCTGTGGAGTGGACCCTGACTCATGGTGCTCCCTTGTGTGTGGAGTTGAACTGCTCCACAGGGTTTTCAAGGCTGTGATAGCCAAGCCTGTCTTCCAAAGGCAGCTGTGGGTAGGTTCAAACCAGCAACCTTTTGTCCGCAGTGCTTAAAACCCAAGGACTCCCAGCGAGGGACTAAAATTGAATTCATTCATTCATTTCTTCACTCATTCAGCAGTCATCAAGTTCCAAATATACATTACAAAGCTGAGAGACAACGTCTGAATTCACAGTCTAGCTGGGGTTCAAAACCCACTGCTGTTGAATCGATTCTGACTCATAGTGGAGATGGAGTAGAACTGCTCTATAGGGTTTCCAAGGCTAGCTGGGGTTACAGACAAGACAATGGAGGATTGGGAAGGCTGGGGATCAGTGATAGAGAAAGAAATGTTCCAGGTACCTAGGAGCAGCTTCCCTCGCCTGGGAGGAGGAAGGGAAGGAAAGAGGGTAGAAGGCTGGGAGCTTCCCCGGGGGAGTAAGGAGCCTGGCCAAGGCCCTAGGCAAAGAGAGGAGGTGGGGCGACGAGAAGGAAAGGAGGCTGGCAGAAGTGTTTATTTGCCATGCAGGGTTGGAGGAGGGCTGTGCTCCTCACAGTCTCAAGCTGAGCCGGAAATCTCCCAGACGAGTGAGCAGGGCCTGGGGGATGGGCACGCGTCAAGAGGCAGGCAACCCAGCACAGCAGCCCAAGAGTTGGGAAAAGCGGCCATTTCCTCCATGCTGGGTCACCTAGGCCGACCTCACTGGCCTCAGTTTCCCCACTGCATCTCAAGGATTAAGAAGTCAGAGACTTTGAGCTCTAGGGATAAAAGGCTCTGCAGAAGCCCAGACCACCACTCCCTGTAAAACAGGGTGGATGACGCCGGCCTCCCTTTTTGGCTGGTGAGTAGCCTGATCACCTTTGAAGATGAAACATGCTCAGGCCTAATGAGGAGTCAGTCTGCTTGTAGTGGGAGGGGGGCTGGGCTGCAGGGATCCCAGTCACCTGCTCCTGCACCAGGCCTCTCCCTGTCAGAATAGCACCTGGCCCAGAGGGGCAGAACATGCCTCATTTCTAACTTTTCAGGTCCCTGGCTACTTCTGAGGAGACTACTCAGGCACCCCACCAGCTCCCTCTTCTACCCTCTCCCTGTTCCCCAGGGGCCCTTTCCCTCCATCTGCTATTGGTCTAGGCTGCAGTCAAGGTTCTCTGAGAGTTGCCTCTACCTCATTTGTCCCCTCCACTGGCCTTGGTGGTTCAGTGTTAGAATTCTCTCCTGCCACCCAGGAGATTCTGGTTTGATTCCTGACCATCGTACCTCTTGTACAGTCACACCACCTGTCTGCTAGCGGAGGCTGTACATTGCTATGATGCTGAACAGGTTTCAGTGGAGCTTCCAGACTAAGTTAGACTAGGAAGAAAGGTCTGCTGATCTATTTCTCAAAGTCAGCCAGTGAAAACCCATGCCTCACAACAGTCCAATCTACAACCCATCAAAGGGATGGCCAGGACTGGACCGTGTTTGGTTCTGTTGTGCATGGGGTCACCATGAGTCTGGGGCCGACTTGAAAGCAGCTAATAGCCACAACCAAGACATACAGTTACCTCTATGTTTCCAGACCAAATAGGTTAATATATGGCAGTTGACTGTTGTTGTTGTTATGTGCCGTCGAGTCAGACCCAACTCATAGCGACCCCTCCCCTCCTTAGGTTTCCGAGGCAGTATCACTACGGAAGTAGATTGCCCAACCTTCCTTCCAAAGAGTGGCTGGTGGGTTTGAACCGCCAGCCTTCTAGTTAGCAGTCAAGTCTTAGGCACTACGCTACCAGAGCTCCTATGACAGTTGACTAGGGAAGGCTTTTTACAGCTTGTGAAGGTGCTCTGATGGTACAGTGGTTAAGGCATCAGGCTGCTAACCAAAAGGTCGGTGGTTAGAACTCACTAGCTGCTTCACAGGAGAAATATGAGGCAATCTACTTCCATAAGGATTTACGGCCTTGGAAACCCTATGGGGCAACTGTACTCTGTCCCATAGGATCCCTATGAGTTGGAATCAATGTGATGGCAGTGGGTAGGTTTCACACATGTGAGAACAGTTCTCAAAATAAAAGATACCCTCGCCCATTTATTCCACTCTTTTCCCATCTGTCATCAGATGGGTATTGAAACAAATGAACTTCTGGTCTGGCAGTAACAACACCTCTACTAGGTAGGGTCACAGCTATGGCCCCAAGGTACCTGGATGTCACATTCCTTGCTTGGTCAGGCATGAGCCTCTTCTTTTCTTTCCTACCACTCCCCTTCTTCCTCTCCCATTTTCCCCTCTCCCTTGCCCAAGCCAGGACCTGTCCCCCTGTGCCTTCCTCAGACAGACTAGCAGCTTCCCTTAGCCACACACCTCCCCAGGAGAGTACCCCCACTTCCTTTGTAGAGGCCTGGATACACTGGACTCAGGCTCCATAACTGGCTCTGGTTTCCTGGGAAATACTTGGCAAAAGAGAAGGGAGCACGCAGACAGCTCACACTCCCCTGGGAGGCAGCAGCCTCGTAAATGCACTAATATTAGGCACAACTGAAAGACAACCTTCTCTACATGTTTCAGAAGAGGACTACACACCTGGGGATTATCATATCTTCTCAGTGGTTAATTTGTGTTCATTAAGTAATTAATTTGTTTATCTGATTTGCAGAATGATGCCCAAAGGTTGGACTTCTAGATCATCAGCACTCGACCTCTGAGTGAGCCTTTGGAACACCTTCCTAAATTAGGAAGATACTTATCTTCATTCTTCATCCCCCCTCCCTCCCCCCAGTCCCAGGGGATAGGAGAACTCATGGAGATCCATTCCTCATAGATGTAGGTTTAGGGCTACTACTCTGAAGCCCTCCCAGGCAACCATCCCTGCTTTGACAGTCATGCCAGGGACCCACAGGCCTCACCATTTCAAGCCCTACAATCCCCAGGTTCTGGGGCATCTTGTTACCCCTGACTCCTACCAAAGCATGACTTTCAGGGAAGCTAAGCAATGCCTGGAAAGTCAATTAGGAAGACCTGGGGAAAGGCCAAGGACTCGTCTCAGTGACAACCACAGTGGAAAACAATAAGGCAGTCACATCCAGCTCTGCCCTATGAAAATGTGCATCTCACATCGAGACATGTCCTTGCACTTCTCCTTTAACATCCCTATCCTACACCCACACCAGCATGGAGCTCCTGCATCCTCTCCAAACTGTAAGTCTAACTGAGAACCCAAAGCAAACAAAGCCACATTAGGCTATAAAGGATACAGTAAAACAGCATAGAAGGATCAGGCACACATGTGATCTGCACGCCTTTGCACCCAGCACCTCACTGTGCCTCTGTGAGGGGTGTGGGCATGGGCTAATTATAGGCTATGGGAGATAATGAGCACCTCCTTGAAACAGAGAGGAGGCAGCTTGTTGGTATCTGCCCTTTGTGGCCCCAGGGTGTTTGGAGGACTGGCACAGTGAGGACCTGAACGCCGTGCAAACTGGACAGCCCTGCTGTCCTCCGCTACTTGAGGGACAGTGCTCTGGCAGAGGTGGGCATTTGCTGGGTGCTCACCTTGTGGTCCAGCTCGGTACTGGCCTTTGGCTGTTGCTCCTGACAGGGTGGCAAGGTCCCAAAGCTGGAGCTCAAGTATTGCCCAAGGGATGACGGCCTCATGAGGCTCAGGAGCTGGCTGAGTGAAGACAGCTGGGGAGAAGGGAGGCATCACTCACAGAGGGCAGCAGCAAGCTCTCAGGGCACTCGGGGACTCTTGGTCTGGACACCTCTGCTGGCAACAGTGGGTCAGAGTGCAGGCTCTGCAGCCAGACTGCTGGCTTCCAACACCTAGAGCCATCTTGCCATTAAGAGTCAGCTATTAATTAACCTGTCATAACCTGAATGTTCTCATCTGAAGAATGGAGACGACCAAGACACCTTCTTGCCAGGACAGGAGACACACACACACACACACACACACAGTGGGGCGCAGAGTGCCTGGCATGCCCTTAAAGAGGTGAACTATGATGCTCTCCATCAACTCAATGCCTGATTCACTCCCCAGGAGTAAACAGACACTCATGGTTTAGAAGAACCAAAACCAGGAAACAAAGTCTCCTCTGCCATCAGGCAAGACCCTTCCCACCCTGGGCTGTTCTTCATCTGCTGACCTGCTCTCCTTTCACCTCTACCTTTTCATTTAATGTGTTATCGTGGGAATTTTAAACATACAGGAAAGAAGAGAGAATGCCCATCATTCCTCCTTTCCTGTTTCATCTCTCTCCTGCCCCCTTCACCACCCTGCTTTTCACTCAGTTTTTCTTCTGGAGTATTTGAAAGCAAATCCAAACAAACATCATATCATTTTACCCATAAGGAATTTCTAACAGAAGAAGATAAGGATTCCCCCCCCCCCAATACAACTGCAATACCCATTATCATGCCCAACAAAATTACAAAGAATCCCTTGGTATCACCTAATACCTGTGGTTCAGTTTTCACTGATTGTCTGAAAAATACAATTTTACAGGCTGTTTATTTGAATGAGGATTCCCCATAAGGTGCACACATTGCATTTAGTGGATGTTATGGACTGAATTGTGTCTCTCAAATATGTGTTGTAACTTCTAACCTCTATGCCTGTGGGAATGGGTTGTTTTGGTTATGTTAATGAGACAGGATTACTATAGGGTGTGTCTTGAGTCAACCTCTTACAAGATATAAAATGAGCAGATTAAGCAAGCAGAGATGGAAGAAGATTGATGCCAAGCTGCATGGAGAACCAGGAAACAGAAGCTAAAAGAGACAAGGACTTTCCCCCAGAGCCAACAGAGAGAGAAAGCTTTCCCCTAGCGGCTTCATGAATTGGGACTTCTAGCCTCCTAAAACTAGGAAAGAATAAATTTGTCATTGTTAAAGCCATCCACTTATGGTATTTCTGTTATAGCAGCACTAGATAACTGTTGTTATGTGCCCTCGAGTCAGACCCGACTCATAGTGACCCCTCCTTAGTTTTCCAAGACAGTATCACTGTGGAAATAGATTGCCCAATCTTCCTTCTGAGGAGTGGCTGGTGGATTTGAACCTCCAGCCTTCGGTAGCAGTCAGTGCCTTAGGCACTACACCACCAGAGCTCCCAACTTGATAACTAGACAGTGGAAATGTCACTTAGTCTATCCACAATTTTCTCCACTACCACTCGCACTCCTGTTTATTTTTTGGAGAAACCATCCACCCTCTCTGAACAAATGGGCTGTGAACCCCTTGGGAGAGAGTGTTGTCTCATAAATCCAGATGTCTGCAGCCTGCTATTCCTTCCGGCCCCACCCTTATGCCTGGTTTGGACAGCCTCAGCCTAGGCCTAGCCCCTGCAAGGACTGTCCAGCTGCCTTGGAGTTCACTCCTGGCTGGGGTGGGGGTGGGGGAGAAAGGCAGGCTCTGAGTGCCTTGCTCCTCTGAGGCCACTTGCAACCCTGGGTGGGGGTTGGGGGGACAGAGAAGCAGGAGTGAAGGAGCAGAGCCAGGGCAGTTCACAAAGGCATCTTTAGATCTGATAGGTGGGGGGCTGGCCAAAAGGGCTAGGGGCCCTAGCCCCCAAGTCTGGCTCCCAGATGGAGCCCAGCCCTGCCTGGCACACCTGGCTTCCTTGCTGTGACTCATCACAGACACCTGCTCAGCACTGTGGCTGCCGCAGGCTCAGACAGCCCAGGTCTCACAAGAACAGCTGGGCTGGGGGCTAGGAGTCAGGCCTGAGGCATCTGGGATTGGGCCAGGGCTTCTCAGGCCAGTGTCTGCTCCCTTCGAAGGGGAGGAGAGGAGGAGGTAGGGGAGAGAGAGGGAAGGTTCCGGGCTGCAAAGAGGCACGGTCTGGAGCTTCACTAAAAAACCATAGCTCTGCCCACCTTGCTCAGGCCTTGGAAGTTTGGGGAGTAGTTTCCAAAACAGCCTTGCCCATTCAGGGCTCACAGCTGTGCAAGCATGAGGGCCAGGCTCTGCAGCCCGCTTCTTGGAGCAGGCCCTCCAGGCAGCCGCGCCCCCAGCTGCTGGCCTCGGACCGCCCTGCTGTGGGAGCTCTGGGTGGGGCCTTTAGGAGCACAGTGACAGCAGCTGCCTTGCTCCTGTATTTTCCCTTCAATCCATGAAAACAGCTTCAATCTGCCCAGAGCAGCAGGCAGTCTCTCCCTCCATCATTTGCCGTGCTGCCTTCTGATTGCTTATTTTCTTTTGCTTCCAGCTTTGGGCAGCCAGAGCCAGTCCCTCTCCTGCAGACACAACCCTTTTTTGGGAGCAGGGCTTGTTTGGGCCCTGTGCGTCCTAGTGGGGCGGGAGCCTGACCAGTGCCCTCCCCACCCCCACCACTGGGAGGTGTCTTTGCAAACACTTCCTGTTACTTAGGGCAGATGCCTCCAGGCGAGAAGCAAGTGATCACCCAAGAGGTCCTCCTCTAGCCTTCACAGACTGGTCAGTTCGCAAGAGGAAGAACTGATTCCAGTGGGGTAACTGTTTACTTAGCACATCACACCTATGCTTGAAGCTGGCAGAGGGGCCGATTCAGCCAGAGGAAAAAGCACAGGTTTCATGTGTCTGCAAGACCCTGAATGTTCTGGCCGCTTTACCTCTGGGAACTCTAATCTTCTACTGTACCCTTGCACTCTCCATCCCAGCCACAATGACCTTGCTCCTGCTCCCTGGAACCTTAGCCCTGACTAGCTCTTCTGACCAGATACTGCAAAGCCACTCCCCTCTTCTCTCCACCTTTGCTGCAGTCCCACCTTCTCAGGGGGGCAGCCCCAGCTCAACCCCTGCCCCTACACCACCCCTTACTTGCCAGTTCCCTCACCCGACTCTACTTTCTTGTGTGTGCCTTCTAACATACTATGCAATTTACTTGTTTATTATGTGTATTATTTATTATCTGTTCCCCCCTCCTTTGATAAAGTGTGGAGAGTTTTGATTTCTAATATCCTGAGCCTAGCACAGCACTGGCAGGCAGTATATGTTTAAGCAATATTTGTCAAATTGGTCAAGTGAATGAATGAATGAACAAATAAATCAACAGCAACTTGAGACTCATCTAACCTTTCGTTAGTAGATGTGAAGCCTTATCTCCCTTAATTTTGGCCATTTGCAGCCCATGTTTTCCCAACCCCAAACTGGAAGACATGGTCTGTCATGAGGTTTGCCTGTATTGCAAGAGGTGAGCTGGGATAAGGATGTCCAGGAACAAACCCCTGATTTCCTCCCTAAGCCTGTTCCACTTGTGTCTTGCCAATCTCAGTAAAGGTTATCTCCACCCTACCAGCTCCACAGACCTTGGAGTCCTTCTTGTCTCTTTCCTCCCACTTCCCACATCCTGCTGGCTGTACTTCGGAAATCTACCCAGAATCTGACCATTTCTCACCAGCTACTGCCCTCTCCCCAGGCCAAACTGCCATCATCTCTCACTAGGATTATTGTAATCACCTCCTAGCTGGTCTCCCGACTTCCTCCCCACCTCCAGTAGTCTGTTCTCAACACAGCAACACAATAGCTAGAGTATGAGCGATGTGGACTATTAGCTATCACAACTGGATCAATAAGCAACATCATGATAAATGGAGAAAAGATTGAAGTTGTCAGGGATTTCATTTTACTTGGATCCATGATTAACACTCATGAAAGTAGCAGTCAAGAAATCAGACGATGTATTGCACTGGGCAAATCTGCAAAAGACCACTTTAAAGTGTTAAAGAGCAAAGATGTCACTTTGAAGACTAAGGTGCACGTAACCCAAGCCATGGTATTTTCAATAACCTCATAGGCACGTGAACGCTGCTCAATGAATAAGGGAGATTGAAGAATTGATGCATTTGAATTGTGGTGTTGGCAAAGAATACTGAAAATACCATGGACTGCCAGAAGAAGGAACAAATCTGTCTTGGAAGAAGTGCAGCCAGAATGCTTCTTAGAAGCAAGAATTGCCAGACTTTGTCTCTCATACTTTGCTCATGTGGTCAGAAGGGACCAGTTCCTTGAAAGATATCATGTTCAGTAGAGGGTCAGCAAAAAAGGGGAAGACCCTCAAGGAGATGGATTGACACAGTGACTGTGATGATGGGCTCAAGTGTGGCAGAGATTGTGAGGATGATGCAGGACCAGGCAGTGTTTTGTTCTGTTGTACACAGGGTCACTATGAGTTGGAGCTGATGGCACTTAGCAACAAAAAACAATGGGGAGCACATGACAAGTGGAAAGGAAGAAGGGGCCTGTTTCAGTCAGGGGCCACCTCACAGTCAAAACTGTGCAGAAGGAAGGGGAGGGCAGAGAAAAGCAGGGAGGGCTGGGGTCAGCTGTGCTGAGAAGTTGGGACAGGGGGGCAAGTGGATTTATGTGGGTGGGGCTGTGGGAATGAGGGCGGGCCCCTTGAAAGTGTGTTTTAGGATGAACCACCAGACAGGACTGACTGGAAAGAGGAGTGGCTGGAAGCCAGACACCTGGATGAGGTTGGGGATAGCCCTGGGCTCTAGGCAAGGAGGGTCTGGGCTGGGCCTGCAGTGGAGGTAGGGGAAGGGGCACTTTGGAAATGCATCTTCAAGGCCAGGGGCAGGTCCATTTCAGTCCTTCCCTCATTCTCCGCTGCCACATATTTGTCACGACTTTGCACATTCTGTATCTTCTGCCTGGAAATCCTTTCTCTTCTCTTTGCTGTACAAGCACCCACTCAGCTTCTCTAGGAGGCATTTCCTTGCCCTCGGCAGTCAACCACTCAGCCTGGCTCACTCCCCACACCCTCTCTTTTGAGCATTGTTTAGGCTCTGTCTAGCCAGTGAATAGTGCCTCCTCACAGCTGCTTCCCAGCACCTAGTTCACAACCGGGCGCAGGTACACACAGGCAGACACAGACAGATAGACTCGTGTCATGGAAAAGCCCTGGAACTGAGGATGAGAAAGGCAGGGTTAGACCTGGCTCCCCACTGCCTGGCTGTTCAGTCCAGCCCAGTCATGCCTAGACTGCCACTTGAGCGTGTGCCCAACAGCCCCCTGTCACTTCCTTTGGCGTGACTGAGAGCTTCTGGGATCAGCTCTCTGGTAGAGGTATCACCACCCCAAAGCATCCTTTTCCAATCACCTTCCTATCGGCTCCCCTCCAGGCCCAAGCGACCCAGTTCTTCCTCCATAATCTTTCCCTTTGCCACTCTCTGGCCTCCACCAGGAACACAGGCCCCAGGCTTCCCTCACTCTCCTATGTGCAGGCTCTGGCCAAGGGGGGAAAAAAAATCAAAACAAAATCCCAAACCTTAAGCTGACCCTGACATTCCAAGCAACCTTGTCTTTCTGGTCACTGCTTCATCAGTGTGTGTTACCCCTACCTACCCCACTGTTTCCAATCTTCCTTTTTTCCTACCTTGACACTCTGGCCTCCCCTCCCCCCACCACCTGCTGACACTGTGCTTTGCTCTCTTCAGGGCTCAGTCGCTGCCTCTAGCTAATGCCAATCCCTCTCTCTCAGGCTGCCTTCCTGATATTCCAACTGCCCACTAGTCTCTTGTCTTCTCCCTTCTCTGCGTTTCTGCCTGCCCCTTACCTTCTCCTGCTGGCTCACCTCATGACATGACTTGGTCCCTCCATTCTCTCTTTATCCCAGAAATACTCTGCTGTCAAGTAACCTTTGTGTATGTCACTTCCTCACCAGCCCCTCCCAAGGCCTCTGTCCTTGAGTTGGCCTTGGGTACATTCTCCCTAAGCACACCGACAACTTGCCCTCGGTGTTCATTCACCTCACAAATGTGTACTAAGTACCCAGCATGCTCCAGGCACTGTGCTAGGTGCCCAGGGTCAGTGGTGAACAGAAAAGACTGGGTCCCTGTTCTTAAAGAGTGTTCTACTGACAACTGGACAGGAGTGGAACACAGACATTAAACAAATAAGAAAACATCAGGAGGTGAAAGCCACAAAAAATTTGAAACAAGGGTGATAGTTAACAGGAGGTCAGGTAAGGCCTCTCCTTGAAGAGGTGACATTTTAGCTGCAATCTGAGTGACAAGAAGCTCCAGCCATGCTATGTCCTGGGGAAAAGCATTCAAGGCAAGGGTGGCAGCCAGGGCAAAAGGCAAGCTGAGCTCACGCTGACAGCCCAACTCAACTGGTCATCTTTCTGAGGTCCTTCTCTGTTCCATGTAGTCATAGCATCTCAGACTCAGCCAGTATGCCCACCTCTCCCCAGAATGGTGCTAGAACCCTCCCCCAGCACCCTGGGCAGGGGGTTCGTAGGCTCTGCTTGGACCCCTCCAGGGACAAGAGATGCATGACCTCTGGCCTTAGAGTGCCTTGCTCTTCTGGTGTTGCTGCGCTTGCTTCAGGATTCAGTTTCACCCAGCAACTCCTCTGGGATCCCAGGGAGATTCCTGGGAAGCTGAGAGCATTCTCAATCTGCCTGACATCCATTCTGTGCTGATAGTGACCTGTGCTACCCCCAGGGCCACTGAAGTGACGTTCTCTCAGCTGCAAGGAGGCTGTAGTTAAAGCTTCTTGGAAAGAAGAGGAATGGGAAAGGGAACTCCAATGCCCTTGCTGACCAAAGAATGTCTATCCCTGGGGCAGAAGGGACACCAGGAGTGTGCAGTTTTAATTTAATAAGTTTTTTTTTTAATTATTGTTTTTCTACCTATAAAAAGTAATCAGTGCTTCCAGCTCACTGCTCCATCCTTGGAGCCCAGCACGTAGTACACGCAAAAAATATTTGTTGAATAGAGGACTACGAGTAACAAACCAAACACAGCCTTGCTCTCTTGGTCTGAGGCTACTAAGCTTTGGGAAAAGCATCAGGAGCAAGCAGGCCATGGGGATCACCGTTTGCCCACCTGGCATGCCAGCCAGCTGGTTGAAGGCCAAGACTTACCTGGCTCTTCTCTTCCCAGAGAGGGAGTGTCTCTTGCTGGCCTAGCAGTTGGGCAATGACCAAGAGGCTGAGTTGGCTTCGAAGCTGCCTGTGAGAGAGGAGGAAGAAAAACTGAGAGAGTGCAACCATCTGAGAAGAAAGTGGGCAAAAAGCCAAGGTGCTTGTGCGCAGAGCAGGACATGCACAGAGAGCCACTCCTCCACTTTTGGACCCCAGCAAAGGGTCTCTTCTTTTAGTTTAGAGCAGCTATCACTTATTACATAAAGTAGTAAAACATCCATGATGGGAAAGTGAAAACATAAGTAAAAAGAACAAAATTGAAATCAATGGTAATTTCATAGGTTAGCGTATTAGTGCTTTGTTTTTTGATATATATATATATATATATACACACACACACATATATCTATATACACACATATACACACACATATATCTGTTGTTGTTGTTGTTATGTGCCGTCGAGTCAAACCCGACTCATAGCGACCCCTCCTTGGGTTTCCGAGGCAGTATCACTACGGAAGTAGGATTGCCCAACCTTCCTTCCGAGGAGTGGCTGGTGGGTTTGAACCGCCAGCCCTCTGGTTAGCAGGCAAGTGTCTTAGCCACTATGTTACACACATATATCTAGGAATATATAAAAGACACAAATAGCTAACGCACTCAACTGCTAACCAAAAGGTTGGTGGTTCTAGTCCTCTCAGAGGTACATTGAAAGAAAAGCCTGGACATATACTTCCGAAAAATAAGCTCTTGAAAACCCTATGGAGCACAGTTCTACTCCGATATAACTGGGTTTTTTTTTTCCTATATATATAGGTACATGAATATTCAACCACTTTTTAATAGGTCTTTGGCTTTTCTCTGCAGCATTAAAATCATTCAGCCCATTTAGATAAGTAAAAGGTGGGTGACCTGGCCTGGTGAGACCCAACTTGGCTTTATGTGTTTTGTTTTGTTTTTTAAATTGTGACTTGGGTGAAAGTTTACAAGCAAACTGGCTTTCAGTTCAACTGTTTCTGTATGTTTTGTAACATTGATTGCAGTCCCCACAATGTAACAGCATTCTTCCCAATTCTTGTGTTTACCATTTCCCTTTGTCCTTCTTTCCCATCCCTTCCTGCTTTCTGAACTTTGTCCCTAGGCAAATGCTGCCCTTTTGATCTCCTATGGTTGATTATTCTAAGGAGTGCTCTCCTCTCTGGTATTACTGTTCACCTTACAGGCCTGCTATACTTTTGCTGAAAGTTGAGCCATGGGAGTGATTTCATTTTCAGGGTTCAAGGGTGACTAAGTACCATAGCCTCAGGAGTTCCACTAGTCTACATAAGACCAGTAAGCTTGGTCTTTTTTATGATTTTGAGTTTTGTTCTACATTTTTCTTCCACTCTATGCAAACTTTTTTTTTTTTTTTGTCCCCACCAGCATCCAGTGACATGACTTTCTTTTGGGAGATCCTCTCCTCACTCCACCCAAAACCGGGCTCCAAGGATAGGCACGTGAGCAGGCCTGGTCCACCATTCACAGTGCCTGAGCCACCAAGCCTTGGTTGGAACTATCAGGAAGGGTGGCCCTTTCCACCAGGGCTGCTAATCTAGCAGAAATATTATCTGACAGCTGGTGGTGCCGTTTGTACCTCCTTGTGGGGACAGCCTGGAGGATGAAGCAACAAGTAGGAAGGCAGAGACAGAGACAGAGACCTGACAAAGCCCAGAGCCAGCTGAGCCTGAAGCCACAATGGACCATTCAGTAAGTTGTGTGAGCCACAAAAGTATCTTTTTGCTTTTCTCAGCTTGAGTTGGGTTTCTGAATCTAGGCAACAAACAGCTCTGATATACCTAAGGTTAGAGCTATTATATCCTCTCTTCTTCAGAAGTGAAGATCTCAGATCAGTTTTTCCAGTGCTAATGTAGGGAGTTCTGATCTTTTGAGTTCTTGAGGGTTATGCTGAGTAAAAAAAGAGGGAAGCGGAGAGACCTAAACAGGAGACTGGAGGTGGCAGAAGACTAGGAAAGGCTGAGAGGGAGTGATGGGAAGTGGGGCTGAGAGGACTGCGAGATGTGGGCCAACAAAGTAAAGCCCTTTTGCACCCCACTGGTGCTCCAAAGGTGTTCCCTCTGTACTCCTGTCACATTTTTGGCACAGTGTCCTCCCCCCAAAAAAACAAACCCAACTCAATGCCATCAAGTAGATTCTGACTCATAGCGATCCCCACTGAGTTTCCAAGGCAGTATATCTTTATGGAAGTAGGTTGTCCCATCTTCCTTCTGCAGAGTGGCTAGTGGGTTTGAACCACTAACCTTCTGGTTAGCAGTCAAATGCCTTAGGCACTGCACCACCAGAGCTCCTTAGTGTCCTCTCAGGACCTGGGTTTTTGCCAGGTTTACCCTCAAAGAATCACCATTGGACTTCTGACATGATGCCAAAATAGGTAGACAAGCTATACAGACCCTCTACAACAAACGAGAAACCAATTGAAACAGAAACAGATAATGCTGGAACCCTTAGCTTTGAAGGGAAGGATAAAAAAGTGGATTAAATACCAACTAGTAGAAGAATCTGAATGAAAACAGTGAATAAGGAGACAAACAGAGCTATGGACTGTTGGCTGTCCTGATAGGACAGACAAGTTGAATATTTATAAGTGGCATTCTGATCCAGGCAGCAACCTACGAATGGCTCTGCTTGCCGAGGACTGCATGGGCAATTGCACCAGTGGCTGATGACTAGAAAGTAAAACAGTGAAAAAGAAGACAAACAGAGCTGTCAACTATTGGCAGTCCTGATGGTGCAGCCATTTTGAATATTTGCAAGTGACATGGCCATTTTGAATAATTCCAAGTGGCATTCCAATCTGGGTAGCAACCTAAGAATGGCCTCTGCTTGCTGAGGACAGCATGGGCAAGCGGACTAGAGGCTGATGACTAAAAAGGTGTAATAATTCTCCTGTTACCCTTGTACCTTACACTCTCTTGGTGAATGGAGGTTTGGCCATTTGCCACCTCTACCCACCTTCTGGACTGGCAGGAATTCCATTGAGGTCTGGATACCCTGCAATCAGCTGCCTTCTGGGCAGGCAGGAACTGGTCTCAGGACTAGGTGCTCTGTTCCCAGCCACCTTTTAGACCAGTAGGAATTTTTTTCTGAGGCCATATATCCTACATCCAGCTGGCTTTTGAGATGGCAGGAACTTTTTTTCTGGGAATGGGACCTTGTTCTCAGTTACCTTTTGAGACAGCAAGAATTTTATCTAATCTATAAGCCCTGCCCACAGCTGCTTTTTGAGCTGACTGGAACTCCCTCTGGAACCAGGTACCTTGTTCCCAATCACCTTTTGAACTGGCAGAAACTTTTTTTGGGTCCAGGAGCTCTGCCCACAGGCACTGTCTGGATCAGCAGAAACTAGTCTGAAATCAAGTGCCCTGCCCCCAGTTGCCCTCCTGAGTAAATAAGAACTAGCTCTGAGATCAGCCACCTTGCTCCTATCAGCATTTTGGGCTGGCAGGGACTTTTGCTGGGTCCAGGTGCCCTACACCAAACCCCCCTTTGGAGATGGCACAACTCTTCTGGGAGTAGAGGCCCTGTACCCTGCTGCCCACTGGGACAGCAGGAACTTCTTCTGAGACCAGATACCTATCCCCAGTCACATTCTGAGCAGGCAGGAATTCCTTCTGGAACCAGATGCCTTGCTCCCACCACCATTTGGGCCGGCAGGAACTTTTTTTTTTTCTTTTTCTTTTTATTGTGATTTGGTTGATAATTCACAGAGCAAATACATTTTCCATACAGCAGTTCACATACACTTTGTCTCATGACATTGACCACAATACACCACAATGCAACATCTCCCCTCCCACTTCCTCCCGACAGCCACCTCCTCCCTGTGTCCATCACTCCATGCACTCCTGAGGTGTCTCCCTGTGCATAAGGAGCCCTTCTTTCTCTCATGCTTGTTCTCTCCAAGGAGTGTATCTACTTGAGGTAAATGTTTAACTCATATGCCTGTCTATTGTTTGGCTGGAGGCCACAGATGTGCATTCAATTCCAGACCTGAAGGGCAGCTAGGGGCCACAGTCTCAGTGGTTCCACCAGGTTCTATCGAGCAGCAAACCTGTTCTCCGCTTTTTTTTTTTTTTTTTTCTTTTCCCAAATGATTTTTAGTTTTGTTCCACATTGTTCTCCCCATTTATCCAGGACCTCCTACAAAGATCTTCTTCCAAGTGGTTGACAGTAGTAGCCGGGCACCATCTAGTTCTTCTGGTCTCATAGTCATATAGGCTGCAGATTGGATGGTGTACCAGTCGCTAGGACTAATCGTTTCCATGAATGTTTGGTTTTCTTTATTCTTCTTGGCTCTGGACAAGGAGAGACCCATTGTTGTATCTAGATGGCATTTTGCAAGCTTTTAAGATCCCAGTCGCTACTCGCCACAGTAGGAAGTGGAACAAAGTTTTGTGTAGTATGTTATGCCAATTGAGCTTGATGTCCTCTGCGACTATGGTCCTGAGCCCACAGGTTCAACTACTCAGTCCCTCTGGGTAGCTGGCTGTGACTAAGCAGTGACTACAACCTTGCCCCTTGTCAGCCCCATTATACACCTGGGAATTCAGATCATACACATAAAGTTATTGGACCACTGTCTGCCAATTCTACACATGTTCTTGGGTACACTCTCCACTTCATATGTTGTTTTTGTTATGTGCCGTCGAGTTGGACCTGACTCATAGCGACCCCTCCTTGGGTTTCCAAGGCAGTATCACTACGGAAGTAGATTGCCCCATCTTCCTTCCGAGGAATGGCTAGTGGGTTTGAACCACCAGCCTTCTGGTTAGCAGTCAAGTGCCTTAGGCACTACGCTACCAGAGCTCCTATCTATCTATATATATACAGATATAGTAGTTAAGGTTGTGTGTCAACTTGGCTGGGCCTGGTTGAGTGGCTGGACAGCTGGTGGTAGTTATTCCCCGTGATAAGGCTGTCAATGAACTCCATGGTGGGATCTACTGAGTAGCTGCTTTAGGGATATGGTCTGTTTCCCATACATAAGCAGCAGCTTTGGGCACGGTCTCTAGTTTATGACACGCTTGGACCCTGCATGTAGCTGAGTCATTTTTCAGCAGCCTGCTAATGCTCTGTGGATCTTGGGACTTTCAATGGACTTGAATTAGTGGCCTGCCATGTTGTTTGGTAACACTGGGACTGTGCCTTTGTATTTGTCAACCTGGGGTTTGTCAGCCTCAGCTGCCAGTAGCTGTCTGAGTGAAGAAAAGCCTACGGCTTCAGCGGGTTGGGAGCAGAAGGCAAAGCTGAAGCCCAAGGTTGAGGGGTTTTCATCTAGCTGCTAGAACCTGGCACTTTGAACTCAGATTTAAAGCCTCTAAACTGTAAGAGAATAAACTCCTATTCGTTAATGCCATCTTATTTGTGGTATCTTCTGTTAGAGGGGCATTAGATGTATATATGTATACATATATATATATATTTCCAACCTATATAGGAATTTTTCTTCCCCTTCCCTTCCATCCTTGGTAACTAACAAAGAAAGTTTCCTTCCATGTACAAATCTTTACTTGACTTTTTATATTAGTGGACTAATACAGTATTTGTCCTTCTGTGATTGACTTATTTTACTCCATGTAACATTGTCCAAGTTCATCCATGTTATGTGGTGTTTTGCAGATTCTACATTTTTCTTTAGGATTGCATAATATTCCATTGTGTGTATGCACCACAGTTTGGTTATCCATTCCTTGGTTGATGGACACTTGGGTGGTTTCCATCTCTTTGTTATTGTGAATTGTGCTGTGATGAATATGGGTGTGCATATATCTGTTCATGTCCTGGTTCTCACTTCTTTAGGATATATACCTAGTAATGGGATTGTCGGATCAGATGGTACTTCTATTTCCAACTTTTTAAGGAATTGTCATACCAATTTCCACAGTGGGTTTGTCATTTCACAGTCCCACCAGCAGTGTGAGAGAGTCCCAATCTCTCCACATCCTCACTAGCATTTGTTATTTTCTGTCTTGTTGAACTTTGCTATTAATGCTGCGGTGAGATGGTATCTCATTATTGTTTTGATTTACATCTCTCCAACCACCTCATGTGCATGTGAAAGCTGGATAATAATTAAGGAAGACTGAAGAAGAGTTGATGCTTTTGAGTTATAGTGTTGGAGAAGAATGCTAAGAGTAGCATGGTCTGCTAAAAGGACTAATAAATCTGTCCTGGAAGAAGTGCAGCTGGGTTGCTCCTTGGAAGTGAGAATGACCAGACTTGTCTCACCTGCTTTGGCCATGCTGTCAGAAGGGACCATTTCCTGGAGAAGGATATCATGCTTGGTAAAGTCCTGGGTCAGCAAAAAAGGAGAAGGCTCTTAAGATGGATCAACACAGTGGCTACAATGATGGGTTCAGGCATAGCAAGGACAATGAGGCTGGCAAAGTACCAGGCAGTGTTTCATTCTATTGTACACAGGGTGGCTATGAGTCAGAGCCACCTCAACAGCACCTAACAACACCAACAACAATGGCTAATGACTGTGAACATTTCTTCATGTGTTTGTTGGCTGCCTGGCTATCTGTTTTGGTGAAGTGTCTGTTCATGTTGTCCTAGCAGAAACTTTTTCCAGGTCCAGACACCTTGAACCTAGACATATTCTAGGTCAATAGAAACTCTTCTGAAATCAGATAGCCTGTCCCACGTTCCTTTCTAGGCAGGCAGGAACTAGTACCAGGACCAGTTGCCCTGCTTCCTATTGACTGCTTGGCCAGCAGAAACAGAGCCCGAGTGCCCTGCCCCCCACCCCAGTTTTGTTTTTGTTTGTTTTAAAATTCTTCTTCTTTTTTCTTCATCCTTTCTTTTAATATTTTTCTTTTTCTCTTCCCTGGTTCTTTCCCACACCCTCTTTGCCTAGCTCCCTTCTTTTTCCTTTTTGTTCTTCCCATCCATTTTTTTCTTTCTGCATTTTTCTCATTTTTTTTAAATTATTATTTTTCTCTTGTTCTCGTCTCTTATTTCTTCCCTCCCCAGATACTGTTTTTTTTTTCTTTGTCCTTCTTTTATCTTTTTTTGTTTTTAAAATTTTTCTTTTCATTTATTGCCTTTTCTTTCTTTTGGTGATTGCTGCTGTTTGTTTATGCAGTTTGTGTTTTTTGTTTTCTTGTTTTTATTTTTTGGTTTAAATTTTTTTTCTGTCTAACCACCTGAAAGACAGCAACCATGCTCACACAACCCAACCACACCCACACCTCCTGAAGCCCCACATAATGGGTGAGGACTACACCTTACTTCTGCACCAACTGATTGACAGATGGCAGCCAATGCCATCCTAACTTACCCTCAAATGCTCTTCATGAACAGCTAACAGACATCTGTGTACACACTCTTACCCTCTACCACACCCATTAGGAGACAGAGAGTGAGTGCCTAAGTGCTGCCAACCTGGAAAATGTAGTATAATTATAAATAAAATGACATCACAATATGTTGAAGACAACTGACCATCCCAGTTCACACAAAGAAGCAAGACAAAGTAGTACAAAAAGGGGCCAGGATACAGACCCAGAAAACCTCCCTGAGTAAGAAGCAGAATTTGAAACACCTCATAAGGAATTCAAAATAATTATATTTTGCTACCTTCAACAGACTGAGAGGCAGATCAAGGAAAACACAGACAAAATTCTAGAACAATTTGGGAAAACGCTATAAGAACAAACTGACAAAATAAATAAAAACTTAGAAACCATAAAAAAAAAAACAACAAATAGAAATCCAGAAGAATACTACTAAGATTTCAGAAATAGATAACACATTGAATGGGCAAAGGAGTAGAACTGAATCGATGGAAGATAGAATTAGTGAGACTGAAGACAAATCTCTCAAAACTGATTTGTTAAGAGATCAATCTGAAAAAAAGATCAAAAGAAAATGAAGAAAGTCTAAGATTCACATGGAACACCATCAAGAGGAATAACTTACATGGAATTGGAAGTTCAGAACAGGAAGAGACAAAAACAGAGAAAACTGTCAAAGATTTGTTGGAAGAGAACATTTCTAATATGATGAAACAAGAGAAGATATCCATTCAAGAAGTTCAATAAATCTCAAATAGGTTAGACTCCAAAAGAAAATCACAAAGGTTAATTATAATCAAACTCACCAAAACCAAAGAAAAAGAAAGAATCCTAAAGCAGAATGGGAAAAATGAAAAGTTACCTATGAAGGGCAACCAGTAAGATTAAACTCTAATTTCTTGGCAGAAACCATGAAGGCAAGAAGGCAATGTGATGACATATATATAAAACCCTCATACAAAATAATTGCCAATTAAGAATTGTATACCCAGCAAAACTGTCCCTCAAATATGATGGTGAAATTAGGACATTTTCAGATAAAAAGAAATTGAGGAAATTCATTAAAACCAGACCAACTTTACAAGAAATACTAAAGGGAGTCTTTTGGACAGAGAACTAACAACAGCAGGCAACAGCCAATGATTCACACACAGGACAACATAACCCAGAAATCAACCCAGTTATAGAAGTACCCAAAGAAAAATAAGGTTACAAGACTGTAAGCAGGAAGTCAGATACATCAATTGGTAAATGAGGACAACTACAAACCAAAAGGAGCTCTGGTAGCATAGTGCCTAAGGCACTTGACTGCTCACCAGAAGGCTGGCGGTTCAAACCCACCAGCCACTCCTCGGAAGGAAGTGGGCAATCCTACTTCCGTAGTGATACTGCCTCAGAAACCCAAGGAGGGGTCACTATGAGTTGGGGCTGACTCGACGGCAAACAACAACAACAACAACAAACCAAAAAGACAGAACTTCAAAATGGTGAGGAACTAAAAATAATTGTGAGATAGAACAGACTGTTCTAAACTTTAGATAAAATAAATCACGGAGTAACCTCAAAGAAAATTAATAAACTTTTACATCAAAATAAAAAAAGAAGAGAGAGACAAGTATTTAGCAAATACCAAAGCAGTATCAATGAAGGAAGCAGTAACAAAATTCATAAACAAAATGACCTCAGCACAGAAAATTATATAACCCACTGCTATTGAATCAGATCTGACTCATACGACCCCTCCTTGGGTTTCCAAGGCAGTATCACTATTGAAGTAGATTGCCCAATCTTCCTCCTGAGGAGTGGCTGGTGGATTTGAAACGACAGCCTTCTGGTTAACAATCAAATGCCTTAGCCACTACGCCACCAGAGCTTGGAACAGAGAAATCAGCAACACCACGAAAAAGCATAACAAAATGATAGCAATAAATTTATGCTTGTTGATAACTATACAGAATATAAAGAGATTAAATACACCACTCATGAGACAGAGACCTGCAAACTGGATAAGAAAACATGACCCATCAATATATGTTGTCTATAAGATACTCACCTTACACAAAGACAAAAATGTCAACTAAAAATCAAAGGTTGGAAAAAGATGTATCAAGCAAAAGGCAATCAGAAAGGAGTAGGAGTGGCAATATTAATTTTTGATAAAATAGACTTTAAGACAGAAAACACCATAAGAGACAAGGAAGGACATTATATAATGATTAAAGGATCATTTGAACATGAGGACATACCATAATAAACATCTACGCACTCAATGAAAAAGCCCTACAATACATAAATCAGACCTTAACAGAACTGAAAAGACAAATAGATGATTCCACACTAATAGCAGGAGAGTTTAATATACCACTTTCAATGAAAGATAGAACAACTGAAAAGAAACTCAACTAAAACACAGAAGAACTAAACAAAACAATAAATCTATTTAACCTTATAGACATCTACAGAGCACATCACCTAAGAATAGCACAATATACATTCTTTTCCAGCACACATGGAACACTCTTCAGGACAGACCATATGCTGGACATAAAGCAAGCTTCAATAAATTTAAAACCACTAGAATACTGCAAAGCATGTCGATCAACAATGCTGTAAAATTAGAAATCAACAATAGGAAGATAAATGGAAAAAGAGCAAACACATGGAAACTGAATAACACCCTCCTTAAAAACAACTTGGTAATGTTGTGTTATTGTTATGTGCCGTCAGTTGGGACCCGACGCATAGCAACCCCTCCTTGGGTTTCTGAGGCAGTATCACTATGGAAGTAGATTTCCCAACCTTCCTTCTGAGGAGTGGCTGGCGGATTTGAACCACCAGCCACCTGGTTAGCAGTCAAGTGCTTTTAGGTACTACACTACCAGAGCTTCCTCAACTTGGTAATAGAAGAAATAAAAATGAAATTAAAAAATTCCTTGAATCAAATGAGAATGAAAAGACAACTGTTCCAGTTACCGAGTACTGCTCTGACAAGAATACACCACAAATGAGATGGCCTTAACAAACGGGAGTTTATTCTCTTACAGTTCAGAAGGCTAGAAGTCCGAGTTCAAAGTGCCAGGTTGTAAGAGCTGGGTGAAAGCCCCTTGGCTTGGGCTTCAGCTCTGCCTCCTGCTCCCAACCCACTGAAGCTAGAGGCTTTTCTTCACTCAGACAGCTGCTGGCTGCTGAGACTGACAAGCCCAAGGTTGACAAATAAAATGGCACAGTCCCAATGTTACCAAACCACGTGGCAGACCATTAATTCAAGTCCATTGAAAGTCCCAAGGTCAGCAGAGCATGGCAGGCTGCTGAATAATGACATGGCTACATGCAGGGTTCAAGTGTGCCATAAGCTAGAGACCGTTTCCCAAGGCTTCTCCTTATATTCAGGAAGCAGACCACATCCCTAAGGCAGCTGCACAGCTGCTCACAGTAGATTCCACCATGGAGTTGATTACCAGTCTCATCATGGGGAATACTACATGCAGCTGCCCAGCCACTGAACAAGGCCCAGCCAAGTTGATACACAAACTTAACTACAACAACAACAAACCAAAATCCTTGGGACACAGCAAAAGTGGTGATCAGAGGGAAATTTATAGCAATAAATGCACACATCAAAAAAGAAGAAAGAGCTAAAATCAACACCACAACCCAACATCTCCAACAATTACAAAAAGAGTAGCCAACAACAACAACAACAACAACAACAAAAAACCCTACAGTCACCAGAATAAATAATAAAGATTTGAGCAGAAATAAATGAAACAGAAAACAGACAAAAGAAAAAATCAGCAAGACGAGAAGTTGGTTCTTTGAAAAGATTAATAAAATTGACAAACCACTGGCAAATTTAACAAAGGAAAAGAAAGAGGAGATGCAAATAGCACACATAAGAAATGAAATGGGTGGTGTCACAACAGAACCAACAGAAATAAAAGTATCATATCAGGATACTATGAAGAAGGCTGTTAAGACGTGCTAGTGGTGCAGTGCCTAAAGCATTTGACTGTTAACCAGAAGGTCGGCAGTTCAAACCTACTAGATGCTCTGCAGAAGGAAAATGGGGCAATCTACTTCCATAAAGATTTCAAAAAAAAGAAAAAAAAAGAACAAACTCACTGCTATAGAGTCAGATCTGACTCATAGTGACCCCTCCTTGGGTTTCCAAGGCTGTATCACTACGGACGTAGATTGCCCAATCTTCCTCCCAAGGAGTGGCTCATGGATTTGAACCCCCAGCTTTCTAGTTAGCAGTCAAGTGCCTTAGGCGCTACACCATCAGAGCTCCTCCATAAATATTTACTACCTTGGAAACCAGTGGGGGTCGCTATGAGTCAGAATTAACTCAAGGGTAGTGGGTATAGAGAACTGTATTCCAACAAATTTGAAAACAGAATAAATGGACAGATTTCTAGAAAACCACTACTTACCTAAACTAACACAGACTGAGGTAGAAAATTTGAACAGAACCATAACGAAAGAAACTGAACAGGTCATAAAAAAATTACCAACAAAAAAATGTCCTAACCCAGATGGTTTCACTGGAGAATTGTACCAAACGTTCAGAGAAAAGCTGACACCAATCCTACTCAAACTATTCCAGAACAAAAAAAAGGAGGAAATCCTCCCAAATTCATCTTATGAAGCCAGCATAACCCTGATACCAAATCAGGAAAAGATACCACTAAAAAGGAAAACTGTAGAACAACATCCCTCATGAATATAGATGCAAAAATCTTCAATAAAATCCTAGCCAACAGACTCCAACAATGTATTAAAAAAATAATACATCATGACTAAGTGGGATTCATACCACGTATGCCAAGATGGTTCAACATTAGAAAAACTATCAACACAATCTATCAAAACAAAGTAAAATAAAGGAAAAGAACCACATAATCATATCAATTGATGTAGAAAAGGCATTTGATAACATCTAACACCTATTCCTGATAAAAACTTTCAAAAATACAGGAATAGAAGGGAAATTCCTCAACATAATAAAGGGCATAGATGCAAAACCAACAACCAACATTATTCTTAATGGAGAGAGACTGAAAACATTTCCCATGTGAACAGGAACCAGACAAGGATGCCCTCTATCACCACTTCTATTCAACATTGTATTGGAAGTCCTAGATAGAGCAATAAGGCAAGAAAGAGAAATCAAAGGCATTCAAATTGGTAAGGAAGAAGTCAAACTATCCTTACTTGTAGATGATATGATCCTATATGTAGAAAACCCAAGAGATTCAGCAAGAAAACTATTGGAACTAATTGAGAGATTTAGTATCGTGGCAGGATACAAGATCAGCATACAAAAATCAGTTGGATTCCTCTATATCAGCAAAGAGGCAATCTTTGCTCTGAAATGGCAATCAGGAAATCAATACTATTTATAGCTACCAAAAAGATAAAATACTTGAGACTAAATCTTACCAAGAATACAAAAGACTATACAAATAAAACTACAAAACACTACTTCAAAAAATTGTACAAGATCTACAAAAATGAAAGAACATACTATGTTCATGGATAGGAAGACTGAACATTCAAATGAGTAGAAACTACCCCAAACAATCTATATATTCAATGCAATCTCAATCCAGATTCCATCAACATTCTTTAAGGACATGGAAAAATCAAACACTGATTTTATATAGAAAGGAAAGAGCCATTGAATAAACAAAGCATGACTGAAGAAGCAATATTGATTGCTAGGTCCTGAGGTAGGTGGGACCGGGGCTTGGAGTCTGCTTTTCATTAGGGGGTGGCTCTATATCAAGGCTGGGACCTGAGGTAGGTGGGCCGTGGCTCTGGGGCTGCTTTTTGCTTGTGGGCAGCTCTATTTTAAGGCCATTTCCCAAGGTAGGCAGGTGTAGAGGGGTTAGGAACAACTAAGGGAGATGAACTTGTCTGTAAGTTTGTTGTCCTGTGGTGGCTTGCATGTTGCTATGAGGCTGGAGGCTATGCTACCGTGTTGCAAAATGCCCGCAAGGTTACCCATGGTGGGCAGGTTTCAGCAGAGCTTCCGGGCTAAGACAGACTTGGAAAAAGGAAGAGGCTATCCACTTCTCAAAGAATTGGCCAGTGAAAACCTATGAATAGCAGTGAAACACTGTCTGATATATTAGCAGAAAACTTTATGAATAGCCCTGAAACATTGTCCGATCTAGTGTCGGAAGATGAGCCCATCAGTTCGGAAGACACTCAAAATTTGAGAGTAGAGATGATCTTAATGATATGGATAGAAGAGTAATGCTTCTGTGGCCTCCACTGCTTGATGTAGCATGACTCAAAATGAGTAGAAACAGATGCAAACATCCATTAATAATGGAACATGGAATGTACGAAGTATGAATCTAGGAAAACTGGAAGTTGTCAAAAAGGAAATGGAACTCATAAAGATCGATATTCTAGGCATTAGGGAGCTGAACTGCACTGGTTTTGGCCATTTTGAATCAGACAACCATATGATCTACTATGTTGTTGTTATTTGCCATCGAGTTGGCCCCGACTCCTAGCGACCCCTCCTTGGGTTTCCAAGGCAGTTATCACTACAGAAGTAGGATTGCCCAACCTTCCTTCCAAGGAGCGGCTGGTGGGTTTGAACCGCCAGCCTCCTGGTTAGCAGTCAAGTGTCTTAGGCACTATGCTACCAGAGCTACTATGTTGGGAATGACAAATAAAAGAGGAATGATGTGGCATTTATCGTCACAAAGAGTGTTTCAAGATCTATCCTGAAGTACAATGCTGTCAGTGATAGGATAATATCCATACACCTACAAGGAAGACCAGCTCATACTGCTATTATTCAAACTTACTCACCAACCACCAAAGCTAAAGATGAGGAAATTAGAGATTTCTACCAACTTCTACAGTCTAAAATTGACCAAACATGCAATCAAGATGTATTGATTATTACTGGTGACTGGAATGCAAAAGTTGGAAACAAAGAAGAGTCACCGGTAGTTGGAAAATATGGCCTTGGAGATGGAAATAAAGCTGGAGATCACATGATAGAATTTTGCAAGACCAACAACTTATTCCCTGCAAATACTTTTTTTTCAACAACATAAGCAATGACTATACATGCGGACTTCACCAGATGGAATACACAGGAATCAGTTTGACCACATCTGTGGCAAGGGGTGGTGGAGAAGTTCAATATGTTTGGCCAAAACATGGCCAGGAGCTGATAATGGAACAGATCATCAACTGTGCATATGCACATTCAACTATAAAGTTAATTAAAGAAGAAGACAATTAAAACAAGTCCACAAGAGCCAAAATATGACCTTGATAATATCTCTCCTGAATTTAGAGACCATTTAAAGAATAGATTTGATGTATTGAACACTAACTGAAAACCAGAGGAATTGTGGGATGACATCAAGAACAGCATCCATGATGAAAGAAAGAGGTCATTAAAAAGACAAGAAAGGAAGAAAAGATCAAAATGGATGTCAGAAGAGACTCTGAAACTTGAGCTTGAATGGAGAGGAGCTAAAGCAAGTGGAAGAAATGACAAGATAAAAGAACTGAAGATTTCAAAGAGAAGCTTGAGGAGACCAAACCAATTACTGAATTACTGTCATGAACTGTGCAAAGATCTGGACTTAGAAAACCAAACGGGAAGAACACACTCAGCATTTCTCAAGCTGAAAGAACTGAAGAAAAAATTTAAGCCCTGAATTGCAATACTGAAAGATTCTATGGGCAAAATATTGAATGATGCAGGAAACATCAAAAGAAGATGGAAGGAATACACAGA
>NW_006921604.1:7025163-7031210 GCF_000298275.1 Orycteropus afer afer
TGCAAAAGCATTTGATTGTGTGGATCATAACAAATTATGGATAACATTGAGAAGAATGGGAATTCCAGAACACTTGATTGTACTCACGAGGAACCTGTACATAGACCAGGAGGCTGTCATTCGAACAGAACATGGGGATACTGCATGTTTCAAAATCAAGAAGGAAGTGTGTCAGGATTGTATCCTTTCACCATATTTATTCAATCTGTATGCTGAGCAAATAATCTGAGAAGTTGGATTATATGAAGAAGAATGTGGCATCAAGATTAGACACAACTTTGCTTGCTGAAAGTGAGGATAACTTGATACACTTACTGATGAAGATTAAAGACTACAGTCTGCAGTATGGATTACACCTCAATATAAGGGAAACAAAAATCCTTACAACTGGTCCAATAAACAGCTTCATGGTGGATGGAGAAAAGATTGAAGTTATCAAGGATTTCATATTACTTGGTTCTACAATCAACACAAATAAAAGCAGCAGTCAAGACATCAGATGACGTATTGCATTGGGCAAATCTGCTACAAAAGACCTCTTTCAAGTGATGAAGAGCAAAGATGTCTCCTTGAAGACAAAGATGTGCCTAACCCAAGCCATAGTATTTTTAATCATCTCTTATACATGTGAAAGCTGGACAATGAATAAGGAAGACCAAAGAAGAGTTGATGCTTTTGAGTTGTGTTGGAGAAGAATGCTAAGAGTACCATGGTCTGCTAAAAGGACTAACAAATCTGTCCTGGAAGAAGTGGAGCTGGAATGCTCCTTGGAAGTGAGAATGGTCAGACTTCATCTCACCTACTTTGGTTATGTTGTCAGAAGGAACCATTCCCTGGAGAAAGATATCATGCTTGGTAAAGTGGAAGGTCAACGAAGAAGCGGAAGGCCCTCAATGAGATGGATAGACACAGTGGCTGCAACGATGGGCTCAGGTATAGCAAGGATCATGGAGCTGGCCCAAGACTGAGCAGTGTTTCATTCTGGTGTGCATGGGGTCACTATGAGTCAGAGATGACTCGACGACACTTAACAACAACACTGAAGAAGAAGAACAAAGCAGGAGGTCTCACACTCCCTGATGTAAAAACTTACTATACAGCCACAGTAGTCAAAACTGGTATTGGCACAATGATAGAGACAAAGACCAGTGGAACAGAACTGAGAACCCAGAAATAGATGCATCCACCTGTGGTCTGCTGATCTTTGACAAAGGGCCAAAATCCATTAAATGGGGATGAGATAGTCTCTTTAGCATATAGTGCTGGCAAACCTGGTTATTCATTTGTAGAAAAATGAAACAAGATCCATACCTCACACCATACAGAAAAACTAACTCCAGATAGGTAACAGACTTAAATTTAAAGCCTAAAACTATAAAGTTTATTAAAGAAGAATGATCGGTAGTTGGAAAATATGGTCTTTTTTTCCTCAGCTTTTATGGATTTAATAATCTTTTAGACATCTGAATAATAATGTCTACAATTTTCTATTGGCAGGTGGCTCTGGAAAATATGGTCTTGGTAACAGAAATGACACTGAAGATCACATGATAGAATTTTACAAGACCAATGACTTACTCGTTGCAAATACCTCTCTTCAGCAACTTAAACAGCAGCTATACATGTGAACCTCACCAGATGGAATACACAGGAATCAGATCAACTACATCTGTGGAAAGTCACAATGGAGAATCTCAGTATCATCAGTCAAAACAAGACCAAGAGCCGACTATAGAAAAGACCATCAATTGCTCATCTGCAAGTTCAAGTTGAAGCTGAAGACAATTAAAACAACTCTACAACAGCCAAAATATGACCTTGATTATACCCTATCTGAATTTAGAGGCAATTGAAGAATAGCTTTGATACATTGAATACCAATGACCAAAGACCAGTTGTGGGATGACATCAAGAACACCACACATGAAGAAAGCAAAAGGTCATTAAAAAGACAGGAAAGGAAGAAAAGATCAAAATGGATGTCAGAAGAGATTGTGAAACTTAATTTTGAACAGAGGGTAGACAAAGCAGATGGAAGAAATGACAAGATAAAAGAGCCAAACAGAAGATTTCAAAGGCCAGTTTGAGAAGACAACGTAAAGTATTATAATGAAGTGCAAACACCTTGAGTTAGAAAACTAAAGGGGAAGAACACACTTGGCATATCTCAAGCTGCAAGAACTGAAGAAAAAATTCAAGCCCTGAGTTGCAATACTGAAGGATTCTGTGGGGAAAACATTGAATAATGCAGGAGGCATCAAAAGAAGATGGAAGGAATACACAGAGTCAATGTACCAAAAAGAATTTTTTGACGTTCAACTATTTCAAGAGGTAACATATGAGCAAGAACCAGTGGTACTGAAGGAAGAAGTCCAAGCTGCATTGAAGGAATTGGTGAAAAACAAGGCTCTAGGAATTGACAGACTACCCACTGAGATGTTTCAATAAATGGATGCAGTGCTGGAGGTGCTTGCTTAGTTGTTCATGCCAAGAAATTTGGAAGAAAACTACCTGGACAACTGAATGGAAGAGATCCATTATTTGTGCCCATTCCAAAGGAAGATGATCCAACACAATATGGAAATTATTGCACAATATTATTAATATCACACACAAGTAAAATTTTGCTGAAGATAATTCAAAGACAGTTGCAGCAGTATATTGACAGGGAACTTCCAGAAATTCAAGCTGGATACAGAAGAGGATGTAGAATGAGGGATGTCACTGCTCATGTCACATGGATCTTGGCTGAAAGCAAAGAATACCAGAAAGATGTTTACTTGTGTTTTATTGACTATACAGAAGCATCCAAATGTGTGGATCATAACATATTATGGATAACCTTGGGAAGGATGGGAATTCCAAAACACTTGATTATGTGTATGAAGAACTGGTACATAGGCCAAGGGGCTGTTGTTTGAACTGAACAAGGGGATATTACACAGTTTAAAATCAGGAAAGGTATGCATTAGAGTTGTATCCTTTCAACATACTTATTCAATCTATATGCTGAGCAAATAATCTAAGAAGCTGTACTATATAAAAAAGAATGCAGCATCAGGATTGGAGGAAGACTCATTAACAACCTTGTGATAGTTAAGTTTGTGTGGCAACTTGGCTGGGCCTGGATGAGCATCTGGCCAGCTGGATGTAGTTATTCCCCACGGTGAGATTGGTAATTAACTCCATGGTGGAATCTACTGGAGCAGATGAGTAGCTGCTTTAGGAATGTGGTCTGCTTCCAGTGTGTAAAACAACTTTGAGGAAGCTTTTAGCACACTTGAACCTGGCATGTAGCCAAGTCAGTAGCCTGCCATGCTCTGCCAATCTTGGGGCTTTCAATGGACTTGAATTAATGCCTGTTGTGTGTTTTGGAAACATCAGGACTATGCCTTTTCACTTGTTGGCCTTGGTCTTGTCAGCCTCAGCAGCCATTAGCTGTCTGAGTGAAGAAATGCCTCTAACTGCAGTGGGCCAGGAACAAGAGGCAGAGCTGAAGCCCAAGATCAAGGGGCTTTCACCCAGCCCCTAGAGCCTGGCACCTGGAACTCAGATTTCTAGCTTTCAAAACTGTGGGAGAATAAACTCCTATTTGTTAAAGCCATCCCATTTGTGGTATATTCCTGTCAGAGTGGCACTAGGTAACAAAAACAAACCTGCAATACGCAGATAACACAACCTTGCTTGCTGAAAAAGATCACTTGAAGTACTTACTGATGAAGATTAAAGATTACAGTCTTCAGTATGGATTACACCTCAACATAAAGAAAACAAAAATCCTCACAACTAGACCAATAAGCAACATCATGATAAATGGAGAAAAGATTAAAGTAGTCAGGGATTTAATTTTACTTGGATCCACAATCAATACCCATGGAAGCAGCAGTCAAGAAATTAAATGTCTCATATTGCACTGGGAAAACGTGCTGCAAGAGACCTCTTTAAAGTGTTAAGAAGCAAAGGTAGGTATTACTTTGAAGACTAAGGTGCACCTAACCCAAGCCATAGTATTTTTAATCACCTCATATGCATGTGAGAGCTGGACAATAAATAAGGAAGACCAAATAAGAGTTGATGCCTTTGAATTATAGTGCTGGCAAAGAATACTGAAAATACCCTAAGAAAATACCAGAAGAGTCAACAAATTTGTCCTGGAAAAAGTGTAGCCAGAATGCTCCTTAGAGGTAAGAATGGCCAGATTTTGTCTTACCTACTCTGGTTATGTTGTCAGAAGGGACCATTTTCTGGAGTTGGATATCATGCTTGGCAAAGTAGTGGGTCAGTGAAAAAAGGGAAGAACTTCAATGAAACGGATTGACACATTGGCTGCAATGATGAGCTCAAGCACAGCAAAGATTGTGAGGATGACACAGTACCAGGCAGTGTTTTGTTCTGTTGTGCACAGGGTGGCTATGAATTGGAGCCAACCTGACAGCACCTAACAACAATAAAGGCCTTAGATTAGGTTCTCTAGAACTTACATACATATATGTAATATATGAGCAGTGGTGGCATAGTGCCTAAGGCATTTGACTGCAAACCAGATGGCTGGTGGTTCAAGGTCCTTGGGAGGAAGACTGGGCAATCTATTTCCATAGTGATACTACTTGGCAGTGGTAGGGATCCAGGTAAGGCCCTAACCCCAAGAGGCAGGAAAGCGGGGAAAGCAAAGCCAGAGGGGACAACAGAGCAGAGCAACCTGGCAGGGATCCAGGTAAGGGGAGAGACCCAGGCCCCACCCACAAGAGGCAGGAAAGCAGGGGAAAGTGAAGCCAGGGGGACAACAGAGCAAGCAACGGCAGGGATTCAGGTAAGGGGAGGACCGAGAGGTTTTGAATAGCTAAAGGAGACAAACTCATCTGTCAGTTTGTCATACTGTGGTGGCTTGCATGCTGCTGTGAGGCTTGAGGCTGTGCCACTGGTGTTTCAAATGCCAGCAGGGTTGTACATGGTGCACAGGTTTCAATGCAGCTTACAGACTGAGACAGACTGGGAAGAAAGAAGAGGCTATCCACTTCTCAAAGAATTGGCCAGGAAAAACCTTACGAATAGTAGAGAAACACTGTCTCATACATTACTGCACAACTTTATAAATAGCCCGGAAACACTGTCCGATACAATGCAGGAGGATGAGCCCCTTAGATCAGAAGGTTCTCAAAATATGACTGGGAAAAAGCTGCATCATCAGAATAGAACCAACCTTCCTGATATGGATAAAGTAAACCTTTTGAGACCTCCATTTGCTCATGTGGCTTGACTCAAATTGAGGAGAAAACGGCTGCAAACATCCATTAATAATCAGAATGTACGAAGTATGAATCTAGGAAAACTGGAAGTTGTAAAAAATGAAATGGAACGCATAAAGATTGATATCCTAGGCATTAGTGAGCTGAAGTGGACCAGTATTGGCCATTTTCAATCAGACAACCATATGATCTACTATGCCAGGAATGACAATTTGAAGAGGAATGGCATGGCATTCACCATCACAAAGGATGTTTCAAGATCTGTCCTGAAGTACAATGCTGTCAGTGATAGGACAATATCCATATGCCTACAGGGAAGACCAGTTAATATGACCATTATTCAAATTTATGCACCAACCACCAAAGCCAAAGATGAGGAAATGGAAGATTTTTTTTTTTAATTGTGATTTGGGTGAAGATTTACAGAGCAAATTCACTTTCCACACAGCAGTTCACATATACTTTGTTGCATGTCATTGACCACAGTTTACCACAATGTAACAGCTCCCCTCCCACTTCCTCCCCATAGTTACCTCTTCCCAGTGGCCATCCCTTCATACACTCCTGCCCCCTGAGCTGTCTCCCTGTGCACAAGCAGCCCTTCTTTCTCCCATGATTGTTCTCTCCAAGGAGTGTATCTATTTGAGGTAAATGTTTAACTCATAGGCCTGTATTTTGTTTGGCTGAAAACCACAGGTGTGGGTTCAATTCCAGACCTGAAGGGCAGCTAGGGGCCATAGTCTCAGTGGTTCCATCAGGCTCCATCGGATCAGCAAACCTGGTCCCCACCTTTTTTTTTTT
>NW_006921604.1:7033495-7034832 GCF_000298275.1 Orycteropus afer afer
TGACTACTGTGGCTGTATAGTAGGTTTTGAGATCTGGCAATGTGAGACCTCCTACTTTGTTTTTCTTCTTCAATAGTGCTTTGCTTATCTGAGGTCTCTTTGGAAATGGAAGATTTATCAACTTCTGGAGTCTGAAGTTGACCAAATGTGCAATCAAGATGTGTTAATTATCACTGGTGACTGGAATGCAAAAGTTGGAAACAAAGAAGTATCACCAGAAGTTGGAAAATTTGGCCTTGGTGACAGAAATAATGCTGGAGATCGCATGATAAGAGTTTCTCAAGACCAATAACTTGTTCATTGCAAATACATTTTTTCAGCAACACAAACAGCAGCTATACATGTGGACTTTGTCAGATGGGATACATAGGAATAAGACTGAGTATATCTGTGGCAAGAGGTGATGATAAAAAGCTCAGTATCTTCAGACAAAACAAGGCTAGGAGCTGACTGTGGAACAGACCATCAACTGCTCATATTCAAGTTCAAGTTGAACCTGAAGACAATTAAAACAAGTCCATGAGAGCCAAACTATGACCTTGAATATATTCCACCTGAATTTATAGACCATCAAAAGAATAGATTTGTTGCACTGAACACCAATGACCAAAAACCAGAACAACTGTGGGATGATATCAAGAACATCATACATAAACAAAGTAAGAGGTCATTAAAAGATGAGAAAAGAAGAAAAGACCAAAATGGATGTCAGAAGAGACTCTGAAACTTGCCCTTGAGTGAAGAGTAGTTAAAGCAAATGGAAGAAATGTCAAGATAAAAAGCTGAACAGAAATTTCAAAGAGTAGCTCAAGCAGACAAGCCAATTACTATAATGAAATATGCAAAGACCTGGAGTTAGAAAACCAAAAGGGAAGAACACACTTGGCATTTCTCAAGCTGAAAGAACTGAAGAAAAAATTTAAGCCTTGAGTTGCAATACTGAAGGATTCTATGGGCAAAATACTGAATGATGCAGGAAGCATCAAAAGAAGATGGAAGGAATACACAGAGTCACTGTACCAAGGAGAACTGGTCAATATTCATCCACTTCAAGAGGTGGCATATGATCAAGAACCAATGGTATTGAAGGAGGAAGTTGAAGCTGCACTGAAGGAATTGGCAAAGATCAAGGCTCCAGGAACTGACGAATACCCATTGAGATGTTTTAACAAATGGATGCCCCACTGGAGGCACTCACTCAGTTATGCTAAGAGATTTGGAAGATAGCTACCTGGCCAACTGACTGGAAGAGATCTGTATCTGTACCCATTCCAAAGAAAGGTGATGCTATGGAATGTGGAAATTATTGAACAATATCATTAATATCACATGCAAGT
>NW_006921604.1:7035637-7062813 GCF_000298275.1 Orycteropus afer afer
TGCCCCATCTTCCTTCCCAGGAGTGGCTGGTGGGTTTGAACCGCCAGCCTTCTGGTTAGCAGGCAAGTGCCTTTAGGCACTATGCTACCAGAGCTCAGCACTGGGCAAACTGGCTGCAAAGGACCTCTTTCAACTGCTGAGGAACAAAGATGTCTCCTTGAGAACTAAGGTGTACCTGACACAAGCCATGATATTTTTAATTGCCTCATATGCACGTGAGAGCTGGACAATGAATAAGATAGACCGAAGAAGAATTGATGCTTCTGAGTTGTGGTGCTGGCAAAGATTGCTAACACTACCATGGACTGCTAAAAGAACTAACAAGTCTGTCCTGGAGGAAGAACAGTCCGAATGCTTCTTGGAAGCGAAAATGGCCAGACTTTGTCTCACCTATTTTGGAAGGATGTCATGCTTGTTAAGGTGGAGGGTCGACAAAAGAGGGAAAGGCCCTCAATGAGACAGACTGACACAGTGGCTGCGGCAATGGGCTCAAGTATAGCAGGGATGGCGGAGCTGGCATGGGACTGAGTGGTGTTTCGTTCTGCTGTGCATAGGGTCGCTATGAGTCGGATCCAACTAGATGGCAGTGAGTTTGTTTTTTTGGTTTTATGTATGTATACACACACAAATATACATACACATACATACATACACACACACACACACACGGAGAGAGAGAGAGAGAGGGAGGGAGGGAGGGAAAGAAATTTATCTCAGGAAATGGCTCACAAGTTGCAGAGGCTGGCAAGTCCCAAGTTTGTGGGTCAAAGTCAAGCTGAAGGCTTTTTGTGACTCATGCAGCTGCAGGGGCTGACAAACCCAGGATTAGCAGGAATATAGCAGGCTGCTGATTTCAATGGATAATGATTCCAAGATCAGCAAGTAAAATGTCAGATTGTTGGCTCACAGACTGTGAAGGGAACATTTCCAAGATTGCCAGGCAATATGGCAGGATCCAGATCCAACAGAAAGTTTCAGAGTTTTTCCAGGATGTCCATGAATATATATTGGAAGCAGGCCACGCCTCTGAGGAAACTCCCTTTGAACCGATTGGCTGCTCAAAGCCTATCCCACCATGGAGGTGACCACTTTACATCAAATTTCATCTGGGAATGACCATACCACAGCTGCTTAAACCATTCAGAATCATGGTGCTGCCAAAATGACACACAACCTTAACTATCACAACAACCCTCAGAGTCCAGACAGTGCTTAACTGTTAACTCTCAAATATCTGCTAAGGAAATGGATGAAATGCCTCCAAAATGAGGGCTATGACCTTCCATGTAGCTCCACACACTTGTCCCCCAGTGGGCAGCAGCTGTTAGCCCTCAACATGGACTTTTATTTTTTTTCTTCACCCAAGTTATTGTCTACCCTCTAGTTAGTGGTTTACCCTTCCTTCCCTACCTTCCTGTGATAAACATCAAAGAGTATTATTTATTTATTTATTTTTTTGTGAAACCCTTTTCTTGGACTTTTTACAATAGTAGTCTCATACAATATTTGTCCTTTTGTGATTGATTAACTTCACTCAACATTATGGGCTCTAAGTTCATCCATGTTATGAGCTGTTTTGCAGATTCGTCATTGTTCTTTAACCTTGCATGGTATTCTGTTGTGTGTATGTACCATAGTCTGTTGATCCATTTCTCTGCTGATGGGCATTTAGGTTGTTTCCATCTTTTTGCTATTGTAAATAATGCTGCAATGAACATGGTGTGCAAACATGCTCTTGTGATGACTCTTCTTTCTCTGGGATACCAGCACAGACTTTAATGCACCCAGACCACAAGCCTCTAATTCCTGTAGAAGGCCACTCCTAGAGGATGCAAAGGAGAGGTCTCAAAGCTGGGTGAAAAATAAGGAAGACAAAGGAAAACTCTTGGGTTGGAAATGGATTTTCTTTTAAAATTTTTATCGTGATTTGGATGAAAGTTTACAGAGCAAATTCATTTTCCATACAGCAGTTCATACACATTTTGTTTCATGACATTGACTGTAGTTCCCCACAATGTAACAGCTCTCTTCCCACTTCCTTCCTGTAGTTACCTCTTCCCTGTGTCCTTCCCTCCCATGTATCCCTGACCTGGGAGCTGTCTCCCTGTGCAAACCACTGCCCTTCTGTTCTGCCATGATTGATGGCTCCAAGGAGTGTACTGTCTGGTGGAAATGTTCACCCTGTATGCCTGTCTATTATTTGACTGGAAGCCACAGGACTGAGTTCAATTCCAAACCTGAAGGGTAACTAGGAGTCATAGTCTCAGGAGTCTCACCAGGCTCTATCAGACCAACAAACCTGGTCTTTTTTTTTTTTTTATGATTTTGAGGTTTGTTCCACATTTTTCTCCCACTCTATCCAGGATCTCCTGCACAGATACCCCTCTGAGTAGTTGACAGTGGTAGTTGGGCACCATCTATTTCCTCTGGTCTCATGGTCATATAAACTGAGGATCACATGCTCTATTAATCCCTTGGACTAAAATTGTTTCCATGAATCTTTGTTTTTCTTCATTATTCTTTGCTCTGGATGAGGAGAGACCCATTGTTGCATCTAGATGGCTGCTTGCAAGCTTCTATTATTTTATTTTTTAAAATTTTTATTGTGATTTGGGTAAAGTTTACAGAGCAAATTCACTTTCCATTCATCAGCTCACATACACTTTGCCTCATGACATTGACTACAATTTCCCACAATGCAACAGTTCCCCTCCCACTTCTTCCCCATAGTTACCTCTTCCCTGAGTCCTTCCTTCCCATGTACTCCTGTGCTGGGAGCTGTCTCTGTGTGCAAACACTGCCCTTCTGTTCTCCCACGACTGATCACTCCAATGAGTGTTATCTACCTAGTATAAATGTTCACCCTATATCCCTGACAATTGTTCATCTGGAAGCCACAGGAGTGGGTTCAATTCTAGATCTGAAGTTAGAGGCCATAGTCTCAGTGGTTCCACCAGGCTCTATTAGACCAGTGCAGTGTAGTAAATTACTTAGTGTGGCTTTTCTACTCATTAAGTCTTTGTAAACTCCAAGGTGGGATTTTCTATGAGCAACTGAGGAGCTCCTGATTGCTGAAGTTTCCACCTGGAGCATTTCTGTTGGGAGTGGCACAAAACAATGTTCTGGGAGGTGCCCACTCTCTCTCAGGTGCTTAGAGTTCTGATGCTATGATTGGCTAGTTTGACCACTCTGCCAGGCTCAATAGGAGGCTTCCTAGGGGCAGAACTCTCAGACTGCTGGTTGAGGAAGACGTGCTGCTGAAAGAGACATGCAACCCGGAAAGAGACACGTGCTGCTGGGAAAGAGGCGCAAGAGACAAGCATCGCTGAGTGAGACACCGAGGGACCAGCACTGCTGGGAAAGAGACTTTCATCCAAAGTTTCATCCAGTGAAAGACTGTTGGCTGTGGGCTGGGAGAGAGACTGAGCATTTTTCCTGAACTCAAATTGTAGCCTGGTGCTTCCCTAATAAACCTTATAATCTGGGAGCTCTGTGTGGCCACTGCAGCGAATTATCGAACCCAGGAGAGAGGTGGTGGGTGCTTTGGGAGGAACGGTTGGAGAAAGGGCTGGAGGGAGGCAGCATGTCTGGCCTTGTAGGAATAGGCCTTGGGTTATTGATGATGACTCTGTCTTCCTCTTGTGGGGTTCTAGGAGGTCAGAACATGTGGCCTCCTTGCTGTTTTAGCAACCAGCAAACCTGGTCCCCCTTTTTTTTTTTAAATGATTTTGAGTTTTGTTCCACATTGTTCTCCCATTCTATCCAGGATCTCTTACATAGATCCCCCTCCAAGTGCTTACAGAGGTAGCTGAGCACCATCTAGTTCTTCTGGTCTCATAGCTGTATAGGCTGAGGATTGCATGGTGCACCAGTAGCTCAGACTAATTGTTTCCACGCGTCTTTTTTTCAAGCAGAAGACAGCATACGAGATATGGAGTATTGACTAGAGTTTAGACTTCTGACGTGTGTTTTTTCATTCTTCTTTTGCTTGCAAGCTTTTAAGACCCCAGTTGCTACTTACCAAAGTAGGATGTAGAACAATGTTTTTGTGTAGTATGTTATGACAATTGAGCTTGATGTCCCCTGCAACCATGGTCCCGAGCCCACAGATCTAACTCCTCACTCTCTCAGGGTAGCCAGCTGTGGCCAAAGAGTCACCACAACCTTGTTCCTTGTCTGCTCTACTATTCACCTGGACATTCTTACAGCACATACAAATACACTTCCAGAAACATTGTCTGCCAACTCTATATACTGTTGTTGTCATTTGCCGTTGAGTCGGCCCCGACTCATAGCGACCCCTCCTTGGGCTTCCGAGGCAGTATCACTACGGAAGTAGGATTACCCAACCTTCCTTCCGAGGAGTGGCTGGTGGGTTTGAACCGCCAGCCTTCTAGTTAGCAGTCAAGTGCCTTAGGCACTATGCTACCAGAGCTCCTAACCCTATATATGGTCATGGGCAATCTCCCCCCTGCCTAGACATACCTGACCATTCACCCTGTCCACCCATTTATCCACCCATGGATCAATGCTTACCGTCACTGACAACGCAGTACTGTATATGCAAAAGGATTCATGATTGTTGTCTGTACCTCCCATGTACTTCTCTATGTCTTCTTCCTCAATGCCACCATGTTGATCACTCACTTTTGGTACACTGCCCTTCCCTTCACCCAAATCAATCCCTGTCTCTACCAATCTAGCAGTGTATCCCCTCACCCCCATCCCTGGTAACCAACAAAGAAAGTTTCCTTCCATATATAAACCTTTCCTTGATGTTTTTACAATACTGAACTAATACAGTATTTGTCTTTTTGTGATTGACTTATTTCACTCAGCATAATGTTGAATTGCATTTTTAAAGGAGAAATGCCTTCATTACTGGAGGGACACCACAGGTGGCCTCAATCACACTGTCCTGAAATGACACTAAAAAGAACTGAAGGTCTAGACAAAAGAATACCAAGACACCAGCAGACACTTGGTAATGACATGATGCCTCACACAGAACTGAGTCTAGTTTACCTCACTGGCCAATGTTGAGGGCTCCACGGAGACTTCCCCAGATCCTCCTGCTGGCCAGGCCTCACATGGGGTAGAGCTGGCCATGGGACCCTTCTTTCTCTGGGTGGTAGGGAACTAAGGCAGCAATAGTTTTCTCAAAGCTCCCTTGAGGTTAGGCAGAGTGGAATCAGAGCCCCAAGCTGGCCTTGGTCTTTTGTTGAATGGCAGTCATCTCTTTCTTTTTGACCTTCCTTCTTGCCTGTCCCTGTTCCCACCCTAGTCCTAATCTATAGTCTGAAATCCAGGGGGCTTATTTTTTTTAATATAGTATTTAATCACGAAAGTCAGAGGAATCAACAAAGCAAAGGCTGATTTAAAAAAAAAAAAAAGACAGCAGGCAGTACCATGACATACCAGCAGGGCTAACATGAGAAAGATGAAAAATACCAATGGCTATTGAGGGAGCTCTGGTGGCATAGTGCCTAAGGTGCCTGACTGCTAACCACAAGGTTGGTGGTTCAAATCCACCAGCCACTCCTCAAAAGGAAGGTTGGGCAATCCACTTCCCTAGTAATACTGCCTCAGAAACCCAAAGAGGGGTCACTATGAGACAACTCCACTGCACATAACAACAACAACATTGAGGGTGTGGTGTAGCGTAGTGCCTAAGGCACTTGTCTGCTAACTAGAAGGCTGGTGGTTCAAATCTGCCAGCCACTCCTTCGTAAGAAAATTGGGCAATCTACTTTACTTTCGTAGTGATAGGAAAGGTCACTGTAAGTCAGATCTGACTCCATGGCAGTGAGTTTTTTTTTTTTTGGTATTGAGGATGTATAGAGGTCTGGTGGTTAAAGCAGATTTCAGGTGCTGAAAAGCCATCAGCTGCTCTGTAGAAGAAAGATGAAGCAGTCTGCTTCCATTTACAGCCTTGGAAACCCTATCTGCGGCAGTTTTACTGTCTTACAGGATAGCTATGAGTTGGAATTGACTTGATTGCAATGGGTTTGGTTTTAGTTGGTTCAGGGTGTAAGGCAACTGGGGCTCTCACATACAGCTGGTGGGAATATTAATTGGTACAACCACTTTGGAAAACTATTTGGCAAGATCCACTGAAGTAAACACATTGTTGTTAGCTGGTGTTGAGTTGGCCCCTGACTCATGACAATCCCATGCACAATAAAATCAAATGCTGGCTGGCCCTGTGCCATCCCCATGATCAGCTGTAGATAGGATCACTGGGATAGCTGATCACTGGTTGATTTTCAGAAGTATATCACCAGGACTTTTTTTCTAGTCTGTTTAAGTCTTGAATCTCCTCTGAAATCTGTTCAGCATCATAGTAACATGTGAGCCTCCAATGATAGGTGGATGGTGGTTGTGCATGAGGTGGACTGGCCAGGAACCAAACCCAGATCTCCTGCACAGAAGGTGAGATTTCTGCCAGGGAACCACCCAATTTCCCTCCTAGCTATATACATACAAAAAGAGACACTAGAATGTTTACAGTGGTACTAGTAAAGTATTTGATGTAACTGAACCGGGAAACTACACAAAGGGCTATCAACATTAGAATGTATATACAAATCGGGCTATATCCATACAATGCGATACTGCAGAGTAAGGATTATAAATGAACTACAACTACATCCAACAATGTGGATGATGCTCACAAACATGCGAAAGATGCCAGATACAAAGAATATGTGTATGATTCATGTTTAAAAGCACAAAAACTGGCAAATCTCAGCTGCTGGATATTGGTGACCGTTGATGGGTGCAGGTTCTGACTGTGTTTCATTTCTTAAGCTGGGAGTGGGTTTCGCTTATTTAGCCACACACTTACAGCTTGTTCACTATTCTGTTTGTATGTCATGGGCCAATAAAAATTATTACTATTAAGAAATTCAGCAGGAAGGAGGGATAGGGTTACCAGATTTAGCAAACAAAAAATAGGGCAGCCAGTTAAACTTGAATTTCAGATAAACAATGAATAACTTATTTTCTTTCTTTATTGCCTGTGTGTCCCATGTAATGTTTGTATTTTATCTGGCAACCCCAGGGAGGGACAAACCATCCTCACCCTTTCTTGTCCAGGAAGCTGACATTAAGCAGCATGGGGCATCCCTGAGTTTGTGTCCCTTTTCTGCAGAGTGCCATGGTATACCCACGGACCTCCCCCTAGTCCTAGACCAGGAGAGGCTTGGTGGCCTGCATGTGGACTGAATCAGAAGAGTCTGACTAGCCATGGCACAGAAAACAAGAGTCCTTTACTCTCCCTCTCCTCAGACCCCACCCTAGAACCACTGGGGGAGCAGGCCAGATCCCTGCCCCTCACCCACAGAACCGCACCCTGTTCAGTTTTCTTCCTCACACTCATGGCCTTCCCACCCACCACACACCCTCCTTCTCTGGTAGTGGCCCCCGGCTCCTTGTCAGCCAGGACCTGCTTTCCAGCTGTTCCCCTGGAGCCTCCCAACAGCAGCTGGACTGGGAACACAGTGGGAGGTAAACAGCCCCTCAGCATTGCTGCTCCATAGTTTAGCAAACCAGCAGTTAGTCAGGAGTCCTGCATCTGGGGTTCATTAATCCCAAACCTGAGGACTGCACAGAGCTAATTCACCCACAGCAGGTGGGGAGGGGCCAACCTGGGGGTGTGGGGAGCTGGCAGGCCTGTGGAGCCTGCTGGGGGTGGTTCCAGAAGGAAAGGGAGGGACAAGAAGGGCCTGGGTGGGTTGGACAGGTCTGTTACTCAGAAATGAAGAAAAAGCACTAACGGGGTAGACTGATGAAAAGAAACCCACATCTGAGAGTGGCGAGCTCCCCCTCAATGTCCCCTCCTGCCCACCACCTTTCATCCTAATGATTCTCCCAGCCTTTTAAAGGAAGTCCCCTACATTCTTGGTTCCCACTGGGACACAGGAGAGGGGGGTGGGATCATTTTTTTTTTTTTTTTAAATTTTGCAGAGAACTTTGCTACAGAGCAGAAAAACAAAAAAGACTTGCCCAAATTACCACCCAAACTGTGTAGGGGGCAAGCTGAGGGAGCCTAGGGAGGCCCTGTCTAGCCTAACAGGATGGCAGCTGGGCCATGTGAGAATGGCTTGGGCTCTTTCTCCCCCAGAAATGGCCCCGACCCCACCCAGCTAGGTTTCCCCAGAACTCAAAGACAATAGGGGAAGGAGGATGGAGAAGCTGCTGAAGCCATCCCAGGCACTTTCATATAAGGCAACAGACTCCAGCTCGGCCTTGTGTGCTCATCCCAGGCCAGCCCAGCCTTGGCCATGGCCTGACCCCCTCCCCCTTCCTGGGCCTCTGGAAGACCAGGACACTGGATTAGTCTTGAGAAGCAGGCCAAGGTGCTGGGGGAAAATGATTTTTCCAATCCCAGAGCATGAAGTCTGGAAGTGAAGTGCTTCCCCGCCTCCTGTCTGGGTGGAACCCCTCCAGCTGCTGCATGGGCAGCCCAGCTTGGTGCCTGCAGTAGCACCCAGGAAGGTAAAGGCACTGACCTGTGTGGGCCAGTACGATGTCAGGTGATGACACATGTCAGTGCAGGCCCCTGACACCCCGTCTTCACTCCTGGTTTCCCTGACCGAGGGGAACCAGGCCTGCCAAAGCTGAACTACCCTAAAAGGCTATCAGGCATCTGGCCAAAGGTGTGAGCTGCCTTTTCCATTTCTCTAGGGCAGCTCAGGAAACAACAATAGTGGCCTGTTCCACCTTGGAAATGCTGCCCAACACCCTGCCTCAGGGCGTGTGCCCAGCTTGCACCTATGGGCTGTCCTCGAACCCATCACCAATGCTTTTAATGCTACCAGCTCCTCCCGTGAGCTATGCCTTTTGTTTGGACTCTTCAAAACCATATGGTGCTGTTCTACTCTGTCTTATAGGGTCACTATGATGGCAGTGCTTTTTTAAAAATTTTTTATCTCACATATGAGCATGTGCTGCTACCTGTGCAGTGAGCACCCAGAGCCCTGCCTGAGTATCTCGGGGAACCACCCTTCCCTCCCTGAGTCTGCAATCCATGGCCACTAGCATGCCTGGTTATCCACACACATGGCCAAGCACTCACACAGGGCGTGTGCCCAAGTAGACGGAAGAACCACAGCCAATCTTACTGCATATCCAAACTGTGATGTAGCTATATGATGGACTACTGAATTATAGCGCAACGGATCATCTGTGACCAATGAATCAATGTGTGAGTCCCACAAACAAAATGGTGAGCAAAAGAAGCCAGACACAAGAGAGAACACTGCATGGTTTCACTTATATAAAATTTTAAAAGTAAGCAAAACTAATCTACGTGATGAAAGTTGAGGAAAGGATTTCCTTTGCACAGGAAAATGCCCCAGAGGGGCCCAGGGAAAGTTCTGGGGAGCTAGTGATGTCTATTCCATAATCTAGTGGTGGTTACACTTATGGTTTCCTTTGTAAAGTACACTGATTGTACATCCAGAATATGTATACTTTTCTGCACGTATATTATAATCAAATACAAAGGTGACTGCAGTGGGTTAAGTGCTTAGCTGCTAACCAAAAAGTCGGCAGTTGGAATCTACGAGTTCTCCATAGGAAAAAGATGTGGCAGTCTGCCTCTAAAGATTGCAGCCTTAGACAAGAAAGACACAGAGAAGTGCACAATAGGTACAAACAACAAAGATGAACCCTTTTTCCATATATAATACCACATTATCTGTGATAACAACATTATTCTATGGGTAAACAGATGGGTAGACAGGCTGAATGATCAGGTATGTCTAGGGAAAAGGGAATATGTAAGAACATACACTAATCAGAAGGCTGGCGGTTCAAACCCACCAGCCACTCCTCAGAAGAAAGATTGGGCAATCTGCTTCCATAGTGATACTGCCTTGGAAACCCAAGGAGTCATCGTCATAAGTCGGATCCAACTTTATGGCAGTTAGTTTGGTTTATGTAAGGTTGGCATATGATATTTCTACATACGTATCTATACGTGCTATTGTTGTTGTTGTTTGCTGTCAAGTCAGACTTGATTCATAGCAACCCCTCCTTGGGTTTCCAAGGCAGTATCACTACGGAAGTAGATTGCCCAACCTTCCTTCCCAGAAGTGGCTGGTAGGTTTGAACCGCCAGCCTTCTGGTTAGTAGTCAAGTACCTTGGGCACTCTGCTACCAGAGCTCCCTGTACGTGCTATAAGAATGTCCATATACATAATAGAACTAACAAAGGGCAAAGATATGATAACTTCTTAGGCATAGTCAACCAGTCTGATGGAGTGAGTTGTTGGACCTGTGGGCTTGGGACCATGGTCACAGGGGACATCAAACTCAATTGGCATAACATACACTGTTCTACATCCTACTTTGGTGAGTAGCAACTGGGTTCTTAAAAGCTTGCAAGCAGTCATCTAGTTGAAGCAACAAGTCTCTCTTCATCCAGAGGAAAGAAGACTAAAGAAAACCGAGACATATGGAAACTATTAGTCCAAGGCACCACTGGACTAAGAACATGAGAGGACATGAGAACCTCAGCCTATACGAACACAAGATCATAAGAACTAGATGGTGCCTGGCTACCACTGCCAACAACTTGGAAAGGGATCAGTGCAGGAGAGCCTGGATAGAATGGGAGAACAATTTGGAACAAAACTCACAATCATAAAAAAAAAAAAAAAAAATCAGGATTACTATAGCCCTTAGTTATTCTTCAGGTCTGGAAATGAACTCACTCCTGTGGCTTCCAGACAAACAATAGACAGTCATGTAGGATGAACATTTATACCAGATCTATACATATTCCTTAGGCGCTCTGAGTGGTGAAGTGTCTAAAGCATTTGACTGCTAACCAGAAGGCTGTTCAAACCACCAGCCACTCCTTGGAAGGAAGATTGGGCATTCTATTTCTGTAGTGATACTGCCTTGGAAATGCAAGGAGAGGTCGTTATGAATTGGATCTGATTTGATGGTAGTGAGTTTGGTTTTTGGTATATATATTCCTTAGAATGATCAATCATGGGAGAACAGAAGGGCAATATTTGCACAGGGAGCTAGCTCAGGGGGCAGGAATGCATAGGAAAGAAGGACACAGGGAAGAGGTACCTACAGGGAGGAAGTGGGAAGAGAGCTGCTACATCATAGGGAATTGCAATCAATGCCCTGAAATAAAATGTGTATGAACTGCTGTATGGAAAATGAATTTGTTCTGTAAACTTTCATCCGAATCACAATAAAAAATAAAATAAAAAAAATTTAGCTTCAGGAATAAAATGTAATTAATTAATTAAAAAAAAAAAAAGATTATAGCCTTGGAAATCCTGGGGAGCAGCTCCACCCTGTTCTCTAGGGTTGGATGAGTCAGAATCGACTCAATGGCAAGGGGCTTTTATTTGGTAAACAGACAAAATACATATGGACAATCACAACACACTTTAAATCCTTATTTTTCTTTCTCTCTTCTTTTTTGTTACAATGATTAAATTATAGAACCCCAGGCTTAGAAAATGCCCTAAAGTTTACCTAGTCTGATGTCCACATATTTGCCCTTTTAATTCCCTTTGTCACACCTCCAACAAATGTTTATTTCAGCAAAGGAAGGGCAGTATCTGGCAAACATATAGTCAATTTTTTGGGGGAAGGGATACGTCTAACTGTAAGTTCTTACATTATGACAAAATCTGCCCTTCTGGGACTTCTGCCCAGCACTTAGGAGTCTGTACTTTGGGACCTCCAGCAGTAAGCCCTTTGACAAATAAGGCTCTCCGCATACTTGAAGAAATTTGCCATATTGCCCATGGCTGCTACTTCTCCAGGCACAAAAGCCACACTTTTCCATCTTACGAAATCTTTTTGCAACTCTGGGTTGGGTCCTCCAAAGGCCCAGGGGACTGCCAAGTTCCCCTTCAAGTGTGATGCTTGTTTTCTTGGCAGCTCCACTATACTACGCAGTTAGCAGATTGAACCCGCAGTCTTTTTTTCACACGTCTTGCTGTCAAGTCCCATTTCGCAGATCCCGCTCTTAATTGTGCAGCTGGGTCTCTTTTTCAACTCAGCCCATCATTATGGTCTATTGAGATCTTTCAGGATCTTCAGTTTGCTGTCTGTTGTATTCAGGTCATCTGTGAATCTGACCATTGTTCTATTAATACCCTCATCCAAGAAGACGCTAGCTCTGTCCTGGCCAGCCTTTTCCTAGTGAAGACTGAGCTCCGGCAACCACAGGGGCCTGCCCTCCGGGCTGACTCCAGTGGCCATCAGCACCTACTGATCATGAGCCAACCTAATTCTACCATCACTCAGCCCTATTGCTTCATTTTGTTCATAGGATATGACAGTCTCTATCAAATGCCCTACGAAAACCCAGACACGCATACTCTCCAGCCCTCTCCAGAGTACTATTTTGGTTAACCTGTCAAGAAATAAATGAAGCTAGTCTGGTGTGATTTATTCTTAAGAATCCTAGAAACCAATACATCCTTTTCTACGTGCTCACAAACCACTCCCTGGAGAATTCTGCTGAGGGGAGGGAACATCAAGCCTGTAGCATTGAGTGTCTAGAATGTACCTTCTGTGTACCCACCCCCCAATCTCCCAGCTTTCACATCTGTTGAGATCCCCTGCAGCGTCACTGTACCCCATGTGCACACTGTTCCAGCACAGAGAGGGGCCCTTCTTCCATTGGAGGGACTTAAAACTCCTTTTGCACAGCTAGGTACTTCCACACTGCCTTCTCCACTATATCAGGTTTCAGCTCTTCCTGACCAATATTTGAATCCAGATGAAAAATCCTTCTCCTTGACAGAGAAGACAGAAGCAAAGCAGGAGTTATGTTGTGTTGTCCTCCTCTTGTCGGTGTTAACATTTCACTGTCAGTTGGAAATAGCTTCATACATAATTAAACAGAAACTCTGCTTCTAGTCCTTAGTGTTTCCTAGAAGTTCTATCACTGGTCCATACTACTTGTCCATTTGCCTTGGCTTTGTACCCTTCTTTCTATTTTTCATATCTTTCAAAATCTGAGATCATGCAAGAGCTATGGGTTCAGTCCTGGAGTCTTCAGACAGGCCCCCCCCCCCTTTCTAATCTCACTGGGTTCACTTGCAATCCACATTCCAAGTTTTGTTGCAGAATCTCCCAGCCCACCTGAGCCATCTTTCTTTTTAGAATCTGCTACTGCAAAATCTTATTTCTTTCTCTACCCTTTTAGAAGTCTGTCCTCCAAAAGTAAACACTCCACAAGCATATTCACTGAGCACCTGCTCTGTGACAGGCTCAGAGGACTAAGACAGCAAAATCACGGCTTCTGTGTTCAACAGGTCCACAGACCACAGGGTTAGTGAAGGAACCCAAGCTCAGGGCCTGCGAGTCAGGAGGTTTCTTGGAAGAACAAAGACTCACTCAGTCTGAGTCTCATCTTGAGGGTGAGAAGAGATTAGGAGGCAGGGAAAAGAGGCCACTTTAGGAAGAGGGAATCAACATGGAGAAGTTCAGGGGAAAATTACCATCATGAGTTTAGGTGGTTGCAAGGTTACAGAATAGGGCAGGAGTATGGGAGCCTTTAGGAGGCATTGGGAGACAGAGGACTGGGAAGGCTGGCACACAAGCTGGGCTATCTGAACTTTAACCTGAGGATAAAAGCCTGAAGGATTTTAAGAGCATAGGAGTGTGTTATGGATTGAATAGTGTCCCCAAAAAATATGTGTAATAAATCCTATTATACCTATTATTATAATCCCACTTGGGAATAGGGGTTTCTTTGTTATGTTAATGAGAAGTATTAGTATAGAGTGTGTCCTAAGTCAATCTCTTCTGAGATATAAAAGGGATAAACAAGTAAGCAAGCAGAGATGGGGGGAGAGAGATGCCATGTTGCATGAAGATCACCATGATTCCCAAGGAAAAGAAGCTGAAAAGAGACAAAGACCTTCCCCCAGAGCCAATGGAAAGTCTTCCTCTAGAGCTGGTGCTCTGAATTCAGAATTTCGGCCTCTTAACTGCGAGAGAATAAATTTCTGTTTGTTAAAGCCACCCACTTATGCTATTTCTGTTGTAGTAGCACTAGATAACTAAAACAGGAGTGTCATGACCAGACATGCATCTGAAGGAAGGTCACGCTGCTGGATAGTGTCGGGGATGGATCAGAGGGAGAGAGCCTTGAAGGAGATAGGATTCTATAGCAGAAACCCAGAGGAGCTAAGAATCTGAACAAGGGGAGTGACAATGAGAATGATGAGAAGGGATAAACACGATGGGAGATCTGGATGCTAGAAGGGACAGAATGCGTTCGTAAGACTCCTATGCTTCAGGCTTTGGGCACTGGACAGATGCTGACATCACAGAATCATGGAAAACAAAAGGAGGTGATCCTTCCTGGGAGATAAAGACCTTTGTTTTACACTCGTTGAATATGAAATACTTGCCCGCACAGATCTAGTGCTTAGAAAGAAGTCTAGGCAAAAGGTATTGATTTAGCAATCACTAGCTCATACTTAATGAGCCCTGGTGGGGCAATGGTTAAGCACTAGGCTGCTAACCAAAAGGATGGCAGTTCAAACCTACCAGATGCTTGACAGGAGAGAGACCTGTCGATCTGCTCCTGTAAAGATTACAGCATAGAACACTCTATGGGGGGGATTTCTGCTTTGTCCTATATAGTCACAATGAGTTGGAATTGACTCAATAGCATTCAACAACAATAGCTCAGACTTGGCAGATGAAGCCATGCATGTGGATGAGATATTGTTTCAGGTTATGTTCCCTTAAAATAGATTTTGAAATAGAGGCAAGTAAGCAGGAAATATATTGGGGTGGGCAGTGCTCTTGGGATCAACTCCTGTAGGAAAATGAAGAAAGTGGGTATGGATAGAGTGAAAAATTAGGCTGTGATAAGGTGAAACATAGTGATAAAAAAGTGCTCAGCGAACCCCAAAAGGAGCTATGGAACTGGCAATGTCTTTCACAGACATACTGAACTGAGCAAAGGGGCCAGGTGTTTGTACCCCAGCATTGATCAATTGCTGGGTGTGGGCTGCTTCCAAGGAAGGGCCATAATCTCAGATAAGGTGGCTGTCTTCAGCAGAGGCAATTTCTGCAGAGGGCTGGCAAGACTATACTCTTAGCAGCTAGGGAATGAGTGCTTCAGTTCTGAGGTCATGCAATCTACAAGCCATAGGACCTGGTACAGATAGCTCCTTGAGACTGAATGATGAGAAAAAAGGAACTGGAACAGAATCCTGAGGCATATCAAGGCTCACAAGGTATTGAAAGAAGAGGAATCCATGATGATGTCTGAGATGGAAGGGCTAAAGAAAGAGAAGGGACCTTCTGGTAAGATGGTGAAACAGACAGACAAGCTATGCAGACCCTCTATAACAAAGAAAAGAGAAACCTATTGACAGAAATACAGATGATAATTGTGGAGCCCAGAGCTTTGAAAGGAAGTATACAGAAATGGATTAGGCACCAACTAGTAGAAAAACTTGAATGGAAACAGGACCTAAGAATAGGTTCTGCTTGTCAAGGATGGCAGGGACATACGGGAGGCTGACAACAGGAAATGAGACAGGTGGTTAGTGTATAAATGCTGTCAATAGCAAATAGAGGAGCACAGCACAGTAACCTGCTTATATAGATAACATACAAACAAAACAAAAACCAGGGGCAAGTCACTCCAACATACAATCACCAATTAAATATAAACACAAAAATGTCACAATGCCTCGGACACAACAGAGCACCACAGTCCACACAAAGAAGCAAGATAAAGCAGGAGAAACAAGGGACCAGGATATAGACCCAAAACACATCCCTGAGGAAGACCCAGCATTGGAACTCTCTGATGAGGACTTCAAAAGAATCATATTTCAATGAATTGAGAGACAGACCAAGGAAAACACTGAAAAAATTGAGGAAAACACAGACAAAAACCCTAGAACAATTTCAAAAGACAATACAAGACCAAAATGACAAAATAAATGGAAAATTAGAAATGATACAAAATCTACACACAGAAATTCAGAAGATTAATACTAAATTCTCAGAAATAGGTAACACACTGAATGAGCAAAGGAGTAGAACTGAATTCATGGAAGACAGAATTAGTGAGACTGAAGACAAATAAATACCTCAATACTTCTCTGGAAAGGGATCAATCAGAAAAAAAGATCAAAACAAAATGAAGAAAGCCTAAGATTCATGTGGGATACCATCAAAAAGAATAACCTATGTATAATCAGAATTCCAGGAAGAGACAAACAAAACCACAGAGAAAATTGTCCAAGAATTGTTGGAAGAGAATTTCCCTGATATCATGAAAAACAAGACTATATCCATTTAAGAAGTCCAATGAACCCCAAACAGGATAAACCCCAAAAGAAAATCACCAAGACATATCATCATCAAACTCATCAAAACCAAAGACAAAGAAAGAATCCTGAAAGCAGCACAGGAAAAATGAAAAGATACCTACAAAGGGCAACCAATAAGACTACACTCCAATTTCTCAACAAAAATCATGCTGTCAAGAAGGCAATGGGATGGTATACATAAAACCCTGAAAGAGAAAAATTTCCAACCAAGAATCATATACTTGGCAAAACTGTCCCTCAAATATGATGGTGAAATTAGGATATTTCCAGATAAACAGAAATTTAAGGAATTTATTAAGATCAGACCAATCTTACAAGAGATGCTAAAGGGAGTCCTTTGGACAGAGAACCAATAATAGCAAACAACTGACCATTAACACACATGATGACAAAACCCAGAAACTAACCCAGTTATGGAAGTATCCAAAGTAAATGAGCCTACAAGATTGTAAACAGGAAACCAGAGGCATCAATTGGCAAATGAGGACACTACAAACCAAAAAGAGGGAAAAAATTATGAAGTTACACAATTTGTAAATGGTGAGGAAGTCAAGACAATTGCAAGATAGAACGGACTGTTCTAAATTTGGGAAGAACATTATAAATCACAGAGTAACCTCAAAGAAAAATGATAAACCTACACATCACAATAAAAAAGAGGACAAGCACAAATATTTAGCAAATACTGAAACAACAATGATGAAGGAAGTGATAACATGATTCATAAACAAAACAAGCTCAGCACAGGAAATTATATGGAACAAAGAAATCAGTAAGACCACGAAAAAGCACATAACAAAATGACAGCAACAAATTCATACTTGTCAATAATTACACTGAATGTCAATGGATTAAATATACCACCCGAGATGGAGAATTATAGACTGGATAAGAAAACATAACTCATCAATATGCTGTCTACAAGAGACACACCTTAGAGACAAAGACACACATAGACTGAAAATCAAAGGTTGGAAAAAGATTTATCAAGCAAATGACAACTGTAAAAAAACAGGAATAGCAATATTAATTTCTGATACAATTGACTTTAAGACAAAAACCATCATACAAGACAAGGAAGAACATTATATAATGATTAAAGGATCAATTGAACAAGAGGACATTTTCATAATAAACATCTATGCACCCAAAAAGAGACCCCTCAAAATACATAAACCAGACTTTAACAGAATTGAAAGGACAAACAGATGACTCCACAGTCATAGGAGAAGACTTTAATACACCACTTTCAACGAAAGATAGAACACCTGGAAAGAAACTCAACAAAGACACAGAAGAAATAAACAATACAATCCACCAACTTATAGACATCTACAGAGCACTTCACTCAACAATAGCACAATATACATTCTTTTCCAGTATACATGGAACATTCTGCAGGATACACCATATGTAAGGTCATAAAGTAAGCCTCGATACATTTACAAACAGTGAAATACTGCAAAGCATCTTCTCAGATCATAATGCTATAAAATTAGAAACCAATAACAGGAAGATCAATGGAAAAAGAGTAAACATATGGAAACTGAACAATAGCCTCCTTAAGCAAGATTGGGTAAGAGAAGAAATTAAAAAATTCCTTGAATCAAATGAGAAGGAAAACACAACATAGCAAAATCTTTGGGACACAGCAAAAGCAGTGATCAGAGGCCAATTTATAGCAATCAATGCACACACATCAAAAAAGAGCCAAAATCAACACCTTAACCCAACATCTCCAAAAATTAGAAAAAGAGCAGCAAAAAAAGCCTAGTCACCAGAAGAAAAGAAATAATGAAGATTCAAGCAGAAATAAATGAAACAGAAAATAGACAATAGAAAAAATCAACAAGACTAGAAGTTGTTTTTTTTTGAAAAGATTAATAAAATTGACAAAACCAATGGCAAATTTAACAAAGGAAAAGAGGGAGAGAATACAAGTAACACAAATAAGAAATTAATTGGGCGACATCACAACAAGAAATTAAAAGGATAATATCAGGATACTGTGAAGAACTATACTCCAAAAAATTTGAAAACCTAGAAGAAATGGACAGATTTCTAGAAACATATACTTACTTAAACTAATAGAGTGAGGTGGAAAAGTTGAACAGACCCATAACAAAAGAAGAAATCGAACAGGTCATAAAAAAATTACCAACAAAAAAAAGCTCTGGCCCAGATAGTTTCACTGAATTCTACTGAACATTCAGAGAAGAACTAACACCAATGCTACTCAAACTATTCTGGAACATAGAAAAGGATGGAATCCTCCCAAATTCATTTTATGAAGCAAGCATAACCTTGATACCAAAACCAGGCAAAGACATCACTAAAAAGGAAAACTACAGATCAATATCCCCCATGCATATAGATGCAAACATCTTCAACAAAATCCTAGCTAATAGACTCTAACAACATATCAAAAAAATAACACATTATGACTAAGTGGGTTCACATCAGGTATGCAAAGATGGTTCAACATTAGAAAAACAATCAACGTCATCTATCACATAAATAAAAGGAAAAGAACCACATGATCATATCAATCAACACAGAAGAGGCATTTGATAAAATCCAACACCTATTCCTGATCAAAAACAGGAATAGAAGGGACTTTCCTCAACATAATAAAGGGTTTATATGCAAAACCGGGGGAGCTCTGGTAGCGTAGTGCCTAAGGCACTTGACTGCGAACCAGAAGGCTGGCAGTTCAAACCCACCAGCCACTCCTGGGAAGGAAGATGGGGCAATCTACTTCTGTAGTGATACCACCTTGGAAACTCAAGGAGGGGTCGCTATGAGTCAAGTCCGACTTGACAGCATACAACAACAACATGCAAAACCAGCAGCCAACATTATTCTCAATGGAGAGAGACTGAAACCACTCCCTTTGCAGACCGGAACCAGACAAGCATGCCCTTTATTACCACTTCTATTCAACACTACATTGCATGTCCTAGCCAGGGCAATAAAGCAAGAAAGGGAAATCAAAGGCATCCAAATTGGTAAGGAAGAAGTCTATCCCTATTTGTAGATGATATGATCCCATGTATAGAAAACCCTAGAGACTCAGCAAAACACTACTGGAACTAATTGAAAGATTTAGCATAGTGGTGGGATACAAAATCAACATACAAAAATCAGATGGATTCCTCTACACCAGCAGAGACTGCTGAAAAGAAAATAAGGAAATCAATACCATTTACAATAGTTACCAAAAAAATAAAATACTTGGGAATAAATCTAACTAGGGACACAGAAGACCTATACAAAGAAAACTACAAAACACTACTTCAAGAAACCATAAGAGAGCTACATAAATGGAAGAACATCCCATGCTCATGGATAGGAAGATTGAACATTGTGAAAATGTCTAAACCAACCAAAGCAATCTATACATTCAATGTAATCCCAATCCAGATCGCATCAACATTCTTTAAGGACATGGAAAAACCAATCACTAATTTTATATGGAAAGGAAAGAGACCTCAGATAAGCAAAAAGCAGTAGTTAAGAAGAACAAAGTAGGAGGTCTCATACTCCCAGATCTCAAAACCTACTGTATAGCCACAGTAGTCAAATCAGCCTGGTTTTGATACAATGACAGACACACAGACCAGCAGAACTGAACTGAGAACGCAGAAATAGATCCATTACCTATGGTAATTTTTGACAAAGGGTTTAAATCCATTACATGGGGAAAAGAGGGTCACTTTAACAAATAGTGCTGGCAAAACTGGATATCCATTTGCAGAAAAATGAAACAAAATCCATACCTCACACCATACACAAAAACTAACTCCAGATGGATCAAAGACTTAAATGGAAAACCTAAAACTATAAAGTTCCTCAAGAAAAAATAGAGGCAAATTTAGGGGCCCTAATTTTATGGCATGGGAGCTCTGGTAGCGTAGTGCCTAAGACCCTTGACCCCTAACCAGAAGGCTGGTGGTTCACACCCAGCAGCCACTCCTCAGAAGGAAGGTTGGGCAATCTACTTCCGTAGTGATACTGCCTCAGAAACCCAAGGAGGGGTCGCTATGAGTTGGGTCTGACTCGACGGCACATAACAACAACAACGACAATGATACTTGACAAATCGGGTTCACACCCAGCAGCCACTCCTCAGAAGGAAGGTTGGGCAATCTACTTCCGTAGTGATACTGCCTCAGAAACCCAAGGAGGGGTCGCTATGAGTTGGGTCTGACTCGACAGCACACAACAATAACAACAACAATTTATAGCATAAATAGACTGTCAAGTGTATCCCAAAATACACAAACAGCAGAAGATAAACTAGATGAGTAGGACCTTCTAAAAATTTAATTTTTATGTGCTTCAAAAGACTTCTCCAAAAGAGTAAAAAGAGAACCTACAGATTGAGAAGAAATATTAGGGAATGACATACCTACAAAGGACTTATCTCTAAAATTTGTAGAAAACTCCAACACCTCAACAATAAAAAGATTAACAACCCAATTAAAAAATGGGCAGAAGACATCAATAGACACTTCACCAAAGAAGATATTCAGGCAGCCAACAAACACATGAAGAAATGTTCACAGTCATTAGCCGTTGTTGTTGTTGTTGTTGTTGTTATGTGCTGTTGAGTCAGACAGTTAGACTGACTCATAGTGACCCCTCCTTGTGTTTCCAAGGTGGTATCATTAAAGAAGTAGATTGCCCAACCTTCCTTCCAAGGAGTGGCTGGTGGGTTTGAACCACCAGCCTTCTGGTTAGCAGTCTAGTGCCTTAGGCACTATGCTACCAGAGCTCCTTAGCTATTAGAGAGATGCAAATCAAAACAAGAATGAGATACCATCTGGCCCCAGAACCAATAGCAAAGTTCAACAAGACAGAAAATAACAAATGCTGACAAGGATGTGGAGAGATTAGGAGTCTCATACACTGCTGGTGGGACTGTAAAATGATACAGCCACTGTGGAAAGCAGTATGGCGATTCCTTAAAATGTTGGAATTAGAAATACCATTTGATCTAGCAATCTTATTACTAGGTATATATCTTATAGAAGTGAGAGCCAGGACAAGAACAGATATATGCACACTCATGTTCATCTCAGCACTATTTACAAAAGCAAAAAGGTGGAAACAACTTAGGCGCCCATCAACAGAAGAATGGATAATCAAACTATGGTACAGACACACAGTGGAATACTATGCAACCCTAAAGAATAATGTAGAATCCGCAAAACACCACAAAATGTGGATAAACGTGGAGGACATTATGCTGAGTGAAATAAGTCAATCACAGAAAGACAAATATTGTACTAGTTCATTATTGTAAAAAGTCAAGGAAAGGTTTATATATGGAAGGAAACTTTCTTTGTTGCCAGGGGTGGGAAGGGAGGGGACGAAACACTGCAAAAATAGAAATAAAAATTAAAAAAAAGAAAGAGAGAAGGGAAATCAGGAAAGCGGTTTTGTGAAGCCCAATGAAATGATAAAACTGTTCATCAGAAAAGGTCACTCGGAGGTCATCAGTAGCCTTTGCTAGGGCTATTATGGTGGAGTGGTTGGTCCAGATGAAGTACATCTCTTTTAAGTCACTTTTAAGGTACTCATTCCCACACACCCTGTCATCAAGGTGATCCAGAGCCTCTCTGGATACTCCCCTCACAATCATGTCTTGATCATGACCCACTTTTCCTTTGATGTCCTCCTCTCAGTTTCAACCATGGCTCTTTCACATGACCTTCATCTTGCCTCTTGTTCCTCCAGATTTACCATCTTTCTGTTATAGACTGAATTGTGTATCCCCAAAATATGTGTTGTAAATCCTAACCACTTCTTCTGTGGTTATTATCTCATTTGGTAATGGTTTACCTTTGTTATGTTAATTAGTGTAAGGTGTGTCTTCAATCAATCTTTTTTGAGATATGAAAGAATATTTTAACAAGCAAGAAAGAGAAGCAGAGATGGGGGAAGACTGATGCCAAGCCACTTGGAGATCTCCAAGGAATCAGGAAACAAGCTGAAGAGACAAGGACTTTCCCCTAAAGTTGATAGAAAGAGAGTGTGAAGTCTTTCCTAGAGCTGGCCCCCTGAATTTGGACTTTCAGCCTCCTAAACCATGAGGATCGGGAACAAGGGATATTATGGCTGATGTCAGATGGATCTTAGCTGAAAGTAAAGAATATCAGAAAGATGTTTACCTATGTTTTATTGACTACGCAAAGGCATTCGACTGTGTGGATCATAACAAATTATGGATGCCATTGCAAAGAATGGGAATTCCAGAACACTTAATTGTGCTCATAAGGAATCTGTACATAGACAAAGAGGTAGTTGTTAGAATAGAAAACGGGAATACTGCATGGTTTAAAATCAGGAAGAGTATGTATCACGGTTGTATCCTTTCACCATACTTATTCAATCTGTATGCTGAGCAAATAATCTGAAAAGCTGAACTATATGAAGAAGAATGTGGCATTAGGGTTAGCGGAAGACTCATTAACAACCTGCGATATGCAGACCACACAACCTTGCTTGTTGAAAGGGAAGATGACTTGAAGCACTTATTGATGAAGATGAAAGACTACAGTCTTCAGAATGCATTACACTTCAACATAAAGAAAACAAAAATCTTCACAACTGGACCAATAAGCAACATCATGATCAATGGAGAAAAGACTGAAGTTGTCAGGGATTTCCTTTCACTTGAATCCACAATCAACACCCATGGAAGCAGGAGTCAAGAAATCAGACATCGTATTGTACTGGGACCATCTGCTGCAAAAGACTTCTTTAAAGTGCTGAAGAGCAAAGATATCACTTTGAAGACTAAAGTGTGCCTAACTCAAGTCATAGTATCTTCAATCGCCTCACAGGCATGTGAAATCTGGACAATGAATAAGGAAGACCCAAGAAGAGTTGATGTCTTTGAAGTGTGGTGTTGGTGAAGAATACTGAAAACACCATGGACTCCCAGAAGAACAAATAAATCTGTCTTGGAAGACGTGAACACGGTGGAATGCTCCTCAGAAGCAAGAATGGCCAAACTTCATCTCATCTACTTTAGTCATGTTGTCAGAAGGGAATGGTCCCTGGAGAAGGATATGATGCTTCATAAAATGGAGGGTCAGAGAAAAAGGGGAAGACTCTCAACAAGATGGAGTGACACAGCGCTGCAACAATGGGCTCAAGCACAGGAAGGATTGTGAGGATGGCACAGGACCAGGTAGTGTTTTGTTGTATTGCACAAGGGGTCACTATGAGTCAGAATTGACTGGAAGGCACTTAACAACAATAAACTGAAAGAAAATAAATTTCTGTTTGTTAAAGTCATCCACTTGTGGTATTTCTATTACAGCACTACTAAACAACTATGATAGATTTTGAAATCTTGACATTGTCTGGACCTTGAGTACCTCGCTCTAGAATGTTCTGGCCTGAAAGTTTGTGGTCTCAAGTGACAACTCCCTACTATAGTCCTAGCTCTGAAGAATCCAACAAAGATGTTGTCCAAAGATAGGCAGGAATGAGACAAAGATTAAGAGAGAATTGGGGGATGAGGAGCTTGGGGACACAAAGGAGCTAAAGGGAGATGTGGGTGGAGATAAGATTGCTGTTTTCAGATAGGAGATACATGACTGCATTTCTTTGCTGAGGAGGAAGAGCCAGTAGAGAATAAAAGCTAAAAGTACAGGAGGAAGAAGGGCTGACTGCAGAAGGAAAGGTCCTGAAGAGGCAGACTGACAGGATCTCTGCACTGGGGAAGAGGGTCAGGTGGAAAGGAAGTGGGTGAGTACTGCAGATGCACCTGGGTGTGTGTGGTGGGGGTGCCAATCAGATAGTAGAGAAGAAGGGACACTGTTGTTTGCAGAGATGTAGTTTGGTGGCACAGAAAAGTGATAAAGTTTGGAATGTCCTTAGGGGCCCAAAGGAAGCTGACCAGCAACTCACTGAATGGTTCCTGGGCAGCAGTAAGGGCTGAGGTGGAGACAAAGGAAGTGTATTGTGGCACCACTCCATGCGGTTGGGCAGTTCTTAGAGTGGACAAACCTAAAGAACAAGCAGGAAAGGAATGAATGATAGAACAAGGGCCCTGGAAATGAGGCCAGGACAGGTTGATTGGGAAAAAATGAACTGAGCAGCCCTCACGCTGCCCCCAGCATGAAACATGGAAAGAAACAAAGAGGACTTAGGGGAAAGCTATGGTAAACCTCCGCGTCTGCTGCCCTAATCTCTGATGCTCAAAGACCTGAAGGTTGACAAGCCTACTTTCTCCCAAAGTTCTAGTTCTTCCTTGTTGATCAACATTGGATGGCTGCTTTAAACAGAAAGCTATGCTGAGAGGATATCAGGGAGCTCCAGTTTGATGGAAAGATGGAGAAGCACGCTCAAAAAATGGTAGCCAAGGATTGCTGGGCAGGAGTGACCTGGGCAAGGTCCCTGCCCAGGAAGAGCCTGGTAAACACTGCTGTCTCTGCGGACTGGCAGTCCCTGCTCCCTGGACCCTTCCATCTTCCCTCTGGAACATCCAATTAGTTAAGCCTGGATCTAGCTCCCAGCAGACAGGCAGTGGTGGTTCAGTGGTAGAATTTGTGCCTTCCATGCCAGATATTATGGTCCAATTCAAGTCACTGCTCCTCATGTGCAGTGATGGACTACACAAAGACCTCACTCTCACTCAGTGGGAACTTGCATTCTAATGTGGCAAAGGACAGATAGCACATAAACAATTTTCAGGTACTAATAAGTCAAAGAAGAAGGAAAAAAACAAGATTCTGAGGTGGAAGCTAATCAGCCAAAGTTTCTCCAAGGAGGTGACCTCTGAGTAGAGATGACCTTTGAGCAGAGACCAGAATGATGTGCTGAGGTGGAGGAAGATGAGAGTGTTCTATAAAGTGGGGATGATGATCAAGACTCAACAGGGCAGGGGCCACATCAAGAGGGGCTTTACAGGTTATCTTAAAAACTCATGACATCCTTTGAAGTATTATGCAAAGCCAAAGGATTCTGGAGCAGGGAAGGGACTCAAGTGATTGACTATGTTTAAAAAAGGATTCCTCTTTTAGTGTTAAATGTTTTAGGTATGATAATGATGTTATTGCTATTTTTTTTTTTTTTTTTAAATAGGCACCTTTACATAAATAAATGAGAACAAAAGCTATCTGCTAAAACATTTACAGCTTGTGGTGGTAAAGGTTATGAGTAAACTTGGCTGGGCCTAGTTTTCAGTGGCTGCACAGGTGGATGTAGTGATTCCCCATAATGAGATTAGTCATCAACTCCATGGTGGAATCTGTCATGAGCAGCTGAGTAGCTGCCTTAGGGATGTGGTCTGCTTCCAGTATATAAGAATATGCTTTGAGAAAGGTCTTGAGTTTTTGGCACACTTGCACCCTGCATATAGCTGAGTCTTCCATTCAGCAGCCTGCCATATTGCCTGCTGATCTTGGGTCTGTTTCTGGACTTGAACTAGTGGCCTGTTATGCTGCTTGGTTATCTTGGGTCTGTGCCATTTTACTTGTCGACCTTGGGTTTGTCAGTCTCAGCAGCCAGCAGCTGTCTCAGTTAAAAAATGCTTCCAGCTCCAGTAGGCTAGGAGCAAGAGGCAGAGCTGAAGCCCAAGTTTGAGGGGCTCTTCACCCAGTCCCTAGAGCTGGTACTTTGAACTCGGACTTCTGGCCTCCCACTGGTAATATTCCTATTAGAGCAGCACTAGAGAACCAAAACACGATAAAATGATGAAATGAGCTGTCTGGAATTTGCCTTAAAATAATCTAGGAGGTGGGGAGTGAGGGGAGTGGGTGAGTGTAAAAATGAATCACAATGGCCACAAATAGAATGTAACTAACTGCTGATGCGGCATATGGGTGCAGTGTCCACTATACTATTCTCTCTACTTTTGTGCAGTAAAACCTGCAAGAGCCGGAACTTGTGTAAGGTGGGAACCTGTCAAAGAAGGAAAACTAAAAAGATCTTCCACTAAAACAAACAATATAAAATTGGCAAGACTGCAGTCTGTTAAAGGCAGAAAACTTGCGAGACCCAGAAAAACAAGGCAGTCCCATCGAATTCCAGCTCTCAGCAGTTTCACTGTATATATTTAGAATTTCAAGTTTGGGCAATCTACTTCTGTAGTAATACCACGTCAGAAACCCAAAGAGGGGTCGCTATGAGTCAGGTCTGACTTGACAGCACATAAGAACAACAACAACAACAACAAAACTATTTAAAACAATTATTAAATCAAAGTGATTTGGGCTAAAGGGCAAGAACAGTCTGCGGGGGTAACAGTAGAAGCAGGGAGGTCAACAGGGTATTTGGGAAATAGAAAAGAGCCTTAAGAAGATAAATATCACCTGTATTAATTTCAACATCCAAAGATTACTTTATTTCTCCTAAACAAAACTGGAATCACATTTTATATAAGGCCTTATATATATTTTTTCATTTACATCATTTAACATTCGCTTCTTCCATGACATCATTTTTTAAGTCTGGTAAAAAAGTATTCTTTAGGTGGCAAGATGGCGGACTAGGCAGAAAGACTGCACAGATCCTCTTTAACAAAGAAAAGGGAAACCAGTTAACACAGACACAGAAGATAATCTTGGACCCCTGAGCCTTGAAGGGAAGGAAATAGAAGTGAACTAAACCCCAACTAGCAGAAGAATTTGCCCGGAAATACCAAAAAAGGAGACATACAGAGCTGTGGTCTGGCAGTGATCCTGACAGCACAGACAGCTTGGAGATTCCCAAGTGGTGGTAAGACCTAAGAATTAACCTAAAAATCAGCCCTGCTAGCCAGGGACTGCACAGAGGACTGCTCTGGTGGCTGGGGAATAAACA
>NW_006921604.1:7066568-7095209 GCF_000298275.1 Orycteropus afer afer
TATGAAGCAAGCATAACCTTGATACCAAAACCAGGCAAAGACATCACTCAAAAGGAAAACTACAGACCAATATCCCTCATGAAAAAAATATTCTGTGGCGTTCCTTAGTGGTTAAAGGGTTAATACCATAGCTTGGCTGCAAATGGCAAGGTTGGAGGCTTGAGTCCACTCAGAGGCACCTCTGAAGAAAGGCCTGGTGATCTACTTCCAAAAAATCATCCACTGACAATGCCTACGGAGCACAGTTTTACACTGATGCACATGGGGTCGCCATGAGCTGGAGGTGACTTGAAGACAACTGGTTTTCATCACATTCTGCAAGGCAGGTAGAACTAAATTTATGAGGGTACCGAGGCTGTTTCCAGTTTTCTACTCTTACAAACATCATTATGCTAAACACCTTATCAATAAGTCTTGGCTAACAATCTATTTCTCCCCCAGGTTGAACTGTCTGTTGAAAAGTTTGCACGTTTTTAAGTCATATAGTTGCCAAGGGATTGCAGGGACATCCACACCATGAGCAGAGAACAAGCCTGTTTCCCAAGATGCTTGCTGAGACTGGGCATCATCATTCTTTTTCATCTATGCCAATCTACTAGGTGAAGAATTCTACATCTTTGTCAGGGCCAGTTATGTAACCCATTTTAGGAACCCTTCGTTCATTTCTCCATCTGACTGCTTAAGCGGGTTTCATCTTCCCTTGGACTTTGAAAGCCACTGTAAAGCAGCATGCATGAGATATTCAATAAACATTCACAGGTGGTGAAGGAAGCAGTTCCCCAGAGCCCAGGAACATCTGGCTTTCCAGGAAGCTCAGGTGGCCCTCAGCTTCAGCCTCCCTCTTCCTTCTCACAGGGCTCCCAGAATGGCTGCAGGAATTCTGCTCTGAGTACATGCTGGAGACCTTGAGCAGAGCTAGGATGGCATGATGCTCTTTTCAATAGTTCCCTAGAGCCACTGGAGTGGAGAAGGCCAACTTTTCCCCAAAAGCCTTCTCTTCTATCAGCCCCATTCCAGGTATTTTTCACTCTTAGTTGCTTGAATTTTTCATGGTTAAGTTCATCTCCTGCAGTGTGATAGATTGCTTTTATATGGCCTTTCTTACCATGGTCTTTTAACTCCTACCAAATGATTGGGTGAGGTTATGCAAATAAGGTGCTTGTGGCCCATCACAGAAATTAGACAGCTTGCTAATAATGCAACTAAGGTGTGTGGAACCTCTGTGGGGGTAGGACTATGCAAATAAGATGTATGGCACCCTAATGAAGAGATTAGTCAGTTTGGCTACCCTCAAACCAAACCAACCCACTGCCAGTGAGTTGATTTCGACCCATCGTGATCCTTTAGGAGAGAGTAAAACTATCCCATAAGTTTCCAAGGCTGTAAATCTTTACAGAAACAGACTACCTCATCTTCCTCCCACATAGCAGCTGGTGGGTTCGAACTGCTGTCCATTTGGTTAGCAGCCAAATGCTTTTACTCCTCCTCAAAAACCTCACTGCCGTCAAGTCAGATCCGACTCATAGTAAACCCTCCTTGGGTTTTCAAGGCTGTATCACTACGGAAGTAGATTGCCCAACTTTCCTTCCGAGGAGTGACTGGAAGGTTTGAACCGCCAGCCTTCTGGTTAGCAGTCAAATGCCTTATGAACTACTATGCCACCAGAATTCCTTTGGCCATCCCTGCTAGGCTTAAAACGAGCCATCCCAGAGGTAGACAAGGGATACTTCCCTACCACCAAGAAGAGATGGCTACAAGTGTGTCCTGTGGACCTGGGGTCCCTGTGCTGAGAACCTCCTAGAGTCAGGAGACACAGATGGTACAAGATGGCGAGAAGTGGTAGCAGAGAAATGGCAACAGAACCAGGAGACCAGCCTGAGACACAAAGCAGGCTTCTCGGCCCATGGAGCAAGGCAGTTTCAATGGGTGTGCTGACTCACAGAGTGAGAGAGTTGAGCGCCTTCCAACAGGAGGCTTCCTCATGGAGTATGGGTGCCTCTGGGCACTTGTCAACAGAGTTAGACTTGCCAATTCATGGAAGTAGGTCCAGGCTTACTGGGAGTGGGGTGCTCCCAGGTCCTTATTGGCAGAGCTAAAGAGCTTTGTAACACTTGACCCCAAGCAGGGCAGAGGTCAGTCCAAGGGGCTGAGGACCTGAGAAGAGAGGCCTGTCTATGAGCAAGGCTGTTTTGATCAAAGAACTATATACTGAGTCATTCTTGATCATGAATTGTAACCTGTTACTTTGCTAATAAACCCCATAACTGTAAGCATAGTCTGAATTCTGTGTAGCCACTGCAACTTATCAAACCCAGCAGAGAAAAAGAGTTCTGTGGGAAGGATGACTGGTGTCAGAATTGGTAAAAAGGTTTGAGGGTGGAGGTAATTCTAACCTCTACTTCACAGCAATTGGCCTTGGACTGTTGATGTCAATAATGATTTTCTTCCTCTCTTGTGAAGTTAGACAAAGAGGTCTGTTGCCCTCATACCACCAAATTTACACTTCTTTAAATCTGCAGTGCATCCTAGAACCACGAAGCATTGATGGACGAGGCGAAGAGGGGGTGCATTGGCAAATGTTGATGGCATGGGGAGTTCTCTTTGTGCTTAGATTCAAGTAGACTAAGAGTGTGTGACAGCACATCATCCAACAAACCGCCCTCCTTCCTGGGGTCAGTCTGGGCATTGAGCCCAGTGGGGCAGCACCAGCTGAGGCAGAACAAGGCAGCCAGCAATCTCCTCCAACATCACCACCAACCCAAACTGAGGAGCACAGAAAGGAAAGGCTAATTAAAGACCCACAATGAATACAATGTAGCTGTGAAAAAGAATGAGGAAGCTCTTTAGAAAGCAGTTTACAATGTCTGCCAAGATATGTACCTTTAAGGGAAAAGAAAGCACAGAATAGGTAGCTAGAGGAGGAGAGAACATCCACACAGATGCTCCCTGAACTACTTGGAGGCACACGCTGGAGTACACAGCTAGGTGGCTCAGGGCCAGGGATGGGACACATTTTCACTATACACTTCTTGGTACCTTTTGAAACTTACATCATGTGAATGTTTCCTCTAATTACAAAAAGAAAAGAAAATTTCCAAATAAATGAATAAATAACACCCATCCTGACGATGAATGTTCTTTGCTAGCAAGGCTCTTGGCACAATATATTACCCCTGTTGAAAGCAAGGTAAGGATTTAGGATTTTATTCACTCCTCAGCATTCATGGGGCATTTATCATGGGCCCTGAAGCTACAAGGATACCCTGCAAAAGACACGGATTCTTGAAATCACATCAGACAAAGAAATACATTTAGGTTATGATGGAGATTGCTTCATATCTACTGCAAAATCAAAAACTCACTGCTGTCAAGTTAGATGCAACTCAAAGCGACCCCTCCTTGGGTTTCCGAGAAGGTATCTCTATGGAAAGTAGATTGCCCAACCTTCCTTTCATGGAGTGGCTGGTGGGTTTGATGCGCCAGTCTTCTGGTTAGCAGTCAAATGCCTTAGGCACTACACCACCAGAGCTCCTCTACTGGGAAAGAATAGGTTATAAATTAAAGCCAAAAGATTGGTGTTGGTTCCACCAGTTCTTTGTAGGTGGAAAAACACAGGCATTTCCCCTTCTGTTTCAGTCAGATTCATGGAAAGAGAGTGAGATTCTCATCTCAGGAGTAAAGTTCAACCCATAATATCTGTATAGTTTGGGATGGAAAAGGTCTTTCTATTAAAGACAGAGTCAATTACACAAAAATCCCAGTTCAACTCTCTGTACTATCTACACAACTTTTTTGTAAATGTAAATATATTCTATAATTAAAAAAAAAAAACTTATTGAAAAAGTAAAAGGAAAAAAAATTCCAGTTACTGAAAGATAATACACACCAAGTTTTAAAAAAGGACAATTTCCAGCCTTAGAAGACACAGTGTTTATATCATATATAATAATCAATATATAAACCAATATAATAATTATAAGAGAAAATTATCTCATAGAAAAATAGGCAAGGAGTACCAATGGGTAGTTTACAATAAAATAATAATAAAAAACCCCACAAAAGACCAGTGATCATATGAATACATTCTCAATTTCACTGACAATCAGGAGGATGAAAATTAGAACTACTGGATGACATTTTCACTCACCAGATTGTCTAAAACTTAAAAACAAAACTGATAAAAACACAGTGTTAATGAGAATGGGGGGAAACCAGGTACTTTCACTCCCATTTGGTGGTGGTATTGATTGGCACAGTTTGTTTTCAGAAGCCAAATTTTAAATTTACATCCTTTGAGAATGCAATTCTACTTCAAGGAATTTATCCTACAGAAACACTTGCATAGATACCCAAAGTTTGTTTACACAGATATTCATTGGGTAAATATCCATAATTACAGGTTTGGTTGCAGGCACACTATACTATACAGTTATTAAAAAGAATGAGGTTCGTCTAAACAACAAACACATATAAAGTGGCCTAGCTGAAGAAAATGGGGAATAGGGGCTGGATGGCTCAGGGCCTTGGAGACCAAGCCAAGGCTCAGCCACATAGGCCATGGGGAGCCAGGCAAGGCAGAGGTACAATGGTTGATGGTCGTATGTATCCACAGAGTGTGCTGACTTTCTGAGGAGGAGGAAGAGACAGAATGTCACTGCCATCATCTAGGTGAGAGATGACAAAATGAAAGGGGGCAGGGGGCAGGAAGGAGATGATTAATCAAAGGTGACCCAGACAAGGTATCTGCTTTCACAGAGGTGACAAGCAGAGGCAATCATAAATAAGGAGTTAGGATTTAGGAGTCTGAAGGCAGAATGGACAAAATTTAGGGATCAACTGAGGTAAGGAGGTGGGGGATGGAGAAACCTACCAGACTATTTCTAATTTAGGCAATGGAGTGGATAAGCTCTTTGAGGCGGGAGCATGGGATCTGAAGGCAGAGGTCAACATCTTCAGATCAAATGGGAAGAAGTTCCAGGTGTCTGGGCTCTGTGGGCTTTGAGTGCTCTAGTACTTCCAGAAGCCCAATTCTTTCAAATATTACAGAGCAAAAACTTCCCTTGCAGACTGTGAAGAGGCCTCTTCTGTTTCAAGCAGATTCATGGTAGACACTGAACTTCCCACCTTAGGACTGAAGTTCAGCTGAGGATGACTACACTTGAAGAGTACACATTCATTACTGAAGAAGAAAAACAAAGTAGGAGGTCTCACATTGCCGGATCTCAAAACCTACTATACAGCCACAGTAGTCAAAACTGCCTGATACTGGTTCAATGACAGATACATAGACCAATGGAATAGAATTGAGAACCCAGATATAGATCCATCGACCTATAGTCAGCTGATCTTTGACAAAGGCCCCAAATCCATTAAATGGGGAAGAGAACGTTTGTTTAATAAATGGTGCTGGCAAAACTGGAGATCCATTTGCAGAAAAATGAAGCAAGATCTGTACCTCACACCACACACAAAAACGAACTCCAGATGGATCAAAGACTTAAATGTGAAACCTAGAACTATACAGTTTCTCAAGGAAAATTTAGGCTCAAACTTAAGGGCCCTAATATATGGTATAAATAGACTATCAAGCATAATTCAAAATGCACCAACAGCAGAAGAGGAGCCAGATGATTGGGACCTTCTAAAAATTAAATTTTTATGTGCTTCCAAAGACTTCTCCAAAAGAGTCAAAAGAGAACCTACAGATTGGGAAAAAATATTTGGTAATAACATATCTGACAAGGGACTTATCTCTAGAATTTATAGAACACTCCAACACCTCAATAACAAAAAGACAAACAATCCAATTAAAAAATGGGCAGAAGACATGAATAGACACTTCACCAAGGAGGATATTCAAGCGGCCAACAAACATATGAAGCAATGCTCACGATCATTAGCTATTAGAGAGATGCAAATCAAAACAACAATGAGATACCATCTTGCTCCAGCACTAGTATCAAAGTTCAACAAGACAGAAAATAACAAATGCTGGCGAGGTTGTGGAGAGATTGGGACTCTCATACACTGCTGGTGGGACTGTAAAATGCTACAACCATTGTGGAAAGCAGTATGGCGATTCCTTCAAAAGTTGGAAATACAAATACCATTTGACCCAGCCATCCCATTACTAGGTATATACTCTAAAGAAGTGAGAGCCATAACAAGAACAGATATATGCACGCCGATGTTCATCGCAGCACTATTTACAATAGCCAAAACTTGGAAACAACCTAGATGTCCAACAACTGAGGAATGGATAACCAAACTTTGGTACATTCACACAATGGAATACTATGCAATGCTAAAGAATAATGTAGAATCTGCAAAACACCGCATAACGTGGATGAACTTGGAGGACATTATGCTGAGTGAAATAAGTCAGTCACAAAAGGACAAATGGGGGTAGATCAGGGGACACAATTCAGCTGAGATCTGAATGACAAGAAGGCACTTGACAACCAAAGACTGGGGAGAGAGCCACAAAGAAAGGAGGGTGGGGACAGCGCAGTCAGAAGTTAATTGTGCAAAGTAATTGTTCTTCAAATAAGACCATGTTTAGAAAATTAGGCGCTTTTTTTTTTTTCATTTGTAAAGAACTCATAGTTGTTGTTGTTATGTGCCATTGAGTTGGATCTGATTCAGAGGTGGTATCACTACGGATAGTAGATTGCCCAACCTTCCTTCCGAGGAGTGGCTGGTGGGTTTGAACCACCAGCCTTCTGGTTAGCAGTCAAGTACCTTAGGCACTATCCTACCAGAGCTCCCAAAGAACTCATTAGTGAGTTTTATTATTAATCCTTTCTCCTGGGTTTTAGGTGGGTGGGAGGTTTGCTGGGGCTGAGTGGGGAGGACTCTGGATCCCTCCAGAATAAATCCTATCACCAAACTAAAAACCAAACCTACTGCCATCGACTTGATTCCTACTCATAGCAACCCCCATTGGATTTCTGAGGCAGTAAATCTTTATCCAAGTAGATTGCCTAGTCTTTCTTCTGAGGAGTGGCCGGTGGGTTTGAACTGCCAATTTTCTGGTTAGCAGTCAGATGCCTTAGGCACTACGCCACCCTATCACAGGTGGGGTTTAATCCTGGTTTAATTCACGTGCCCCTGCAGATACACCTAGGGACACAGTCCGTGGACACTGGCCCACCCCAGACCCATGGGGATGAGTGTCAGAAGGAGGAGGCAGAAGTGGAAAAGTGACTCACCTGCTCCGTGCCGTCACGTCCAGGAAGAACTGCACGAGAGTCTGTAGGTTGTGATGATGGTCAGACACACAGCTCAGGGCGCAGCACAACTGCTGGAGCTGTGAGAATGAGGAGCATAGTGGTGAGTGGTGGGGCTGCAGGGAGGAAACCACCTTCCACTATAAACGTACACCCAGCCCCTTGTGGGAGAAATCCTAGAGAGTAAATGGGGTCTTGATCACGGAGGCCAGGCATGGAAATGAGTGTTCTGGGCACTCTGGGGATCTCCTAAGCAATGCCGCCCCATCAAGGGCACACTTGGGGCAATTTCCATCTCTTGTGACAAACTTATGTGAGGAGTTCTCAGGACATGATAGATGAGCTGAGGGGTTCTGGCTCTGACTCCAGAGCTAGGCAACGGGGCCCATGGTACCTTCCCAGGCCACTCCTGGATGTTCTCCAGTAGCACAATCAGGAGCTGCTGGAGATCTGTCTTGGGCACCAGGCGGAGCTTCACATCCAGGCCAGCTTGGCATAACAGCTCAATCAGGCTCAAGAGGTGGTCATCGGTATAGGCCCCTGGCTGGGCTAGGGCACACAGCATCAGGAACTGGAGAAAAGAGGCAGAAGAGGGCAAGGGGAACAGTGAGGCTAAAGGGAGAGAGGACTGCCTTCCTGGGAAATGGGGTCAGGGCAGGAGGGCTCAGCACTGATCCCTCCTTGACAATGCTGGGTAAGGGCTAAGATAAGCAAGCACCAATGCTTGGCTTCAAAACTCATTAAGTGGGTCCTCAGGTGGCAGACCCTGGCATGGAGAGTGGGTGCCTTCTGTAGAGTCAGGCCCATCAGCAGCAGGGACTGCAGTGATACTGAGCACACAGTAGGTTCTTGATGACAGTCACTGACTTAACTGTGGAATGGAGTCCCTGGGTGGTACAAACAGTTAATGTGCTTGGCTGTTAACTGAAAGGTTGGAGGTTCGAGTCCACCCAGAGGGTCCTTGGAAGAAAGGCCTGGAGGTCTACTTCTGAAAAATCAGCCACTAAAAATGCTATGGAGCACAGCTCTACTCTGACACACACGGGGTCACCATGAGTTGGAATTGACTCGGTAACTGGTTTTTAACTGTGGAATAGATCTGGCGTGTAAGTATAGCGAGACGACTAGGGTGACGCGGGGCATTTGACTAACCTTACAGATGTAGCTGAGGCTTATGTCCAAGGCTATCTCCTGGGGGGCAGTCTCCTGCTCACTCCAGCTGAGGCTGGCTTCACTTTGAAGCACTCTAAAGTAAGGTCAGAAACAAAAACAAAATATAAGGAAATAAGATGAGGTAGAAAAAAGTGGGAGAACTGAGGAGAGATGGAGGCCTACACTTGCTCAAGAACAGAGAACCCACTGATGACTCACTTCAGCCTAGAACACTGTTGCCCTGTGTATTAGTTACCTACTTCTGTCCTTGAAGAAGTGTGGCTGGAATGCTCCTTGTAAGTGAGAATGGCTAGACTTCATCTCACCTACTTTAGTCATGTTGTCAGAAGGGGCCATTCCCTGGAGAAGGATATTATGCTCGGTAAAGTAGAGGGGTCAGCAACAAAGGGGAAGACCCTCAACAAGATGGACTGACACAGTGGCTGCAATAATGGGCTTGAGGATAGCAAGGACTATGAGGATGGTGCGGGACTGGGAAATGTTTTGTTCTGTTGTACACAGGGTCACTATGAGTTGGAGCCAACTCGACAGAACCTAACAACAACTTCTGCATAACAAATTATCTCAATGTAGTGGCTTAAGACAACAAACATTTATTATCTCTAACAGTTTCTGAGGGCAAAGAACCCAACAGTGGCTTGGCTGGGTGGTTCTGGCTCTTTCAACCTCTCTGGTGAGGTTCTACCAAGGTGTTGGGCAGGGCCGCAGTCTTCTAAGGCTTCTGGATCTTCTTTCAAATTCACTCATGTGGTCACTGGCAGGCCTCCACTTCTTGCCACATGGGCCTCTCCACAGGTTTCAACATGGTAGCTGGCTTCCACTAAAGCTAGTGATATAAGGGAAAGAAGGAAAATGCCCAAGACAGGAGCCATAGTCTTTTATAACCTAATCTTGGAAGTGACATTTCATTACTTCTGCTGATTTCTATGGGCCACAAACTCAAGCCATAACTTAGTGTAGGAGGGAGCTACTCAATGGTGTGGAGATCACTGTGCAGGCCTCTTGAGGGCTGGCTCTCATACCCTGCTGTTCAAGCAGGCCTCTAGTTTTTTATTTCTGGGGCTTAGAAACCAGAAAATCATACTCCCAACCCTCCAAAAGGGTATTCCTCAAAAGAGTTCTCTTCCCTCTTTGTCCATATGGTTACGGTAGCTATTTGCATGCACACAATGGTTGTAGCTTACAGTGGAGTTAGTTTGGTCAGCAAGTACAAAATCCTCCAAAGTTGTCCCGTTGGAGCTCAGATATTGTGTACCTATTGTGCTCAGGTATTGATAAGCCCAACAAGGCCAGCTTTCTCCTAGTGATGAAACAGATCTAGCTGAATACCAAATGAAGTGAGAGGCCATGGTTTAAAGGAGATTTTAAAAATTCCCTCTTTAAAGACTAGTATCACACTCAGAGGAGCAAGATGCTCATACTGAGAGGCGTAAGTGGGAAACAGAGTCACACATCCCATCACACATGCTTCTCAAGCATATGCTTGCTGAATAGAAGCCTGAGCAGGGTCACCCTTGTTAAAATGTCTTCTCTGGCCAAAAGTCTATAGATGATTTGAAATATGTTAAGTGAGTTTATGGCAAGGATCCTTTGCTGTTCCACCCACTGCTTCACTCTTACAAACTAGCTAGTGATAACAACACTGTCCAACAATGGCCTCCATTGTGGCCATCCTGGCCATCACCATGAGAAAAGCACTATTTCTGCAGACTCCAGTGAAAACTCTCTGCTCTTATTTGTTGGTATTGGTGCTGCTTCTTACAGGAGGAGAAAGCCATCTTCTAGGCACTCAAGAGGTTGGTGCCAACAAACCAAAGTTGCTGAAGGGAGTCCTGAGGCTGGGCTTGGCCATTATTCCAGATTTTAGCCTTTACTAGGGCCAGAGAATGGGGAAGCCTGGTGTTTTAGTTATCTAGTGCTGCTATAACAGAAATACCACAAGTGAATGGCTTCAACAAACAGGAATCTATTCTCGTACAGTTTAGGAGGCTAGAAGTCTGTATTCAGAGTGCCAGGTCTAGGGGTTGGGTGAAGAAGGACCCTTGACCTCGGGCTTCAGTTCTGCCTCTTATTCCCACTGGAGCTGGAGGCTTCTTGTAACTCATGCAGCTGCTGGGTGCTGGGGCTGACCTACCCAAGGCCGGCAAGTAGAATGACACAATCCCAAGATCAGCAGGCAACATGGCAGACCACTTGTTGAAGTCCAGGAACTGGAGATGAAGACCTGCTCAAACGTAGGATTCAGATGTGCCAAAAAGCTAGAGACCTGCCTCAAAGCTTCCCAATATATACTAGAAGCAGGCATACCTGGAAGGCAATGATTTAGCTGCTCACAGCAGATTCCACCATGGAGTTGATGACACCACGTCCAATCTCATCATGGGGAATAACTGCATCCAACTGTCAAGCTACTCAAAGTCATGGCTCAGCCAAGTTGACACACAACCTTAACTACCCCAGCTGGCATTTCCCAGCCTGGATGGTACACATGGGACACACTGGGGGCCTGTGCCAGTATGTGAGGGAGAGCTCTGGTTTGCACCAGCCAGTGGAGGTGCACTGAGTATACGACACAGGCGGAAATGCTTTCATATTTCCCAAGGGAACCACAGAGTCGTCTTTGTGAATCTGCTAAAGAGAAATGGGCTTCCAGGCAGTTTGATGCTCCCAGATGGGGGAGGAGTGTTGGAAATGTGAGCTGGTAACACATCTTCTCTGAGTTGGGGAGGGGAAGTGTGGAGGTGACAAGAACCCTCCCCTCCTTGGGAAAGAATGCCAACCTTGATGGTCAGTGAGACTGAAGAGGGTAGTCACCCACCCTGCATCTCCCCGTGCGACTCCTCCTTAGGGGAACAGCAGGCAGTGGGTTACACTCTCACAGGCTACATAATGGGGTCCTCTATTCTCTGACTTTCCAAGGAATCACTTGACTGAAACATTGGCATCTGTGACTGCTATTCTGAGACTGAGCATCAGCTGATCCCTACGATTCCACCATTGCTCCCAGCAAGAGGCCACAGAGCACAGGAAATTCACATCCCAGCAGTTCCCTGCTCCCCTCCTGCACTCATCAGGTCAAGAATGAGTCGAAGGTTCTACCACTTGATTCTGCGAGCAAAGTGGCTTCATCCATATAATTTTCACTGACCCTTCCTCCTCCGCATAGGGCTGGATGAGTTGGGTTCCCAATCTGGTGGCCAGCATCTGGGAGCTTGAGTGTGGGCCTCAGCAACACCATTCTCCATTCACTAAGAAATCTTAAAAGGGGTGCACTGCTGACCTATAGAGTCCCTGGGTGGTGCAAAAAGTTAACACACTCAGCTGCAAAACAAAAGGTTGGAGGTTAGAGTCTACCCAGAGGAGCCTCAGAAAAAAGGCCTAGTAATCTATTTCTGAAAAACTGGCCTTTGAAAACCCTGTGACACACATGAAATTGACAGGAGTCAGAGCTGATTCAATGGCAACTGGTATGTTTGTTTGTTTAAGTGATCTATACCTCAGTTTTTATAATTGTTTTCACCAAGGGTTAAAAAACACAATAAACCTGGATAGAGAGGGAGAACAATGTGGAACAAAACTCAAAATCATTTGGAAAAAAAAAAGGGGGTGGGGGGACCAGGTTTGCTGATCTGATAGAGCCTGGTGGAACCACTGAGACTATGGCCCCTAGCTGCCCTTCAGGTCTGGAATTGAACCCACACCTGTGGCTTCCAGCCAAACAAAATACAGGCATATGAGTTGAACATGTACCTGAGGTAGATACACTCCTTGGAGAGAACAATCATGGGAGAAAGAAGGGCTGCTTATGCACAGGGAGACAGCTCAGGGGGCAGGAGTGCATGGAGGGATGGACACATGGAAGAGGTAATTACGGGGAGGAAGTGGGAGGGGAGCTGTTGCATTGTGGTAAATTGTAGTCAATGTCATGAGACAAAGTGTATGTGAACTGCTATATGAAAATGAATTTTCTCTGTAAATTTTCACCCAAATCACAATTAACAACAACAACAAAAAAACATAATAAAGTTATGATATGCATAGGGCACCAGACATTCTCAGAGTAAAGCTGGTGAGTAACCAAACCAAACTCATTGTCATGGAATTGACTCCGATTCATAGTGACCCCATAGGGTTTCCAAGGCTGTAAATCTTTACAGAAGCAGATTGCCTCATCTTTCCTCTGTGGAGCAGCTGGTAGGTTCCAGCCTTTTGGTTAGCAGCCAAAGGCCTTAACCACGCACCACCAGAGCTCCTTAAGTAAAGCTTTCAGCATCACCATAACTAAGAACAAAACAGCAGGAGCCACTGCTATTCTGGAGAAGCCCAGTGGCCACCACACTGGCTCCTGTTCTGTTGTACCAAACTGATCTGACAGCTAGGCTCTGCTCAGCCAAGGCCAATACAAGGAAAAGGAATTGATGCTGAGCCAATGAAGGAGAGAGAGAACTGAGTTTTTCCCCCGGATCAAATTACACTGTTCCAAGACAGCCAGTAAGCAGCCATCCTCACGCTTGATGGTATGCTCTTTCCATGTATTAATTGCCATTTATTTAACTGTTGGCCTCTGCACCAGGCAACAGCACCAGCAGTCTATAATGGCCAGTCCTGCTTATCTTTTGACCAGGACTCTCCAGCTGGGCTATGAATCAGGAAGCGGCATGGGGGATGGGGGATCAGCCAGAGCTATGGAGGGACCTTCCCAACTCTTCCCAGATGAGTTGGGAACACCAACAAGTGTGCTCTGTGTAGAGGTGAGGGCACACATCAAGCCCCTCCCCCAAGATGAAGCTCCTGCCCTTGCTTTTGATGCAGTGTTCATAGGTGTTGCCTCCTCTTCTGGCCTTTCTCCCCCAAACACCTTCCTAATTTCTCCCTCCCAGCTTCACTCCTGAGCAGAGGCCACTTTATTTTCAACAAGGTGGACATTAACCAGTCCACACAGTCCAGTTGCAGAAGTGAAGTTGTATCTTTTTTGTTGTTGTTGTTTCCCCAATTCAACTTTTTATAGGTATACAATTTATTGACAGCATTTAACAATAATCAGACTGGCTCAATGTGATTTTCCCACCCTTATAAACCAAAATTCACGGTTCCATACGCAATAGCTCACCCTTCTCCCCTCCCTCTTGCCCTTGGTAACCACAAACAAACTTTACTCTGTATATATTTGAGAAGGGCTGTATCTTCCCAAAAGAAAATCTTAAAGTCCTAGATGAGAAATGACATGGGATTTTAAGGAAAATCTGACATTAAAAGCAAATAGTGAAATAATTGTTTCTCTCATAGCAATCAGAAAGACTACAAGTATTTGGGACCACACACAGACTTCTCAGCCCCCATTTCCAGCCTCAGCCATTACAAGGCTCTTTGTATGCGCTGGAGGAGCCCCCAGAAGCACCTGCTCTGCCAGATGACCTCAAGTTGGAGACATCCCTGGAAGCTGACAGAAAAGACAGAAGTGTCTGACATGGAACCTGGCCTAGGACTAGTCTGAGTTTTATCAGAAAAGAGGATGATGAAAAGTGTGGAGGGAATGCAGCCCTCAAGTTTCTCTTATGGCCCTCACATTCATGAAAGATGCTGGAACTTTCTGAATACCCCTGAAGAGTTAGTTGTCCTCTAATCTCGTGAAACCCAGAACTTCCCTAAGTGTATCAACCACGCAGCAACCCAGGAAACCTGTCCCCACCACCAAGAATACTTTCCACCTACCCCAAGGAAGATGCCTGTGGGGTATCCAGGACCTGTTTTTCTGCCTCTTGAAAGACAGACTGTGTTTAGGCAGAAAAACCTCCCCAGCCCCCTCAACCATGGCCTATAGGGCAAGCAGGGGTGGAAATCACCCCTCTGGCCGTGAGCTGGGAAGTTCAGAATCTTTCAAGGGTTCGGAATGGTGCCAAGAACCAGACCAGGGTGTAGGGCCTCAGGGAATGGGGTCAGGGGTCAAAAACAGCTTGTCTGGGGGTGCCACCTGACCTTCTGCTCTGGCAGTAGCACTGTGGGTCCTGCCATAGGACCACATAGCTCTCCCTTCCTCCCACACAGGCTTTCACTGCAGCCTGGTAAAGCTGCAAGTCTGCATGCTGGGGTCTGTGTGCCAATAGATTTGAGAGGACACATTTACAGGGCGCTGTTCTCCTGACTACCTGCCCCAACTGCTGCCTCCAGAGACAGTAAATTTGCCCTGCAGCATAAAAGGCAGGAAGCTATGAAACTCTGGGAGAAGAGGAAAGGAGAGTGGCTCTTTACAGAGCGCAGTGTAAACTGGGTGGGGACAAGTCTCCAGTGCCTCCTCACACTCCACACTCTCCAAGTCGGCCCTTGATACTCATCAAAGCCATGAGAAGTGCCTCCTCTGACCCCCAAGGGCCCCGCCAGCCCATTCCCACCCCACATGCATTTCTTCTTTTGACTGTAATTCTTTTCTCCACCCATCCTAGAAGGTGAGATGTGAGCTCTGTGTTAGGGGAAAGGAAAGTGGCTTATTATGCCAAATACGGAACTCAGAGGGGAGGGGAAGGGGCAGGAGCGCAGCAGCCTGGCACAAGCATGAGGTATTTATAGCCAGAGCCAAAAGTAGTTTAGTGTGGTTTGGCAGACAATTACTAAACACAGTTGGGGAACAGGTCAAGAAAGTGCCAGGCTTCCCTGCAGGGCCCATCATCCACCATAGCAGAGGCAAGGGTCCCCAGCACCTCTTGGGGTCTAGCAATTCCTGCCAGGGTTGAGGACTCCAGTGTAAAATCCTGTCCAGCATTCTAAATTCGTCACCATCAAGTCAGTTCTGACTCATGTTTATCCCAGATGTTATAGAGTATAACTAAGCTCCACTGGGTTTTCTTGGCTATGATCTTTATAGAAGTAGGTTGCCAGGCCTTTCCTCCACAGATCTGCTGGGTGAGTTTGAACTGTCAACCTTTTGGTTGGTAGGCTAGTGAAAACTATTTGTGCTACCCAGGGACATATGCCCAGCTTTCTAAACACTGTATTATATCTTAAACCAACTTCTCAAAGAACCCTCAAGAAAGAGTTTGGATATGTGATAATTTATAGACCAACAGTATGATACGTAACACCTTTGCAAGCTCTATCTAGGTCCTGCTCTATTAGTTATTTATATACTGAATGGCTCTGTTCCTAGTGGGGAGGGACAATGCTTGTACAACTCAGTATCTCTGTTTCTCCCTTGTAGCAACCAGCCTAGTACACAAAGGAGGCACTCTGGAAACAAAATTAAACACTGTACACAAGTTGATTTTAGGTAATGGGCCAAATGAGAAGCTTGGAGATAGACTGAAAAGAGTGGAGCTTGTCTTGGAAGATACTAGGCTGAGAAGTATGGGTTTCACTGGAGAGGAGGGGACCACAGAGCTCTCTGAATAAATAAGTAGCACAAATAGATGTTGGACAAAGCAAGAAGATTCATCCATTCCTGGGTTATTTGGTACACCTGAGGTTGGAGGCAGGAGCTCTGGTGGTTCTGTGGTTAAAGCATAGGGTTGCTAACCAAAAGGTTGGTAGTTCAAACCTACCACTTCCTCTGTGGGAGAAAGATGAGAGTCTGCTTCTGTAAAGATTTACAGCCTTGGAAACCCAATGGGGCAGTTCTACTCTGCCCTACAGGGTCACTATGAATCTGAACTGACTCAGTGGCAGTGGATTTGAGGTTGAAGGTATGGCAATAAAACACCATTTATGGTGTAATACTTTTATAAACAGAGTCCCTGGGTGGTGCAGTTAATGTGAAATAGGTTGGCAGTTTGAGTCCACTGAGAGGCACCTTGGAAGAAAGGCCAGGTGGTCTACTTCTGAAAGATAAGCCATTGAAAACCGTATGGAACACAGTTCTACTTTGACACACTTGGGGTCGCATGAGTCGAAGTTAACTCAGCGGCAACTGGTATTTGTTTTCATAGGTGTTATGTGTGGTTGTCATGTAACTGGTGGTATAGTGCCTAAGGTATCTGACTGCTAACCAGAAGGTTGGTGGTTCAAACCCACCAGCCACTCCGCAGAAGGAAGTCTGGGCAAACTACTTCCGTAAAGATTTACTGCCTAGGAAAACCATTGGGGGTCGCTATGAGTCTGACTTGACTCAATGGCAGTGGGTTTGGTTTGGTTTTTGTCCTTTAACTCTCCTCAGAGTCTGAGTTTCTTAGATAAGGACTAGCTATTTGTGTCTGATTTTTATCAAGAGCGTCAGGCACCATGTGAACCAGAGCCTGGGTTGAGTAATTGAACAAATAAGAAAACTCAGCAAGGAAGTGGAAGTACTCACCTCCCTCCATGCTGAAAGGGCTCTGTAGGATAGAGAGCAATGGTTTGGGCTCCCAAGCTGTGAAACACCTTGATGATCTCTTGCAACGTGGGGCACCACATACAAATGTGCTCTTCACCTGTCAGGCCAAAGCAAGGTGAGAGTTAGAGTAGGGGGACGGAGGACACGCCACTGTTGTGGGGGGTGCTGGGCATGACAACCTCGGGATTGGATCCTCTGGCATCACAGGCACACCTGGAGGAGAAAGGAAGCAACAACTACTGGTTTCCTGCTGGACGTTTGCGAACCTGGACATTTTCTTGTCTGGTTCCCAAGGTCCAGCTGCACTGAAGTGCGAGGGCCCTAGGATGACCACCACCCTGATTGTGTAGGTTAGGTGGCCATTAGAGCACTGCCCTCTTAGAAATGTCCAGAGCTAAATGAGGTAAAAGGCCATGAACCAGAGGCCCCAAAATCATAAGACTCAAAGGACAGCAACGACATTACCCCAGGCTCTACTCCAAAAGCTGAGGCCACTAAGGACTGAGTCCACCCCTGACTTACCACCTTTGCTGTTACATCTGGGTGACATCTCTTCTATAGCCTGGAAGGTTGGCTAGGAGTGCTATTCTTTCTTGACCAATTTAACAAAACATGAAAACCTTACGTATGCAGGGCTTCTTCTTCTGTCAGACATTTAAGGACATTTTCAGAACCAGGTAAGGAGGAAAAAAATAAAAATAAAAAAACAACAATGTGGCTGAGGTGTTTTCTAAAGCTGACCACAGCAGCAACCCATCCCACATGCTCTTCTGCACTGTGACCTCCCCATGCCCTGACCTTCCCACACCCTGTCCAATCCAAAGTGGGAATCTAAGTCTCCATCCATTCTCATTCCTCTGCAGGATCTTATTCACTGATTTACTTTCTTCCCATCTGTCTCTCCCCTTGAGGATGTAAGCTCCCTGAGGGCAGGGACAACTCTGTGTGGATCATCTCTGGTACCCAGTGCCCAGGAGAGCGGTTCACATGCAGAGGGAGCTGAGTCAGTATATCAGTGAAGAGAATCCAAAACAAAGCTGATCAAGTGGTATATGACTAAGACAGAAACTGAAAACAAGTCACAAGATAGGTAAGCTAACAGCAAAAGAATGTAAATGTCTAACTTAACAAGAGATGTGTGATCAGAATCAGGAACTTGGAAACCAGGGCTTGGGATGTATAAGCAGTGTGCACATGTGAACTTCCCCATTCTGGAGGGTTCTAAGGTCCCACCTCAATTCACCTCACTGTGTGCCACAAACCAGTTGTTGCCATGCAATCAATTCTGACTCATAGCAACCCTTTAGGACAGAGTAGAACTGCTCCATAGGGTTTCCAAGGCCATAATCTTTACGAAAGCAGACTGTCAGGTCTTTTCTCTTGTGGAGCAGCTGGTGGGTTTGAACTAACGACCTTTTCGTTAGCAGCTGAACACTTAACCACCATGTCACCAGAGTTCCCTGACAGGAACCATGCCAGGTGCTAAAGATAAAAAGGTGACCCACTTGACACTGTCCTCAAGGAGCTCACAGTCTAGGAGGGAGAAGAGCCAGACAGACAAATAATGAGTGTGTCTGTGCAAAACCCAAAGCAGGAAAAAGGAACAGCACCTGTTTACAGGAGGGGAAACACTTCTACAGGTAACAGGAAGGGAAGAGCACACCCTGCAGTGGGACAGAAATGGCAAAAGGCAGGCAGGCACGAAATGGCATGGCATGTGCAGGGGCATGAAGCACATGAAGCAAGAACAAAGCACAGAAAAGAGGAGGCTAGAGTCAGGTGAGGACTTCTAGGACCACTGCAAGAGACAGTTTGTCAAGCTCATCAAGGAGAAATTGAATCAAAAGTTCCATGCCTCAAACCCACCAGCCGCTCCGCAGGAGAATTATGAGGCAGTCTGCCTCCATAAAGATTTAAGGGCTTGGAGACCCAATGGAGCAGTTGTACTCTGTCCTATAGGGTTGCCAAAAGTCAGAATTGAACCGATGGCAGTGGGTATTGCATGGCTACAGGGCCACAAGACTCTAGAATGGTGAACAGAGGGTCTCTGAAACCCATCCAAGATATTTCTTGAGCCAGTATCAAGTGTCTCTTGCTCTGGAAATGTATATGGGTTGGGGCTCACCAAACAAGTAATTAGACTCTTGGAGGAGGAAAACTTTCTTGTTCGTTTTTTTCCTCTCAGGCAACTAAACAAGTACGAGAGTGGTAATGATACCCCTTGCCCGCTTCACAAGAGAGCTGGGAAGAATGAAGTCGGCAACACACAATGAGACTCCACTCACAGGAGAGGACTGTTTACCCGGGCCTTTGGGGGACAGTGCATGTATGTGCATGCGTGTGTGGGCGGGAAGAGGAACTTTCCAGGGAGGGGAGGGCCTACGTGGAAAGAAAATCAACCAAGGGCAAGTTCAGCCCACCTGGGTGGGAAGGTCCTGCCAGCAGGCTCAGACCCCCCAGGGCGCTCTCCTCCCCCTGCCCCACACTTGTGCATCTGATGCTTTAAAGTCCCTTGGTGAGCAAGTGGCAGCACCTAACACCGCCAGCTTCCAGCCTGAGTCTGACATTTTCTGCTTTCCCTATTCCAACCCAGAATTTACTCTACACCACAGTGGAACCCTGGTCTGATGTGTCAGGGCTGGTTCAGAGGAGGGGGCTCAGATGCTTCAGGAAAAATCAGCCCCCATCAGTGGCCCTGGAGATTGGTTAAGTGATGACGATGACAGGAAAATACCATAGAGAGCCCATAATTAACACTACCTATAAGTAGGCCATGTGCTCAGCTTTTCCTCAGACTGTCCCAAATGAGGGTTTTCTGGAGAGCTGACACAGAAGAAAATGTCACACACTGCTTGGGGGTCCCTGGTGGCCTGGCCGCCAGGCTCATCTCTCTCACTCAGTTTCTCCACACACAAAACACAGTCATCCTTAGGTGATTCCCCAGGGGGGGTGCCCCAGAGGCACAGGGCCTTTTAAAATGCCAGCACTCAAAGCCTCAAGCATCTGGGCAGCAGCTCATCCCCCCACATGCCCACCCCTCTGTCTGGAGGCTGTTGAGGTCGGAAGCATCCTTTTAGATTGCTCTCTTGGGATGGAACTGATGCTTGGGGGTGGAGGTGGGGAGGCAAGGGATGAAAGTGCTAGGTTTAAAGTAAAAGTGACTTTTCCATCTGTGCCTTAGGAGAGCTGTTACTTCGCAGAAGGCTGCAGCTCTCCCAGCACCAGCACCGTGTACATGGAATGGAAAAACCACACATATCACTGTGCCAGCCCCAGCTGTTCCCCACGCCTGGCTCTTGCTTCTGTCCCTCTGCCTCCACACTTCCTCTTGTCCTCACCCACAAGGTCTCATCTGAAAGAAGGCTTGGGCCTTGTAGGTAAGGTAACAGGCACCAGGGTTCACAAGTTGTAGCCCTCTGTTCTGCAACCCCCTTCCTCAAACTCAAAGCATTCCAGGGTTGCTGCTTTGGGGAAGGCCAAGCAGCACCTGTCTGCCGGGGTCCTGATTCTCTGACGCCTCTCAGAGAGAGCATGGTATCACAGGAGGGATATCACAGGAGGGGGCATAGCTGCATTAGCCATAGTGTAAGCAGGCTACCCACCCAGCAGACTGAGAGCCCTGGTCCCAACTGGAGTGTGGGACTTACAACATTTGTTTTTGTTGGCTGCTGTCCAGCAGGAGTTGGATCCTAACTCATGGTGACCCCCATGCACTATGGAACTAAATGCTGCCTGATCCTGCCCCATCCTCAGATTGATCATGGATCAGACCATTGTGATCCATAAAGTTTCCAATGACTGATTTTCAGAAATTGGTTTTTCTTCCTAGTCTGTCTTAGGCTGGAAGCTCTGCTGAAACCCTGTTCGGCATCGTAACAAAATGCAAGCCTCCACTGACACACAGGAGCTCTGATGGGGTAGTGCCTAAGGCATTTGACTGCTAGCCAGAAGGCTGGCAGTTCAAACCCAGCAGCCACTTCTTGGAAGGAAGATTGGGCAATCTACTTCTGCAGAGATACTGCACTGGAAACCAAGGAGGGGTTGCTATGAATTGGATTCGACTCGACGGCAATGAGTTTGGTTTGGAGTTTTGGCCACTGACAGATGGGTGGTAGCTATGTAAGAGGCACACTGGCCAGGAATCGAAACTCAGGTCTCCTGCATAGAAGGTGAGCATTTTACCACTACCTCTATCACAACATTTAAGAGAGGCTTAAAATCTTATCATTTCTGATCCTTCCAAATTGAATTCCTTCCTTCCTTCAGCACTTTTGCACTGAATTTTACACTTGTTTCCACATAGCCAGCTTCAGACATTTGGCTTTAGTCATTTAAAATTTTTATTCATTCAACAAACACTAATTAATATCAAGGACTGTTATCAATGCTGGGACCCAGCAGTAAACAAAACAGCCAAAAGTCCCTGCTCTCATGGAACAACAGTTTGGCAGGGGAAGCAGACAGTACACATATGGAAAATAGATATGAAAATGATGTTGGGAGGCACAGGTGGCATGGAGAGGACAGAGGCAGAGACAGTGTGATCAGGATGCCATGGGCACAGTCCCATGACGCTACAGGCAGAGGGAGAGCTGCAGAAGCCTAACCAGAGCAACTTCTCGTTTCTCTGTTAACTGTGCAAACAATGAACACGCTCAGCTGCTAACCAAAAGGCTGGTGATTCTAGTCCACCCAGAGCGTCCTTGAGAAAAAGGCCTGACAATCTACTTCTGAAAAATCAGCCACTGAAAACCCTGTGGAGCATGTTCTACTCTGACACACAGTCATCACAAGTTGAGGTCGACTTTATGGCAACTGCTTAAGTAGCCTAGGCTACTGGAGCAGGTGGTGCAAGGCGCAGAGAAGGGGTGAGGGCAGACAGGCCGCACTAGGCTGTGCTGACTGGGGTAAGGACAGAAGGCTAAGGGAAGCAACTAGTGTCTGTGAGGAGTGACACTACCAAATGGATACATGTAAGTGGTCACAATTGGCAGCTCTGGTGGTATAGTGCCTAAGGCGCTTGACTGTTAACCAGAAGGCTGGCGGTTCAAACCCACCAGCCACTCCTCAGAAGGAAGGTTGGGCAACCTACTTCCATAGTGATACTGCCTTGGAAACCCAAGGAGGGGTCACTATGAGTCAGATCTGACTCACTGGCAGTGTGTTTTATCAAATCATATATTTAAAACGTGCACTATCATTGCCCCAACTACAGTGGAACACAGAACAAAGCCTGACTCTCTCCCCAAAACATCTTCATCCTACAGAACAGTTCTCCCAGTGGGACTCTGATCAATTCTGACAGGCATGCTCTTCTTGGCCTCTCTCCCCCACTGACTTTTTCTCCAGACCTGTTCTACCCATATCCTTTTGGGAAACTTCCTTTTGTGCCTTTTCAGTCCTGCAACCAGCTCTGCTGGCCCTTTCATTTTCCACTTTCTCGTCACTGCCCCTGAACCCGAGACCCTTCCTTTGGAACCTGTGAAAGCCTCCCTGCCTTGCTGTAACCTAGCCTACATCACTACCCCCATGCCCTCCACCACACACACACATTGTCTCCATAGCTCTCTGCCCATTTGTTCATGTAAACATGCACGTTAGGTGATGCCATCCCCAGGCTACCTCTTCTCTCTCCTTGCCTCTGTTAACTCATACCACCGCCTCGTGTCACATAACACCATCGCGTGCTCAAGGTCCCTGTGTGTAAAAGAGTCGCATTGTGCCAACCACTGAACGACCTGTACTTGTTAGAATTAGGTTTAGCTGCAAATAACTAAAAGACCAAACCAAACCAAAAAACTTGGCTTAAATCAGCTAGAATTTTTCTTCTCTCTGATGAAGAAGAAGTTCAGAAGTAGGCGATTACAGCTGGTGTGGGGATTTCACTGCGTCTATAGGATCTTGGTTGCTCATCCTCTTGATCTCTCCTTCTTAGTATGTGCCTTCTGTTCTCAAGGACCTCTTGGTTCAGAATGGCTGCTGGAGACCCAGCTCTTAACATCTCTACTCCAGACAATCACTTCCTCACTTTCCCACCTAAGTGTGCAGGTTTGGGCTGATTTTTTTAAAATATTGTCATTGTGATAAACACACCAAAACATACAGCAAAACATTAATCAATTTCTCCACATAAACTCCCGTGACACTGATTACATTCTTCAAGTTGTGCAACTGTTCTCGCTATCCCTTTCCAAATTATCCCACCATTACCATACATGCACTCTAAGCAAAAACTCCCTATTTTCCCCTCCCTCTCACCCCTGGAAGGAGCTCTGGTGGTACAATGGTTCAAGCATTTGGTTGTTACCCAAAAGATCAGCAGTTCAAACTCATCAGCCACTCTGCTGGAGAAAGATAAGGCAGTTGACTTCCGTAACGATTTACAGCCTTGGAAACTCTATGAGGCAGTTATACCCTGTCCTACAGGGTCCATATGAGTCAGAATTGAGTCGATGGTAGTGGGTTTTCTCACCCTTGGTAACCACTAATTACTTATGGTTTTGTATATTTGCTTTTCCTACATAAGTGGTATTATACAGTATTTGTCCTTCTGCAACTGATTTATTTCCCTCAGCACATCATCTTCTAGGTTCATCCATGTTGTGGCATGCATTAGGACTTCATTTCTCTTTATGCCTGAATAATATTCCTTTGTATGTATGTGCCACATTTTGTTTATCCATTCATCTGCTGATGGACTTTTCAGCTGTTTCCACCTTTTAGCCACTGTGAATTAGTGTTACAGTGAACACTGCTGTACCTATGTCTGTTCACGTTGCTGCTTTCAGGACTTTTGGGTATATATTTACACTGGGCTGTTTCTAAAGGATGCAGGGTCCTTTCAGTATGACTCAGAAAAGGAATAGCACACCACCATCCCAAGTTTAAAAAGCAAGATTTTAGAGATTGATTTAGACTAAACCAAAGAGCTTCCAGTCATGTCGCTGAATGCAGGATCCACCAGATTCTCTCTCATTTTGGATTTCTGAACCTGAGATTTTTGGGAATATTCTTGGTCTCTGGCATAAAATGAAACAAACGAGAAAGGTCCACACAGTACCCCTGGCCAGTGAGGGCTACACTACAGACTAATGGCAGCTAGCTGGTCCTGGCAGTCTAAGGATGCTGGTGTTACCCTCTGTTGGGTTGAGAAGCCAGCTGAGAATCTAAAGCAGTGGCTCTCAGACTTGTCTGCACTAGAATCACTAGGGAGCTTCAAAAATCACGGCCATCTGTATCTGAGGTGTGGCCCGGGCTTTGGAATTTTTTTTTTTTTTTTTAATTCCCAAGTGATATGCAGACAAATTTGGAACCACTGATGTAATGAAAGCACAGAGGCAACTTCACATAATCTGGCAAGTGATGAGGGTGCAGTGGGGGTGGAGGAGAAGAAGACCACAGTAGGTGGCTTCAACAAACAGCAATTTATTTTCTCACGTTTCAGAGGTCAGGAGTCGGAATTCAGGGGACCAGCTCTAGAGGGAGGCTTTTTCTCTGTCAGCCCTGGAGGAAGGCCCTTGTCTTTTTTCAGCTTCTGTTTCTTGGTTCCTTGATGATCTCCACATGGCTTCAATCTTCTCCAGTTTGTCTTTCATTGCTTCTGTGCCTAAAAGGCTCCTTTTATATCTCCGAAGTGATTGGTTTAAGGCACATCCTACACTGAAAAGCCTCATTAATATAACAAAGAAAACCTTATTCTGTACAACAGCTCATAGGTTCAAACCACTGTCCTGTGAGTTAACAGGCAAGTGCTTAACTGCTGTACTACCAAGACTCATTATCCACATGTACAGGGGTTAGGATTTACAATGTGTAGTTTTTGGGGACACAATTCAATTCATAACAGCCCCAGCTCTGCTGCCATATCCACAGTCTTGCACCTAGGCCTGCGGCTTAGTAGGTCAGGGGCCCTCAGCCCTGGCTGCTCATAGCATCACCTGGGGAGGGTTTAAAAGGTCCTGCTAGGCTGCACCCCACAGCAGCTACCCAAGGCATCATTCCTTAAAGCTCCCCTGGTGACTTCAAGGTGCAGCCACAGTGAAAGCTGCAGTGCTAGAGTCTCCGAGTTTTGAAGGGGCCCAAGGGGCCCACACACCCACCGATCAAGGCCTCAAAGACAAACATTAAGAAGTGCTCACCACGTTGAAATCAATTTAATTTATAGTCTTCCTCTTTTTAAAAGGTGGCTTGAGAGTCCTGAACAAAGAGGTGGGATAAGCCCCCGTTATTACTTGGCCTCGCTCCACTTCACCAAGAGAGTCATGCCTTGAGCCAAAGTCCTCACAATCTGATGATTCTTAGTTCTGGCTGCACATTAGAATAATTTGGGGAGCTTTAAAAAATATTAATGCCAGGTACCATTCTAAATGTGTTACAGGTACTAACTCATTTGAGCCTCGCTTGCTACCAGGCAATGCGGGGGTGGGGCCATGGGGGTTCAGTGGTAGAAGTCTCACCTTCCATGTGGCAGATCCAGGCTTGATCCCTGGCCAAGGTGTCTCAAGCACAGCCACCACCCGTCTGTCAGTGGACCCGTGCGTGCTGCCATGATGCGGAATAGGTTTCAGTAGCACTTCCAGACTAAGAGGGACTAGGAAGAAAGGCATGGCAATCTACCTCTGAAAATCAGCCAATGCAAACCCTATGGAGCACAAGATCCAATCCCCAACCAATTATGGGGACAGTGCAGGATTGAGCAGCATTTTGTTCCTCTGTGCATGGGTTTGCCGTAAGTTGGGAGCTGACTTGATGGCAGCTAATAACTGGCTGATGGAGCTGTTCTGTCATGAGTGTACTGTATAAATGCTGGGACTCAGAGGTGAGGTCAGGAGCTGAATGCAGGCATCTGCCTCCAGAGGCATGGAGAGCAGGTGGGGTAACATAAGTGCTTGTCCTTACAGGGTCAGCTCACCCTGTGTCCTGACCTTAGACGACCAGAAAGCACATCCAGGAGCCTGGGCCTACATGTGCAGCTCTAGAGCAGAAGGACCCAACAGAAACAGAAGATACTGTCAGGAAAAGATACCAAGCAATACCCACTGCCCACATGCCTTGGAACTCTACTACTCATTCATTCAGTCAACAAATAACTACCAAAGTCCTACTCTGTGCCAGGCTCAGGTAGCTGCTAGGAAACCAATCCAAAACCCACTGCCATCGAGCTGATTCTGACTCAGTGTCCCCCATTCAATTTCTGAGGCAGTAAATCTTTATGGAAATAGATTGCCCCATCTTCCTTCCACGGAATAGCTGGTGGGTTTGAAGCACCAACCTTCTGGTTAGCAATCAAATGCCTTAGGCAATGTGCCACCAGAGCTCCTTAAGAACCCAATAGAAGGCAAAAAAAAAAAAAAAAAAAAAAAAACCCGACTAAAGTGCCTGTCCTTACGGAGCTTACAGCCTAATGGGACAGATAAATTTAATAAAAGAATCCACACAAAATTTAAAAGCGCAACTATGGCTAGAGCCAGAAAGAGGAGTAAATGGGACTAGAGGGTAGGAAGAATGAACTGGGGAGCTGTAGGAGTTGGTTAGGCCAGGCTTCCCTGAGGAGGCAACACCAGAGAGACTTAGCTGAGGTCTAGAGGAAGAGAGAGACTTAAGAAGGCAAAAGCCAGGAGGTTGCTGAGGAGGGCAAGGTGGGTAGCTGGGGAAAGAACCCAGGCAGTTATTGTTAGATGCCACTGAGTTGATTTCGACTCATAGTGACCCCACTTGACAGAGCAGAATTGCCCACAGGGTTTTCTTGGCTGTAATCTTTACGGAGGCAGACTGCCAGGTCTTTCTCCCATGGAGCAGGTGGATTCAAAGCCCCCACCTTTCCGTTAGCAGCTAAGCACTTTATCATTGCAACATGAGAAAACAGCAAATGCAAAGGCCCTGTGGTGGGGGAAAAGATGGCAATAAAAGGAAGACAACAAGCACAAAGAGTGAGGATAGGTAAAATGGGCTAGAGAGGTAGGCCAGGCCAATAATGAAGGAGAGCATGAGCAGCACTAAAGTCTTATGAAGCTCAGGTAATCACTGAATAAGCTTTCCAGGTCTCAGTTCTGATTATCTGTAAAGTGGGAAAAATAACAGTATCTAGTTGTTGGATTGTGGTGGTAACAAAATGAAATCGTTTATATAAAGCCACAGGGTTAGCATACGACAGAAATTAAGGTCTTTAGAAACATTAGCTATTATTTCCCATCAAATTACTGTTATTACCATAATCAACAATATATTTTAAAGACAGGATCAATTATGAAGTTGAATTACTGGTATTGTTGCTGTCTAATTAGAGACAATGGAGGGGCCATGTCAAGCAGATGATGGCTCTCAGGAAGCTGGGCTATGGGGTGTCTTGGGTGGTCTTCAGAGTGTTTTCCCATTCATTTGGGTTTATACATCATTCACACAGTACCAGTGTGGGAATTAACAATGTACGCTTGGGTGGCAGGGGGACCTGGGATCCTAGTCTGCTTGCCCTGAGACTATTTCCTCCTCTACAGGACTAGGATAATGCACACCCCTTATGGAGATGAGGTATGAAGGGCACTCAAAATGTGGACAGAGTTAGGCCCAGGGGCTGGGCACATACAGGCACATCTTGTTTTATTGTGTTTCACTTTATTGCACTTCACAGATACTGCTTTAAAAAAAAAAAAAAAAATTGAAGGTTTGTGACAATGCTGCATTGAGAAAGTCTGTTGGCGTCATTTTTATATTAGCATGTGCTCACTTCCTGTCTGTGTCACATTTTGATAATTCTCACAGTATTTAAAACTTTTTCATAATGTTATTGCACACTTAATAGATTACATTATATTGTAAACATAATTTATTCATGCACTGGAAAACCGAAAAATTCATGCGATTCAGTTTATTGTGATACTCGCTTTATTGCTGTAGTCTGGAACTGAACACACAATGTTGCTGAGATATGCCTGTACGTGTTTCACACCATATACAAAAAAAAAAAGTGAGCTCAAAATGGATCAAAAATTTAAATGTAAGCATTAAAACTTATTTCTGAAACAACAACAACTACATACAGAAGATTTCTTCTGTAAATCTTTAAGATCCTGGATTAGGCAACTGTTTCTTACACATATGGTATCAAAAACACAAGCAAAAATGGAAAAAATAGATAAATTTGACCTCATCAAACTGAAAACTTCTGTGCTCCAAGGACACTATCAAGAAACTGGAACAGAAACTCATGGAATACCCACCTAAAATCCACCACCATCAAGTAGATTCTGACTCATAGCAACTCTACAGGACAGAGTAGAACTGCCCCATATGGTTTCTAAGGCTGTAAATATTGATGGAAACAGACTGCCTCATCTTTCTCCTGCAGAGCAGCTGCTGGATTTGAACCACTGACTTTTGGTTAGCAGCCTAATGCCATAACCACTGTGCCACCAGAGCTCCTACTCATGGGACAGTAGTGAATATTTGCAAATCACATATGCGATAAGGGACTCAAACTCCAACCTCCAACCAAACTCACTGCCATCAAGAGGATTCCAACTCACAGCTACTCCCATTGGGTTCCCAAGGCTGTAAATCTTTACAGAAGCAGACTGGTTCATCTTTCTTCTGTAGAGCAGCCAGTGGGTTTGAAGTACCAACCTTCTGGTTAGAAGCCAAATGCCTTAACCACTACACCACCAGAGTGATTTTGATAAGGGACTAGTATCTAGAATATATAAAGAATTCCTACAACTAAATGATTAGGACAAAACAATTAAAAATTGGCAAATAATATAAATATGCATTTCTCCAAGAAAATATGCAAATAGCTTAACATCTTTAGTCAGTCATTAAAAAAACAAAAAATCTGTTGTTGCTGAGTTGACTCCAACTCATGGTGACCCCACGGGTGTCAGAGTAGAACCAATCTCTATATCCTTTTCTTTTCTTCCTTTTTTTTTTTTTTTTTTTTTAAATTTT
>NW_006921604.1:7105341-7134239 GCF_000298275.1 Orycteropus afer afer
TGTCTGTGTTAATTGGTTTCCCTTTTCTTTGTTGAAGAGGGTCTGTGCAATCCTTCTGCCTAGTCCGCCATCTTGCCCCGCCTCCTCCATATCCTTTTCAATGGCTGATTTTTCAGAGGCAGATCTCCAGATCTTTTTCTAAGGTGCCACTGAGTACACTTGAACCACTAACTTTCTGGTAAGCAGTCAAGAGTGTTAACTGTTTGCACCACCCAGGGTCTTCTTTACTCATTGTGGTTGCTATTAGGTGCTATTGATTCAGCTTCAACTCACAGTGACCCTATGTACAACAGAATGAAACATTGCCCAGTGTTGAGCCATTCTCACAATCCCTGCTATGCTTGAGCCCATCATTGCAGCCACTGTATCAATCCATCTCATTGAGGGCCTTCCCCTTTTTTGTTGACCCTCAACTTTACCAAGCATGATATCCTTCTCCAGGGAATAGTCCCTTCTGACAACATGATCAAAGTAGGTGAGATGAAGTCTGCCATTCTCACTTCCAAGGAGCATTCGTTCTGGCTGCACTTATTCCAAGATGGATTTCTTCATTCTGGCAATCCATGGTATTTTCAATATTCTTTACCAACACCACAATTCAAAGACATCAACTCTTCTTCAGTCTTCCTTATTCACTGTCCAGCTTTCACATGCAATCATGGCTTAGGTTAGGTGCATCTTAGTCTTCAAAGAGACATCTTTGCATCTCAATACTTTAAAGAAGTCTTTTGCAGCAGATCTGCCCAGTGCTGTACAATGTTTGATTTCTTGACTGTTGTTTCCACAGGTGTTGATTATGGATCCAAGTAAAATGAAATCTCTGACAACTTCCATCTTTTTTCCACTTATCATGATGTTGCTTATTGGTCCAGTTATAAGTATTTTTGTTTTCTTTCTGTGGAGGTGTAATCCATACTGAAGACGCTAGCCTTTGAACTTCATCAGTGAATGCTTCAAGTCATCTTCACTTTCAGCAAGCAAGGTGTGTCATTTACATATCACAAGTTGTTAATGAGTCTTACTCCAATCCTGATGCCATATTCTTCTTCATATAGTCCAGCTTCTCGGACTATTTGCTCAGCATACAGATTGAATAAGTGTGGTGAAAGGATACAACCCTGACACACACCCTTATCGCAGCCATTAAACTCACTGCCATTGAGATGATTCCAACTCACAGCAACCCCTGTTGGGTTTCTAAGGCAGTAAACCTTTATGCAAGCAGACTGCCCCACTTTTCTTACATGGAGTGGCTGGTGCATTAGAACTGCCAACCTGCTGGTTAGCAGCCAAATGCCTTGACCACTATAATACCAAGGAAATACAAAACCAAACCATACTTCACACCTATTAGAATAGCGTTAATCAAAAAGATAATAACAAGTAATTGATGAGGATCCACCACTCTTCTGTCAGTTTGTCATACTCAAACAAAACCACCCAGTTATGGTATTTCTGTTGTTATTAGCACTAAGAAACTAAGATAAACCTCATACCCATCAGCAGTCACTTCCATTTCCCCTTCCCCCACTGCCAACCACTAATCTGTCTTTCTGTATGGATTTGCCTGTTCTGGATGCTTCATATAAATGACATCATACATTATGTGGCCTTTTGTGTCTGATTTCTTTCTCTTACCATAATGTAATGCTTTTGGGGTCCATCCACATTGTAGCATTTCTAGTACTTTATTCCTTCATATGGCTTAATTTCATTAATATGTACTATATTTTGTTTGTTCATTCAGTCACTCATAGGCATTTGGGCTTTTTCTACCTTTTGGTGAGTTTAATTAGTGTTGTTACTGACATTTTTGTACAAATATTTAAGCATCTGCTTTCAATTCATTTGCATATATACCCAGAAGTGGACTTTCTGGGTAACAGGTTATTGAGGAATTGTCAGCCTGGTTTCCAAACAATAGTAGCTGCACTATCTGATATTCTCACTGGCAATGTATGAACATTCCAAATTCTCTACATCCTCATCAAAGCTGTTATTGTTGTTAGATGCTTTCTATAAGCTTTACTAGTTTTGCTTCTCTAGAAAACCCAGCCTAAGACATCAGTCTTTAGGGAAATGTAAATTTAAAAAAAATCACAAGGTGCAATCACTACATACCTATTAAAAAGATCAACCATACTAAGTGTTGGTGAGGTTGTGAAGCAATTGGAACTCTCATAAACTGTTGGTAGGAAATGGTACCACCACCTTGGAAAACAGTTTGGCAACTTCTTAAACATTTAAACATATACTTATCATATGACTCAGCCATTCCATATTTAGATATCTACCTAAGTCAAATTAAAGCATATGTCCACACAAGCCACAATCACCCTGATGGAGCAAGTTGTTGGACCTGTGAGCTCAGGATCACGGTTACAAGGGACATTAAGCTCAACTGGCATAACACACTACACAAAAATATTGTTCTACATCCTATATTCATCCTGTGAATAATGACGGAGGTCTTAAAAGCTTAAGAGTGGCCATCTAAGATGCCATCTAAGATGCAACAGTTGGTCTTTCCTTGTCTGGAGCAAAGAAGAATGAAGAAAACCAAAGATATATGGGAATAATTAGTCCAAGGGACTAGTAGACCATGCGAACCTCAGCCTACATGACCCTGAGACCAGAAGAACTAGATGGTGCCCACCTACCACTGTCAACCACTCAGAAAGGGATTAGTGCAGGGAATCCTGGCTAGAGTAGGAGAACAATGTGGAACAAAACTCACAATCATGAAAAAGACCAGGCTTACTGCTCTGATAGAGACTGGTGAAACCCCTGAGACTATAGCCCCTACTTACCCTTCAAGCCTGGACCTGAACTTACTCCTAGGGCTTCCAACCTAACAATAGACAGGCATATAGGGTGAACATTTACACCAGGCAGATACATTCCTTAGAATGCTCAATCATGGAAGAATAGAAAGGTGGTATTTGCACAAGGAGATAGATCAGGGGGCAGGAATGCATAGGAAAGAAGGACCCAGGGAAGAGGTAATGACAGGGAAGAAGTGGGAAGAGACGTGTTATATTGTGGGATTGCAATGTTATGAAACAAAATGTGTATGAGGTGCTATGGAAAATGAGTTTGCTTAGTAAACTTTCACCCAAATCACAATAATAAATAAACAAATGACACATGCAGAAAATAAAAATAAATAAATAAAGCCTATGTCCACACAAATACTTGTATAAGAATGTTACAGCAGGTGCATGATAATAACAAAACAAACAAACAAACAAACAAAAAACCCAAATGTACATCAATAAATGAATGGATAAACAAGTCGGAATGTTACTCAGCAATAAAAAAGGTATAAACTTTTGATACATGTAACAACATGGATGAATTGAAAAATAATTTTGCTGATTGAAAGAAAAAATAAGAATAACCCACTGTATAATTCCATTTATATAAAATTCTAGAAAATGCAAACTATTCTATAGTGACAGATTGTAGGTTAGTGGTTTTCAACAGATAAGAGTGAAAGGAAAGATGAATTAGAGACAGACACAAGGAAACTTTTGAGGGTGATGGATACTTATCTTGATTGTTATCATGGTTTTGTGGGTATAAACTTGTCAAGTATATATATACTTTAAATATGTACAGGTTACTGTACGTCAACTAAACTTCAGCCAAACTTTTTTTTTTAAAGGAGGAACTAAAATGTAAATATTAATATTTCCTTTCTGCATCTTGACGGATCACCTCACCCCACTCAAGAGACTCCTGGTCTAGAAAGCCCTGCCTGCCCTGCTTTGTCCAGCTGCAGCCTCTCTTGAGATCCAGGGGAAAGAACTGGGAAATTTCTAGAAGAGCAACTATCCATCCACTGGGGATAATTTCAGATGAATACCAAAGTGGCAGAGGAACTATGGTACAAATAAATACATAAATATAAAAACATGTATAATGAATCGTGCACTGATTTTCTTCCTGAAATAATCACAAGAAACTGTTAATGATGATTACTTGGGCAGAGAGGCTTTCATTTTCATTTTTTTTTTTCCCACCAGATCATGTACATTTGATTTCACGCCCTAATTACCATCCCCGACCATAACAAACCCTCCTCCCCTCCCATCCCTGTGACTACCCCTTCCCTGTGGCTTCTTAACTATGCACTCCTGTCTGTTCAACTCTCCCTCTATGTGAATGCTGTCCCTCTGGTGCCCCATGGCCAACGGCTCTAAGGGGTGTATCTCCCAAGAGTAGGTGGATACATCACCTTGGGATAGACGTTCTGCACGTAAGTCTTTCTACTATTGGGCTGAAAGTCAATCCATGGGAGTGAGTCCAATTCTAGGCCTGAAGGGTAATCCAGAGCCATAGTCTTAGCCAGACTCTATCTGACCAGTAATTCTGGTCATTTTTGTGCTTTTGGATTTTGTTCCACATTTTTCCTCCCACTCTATCTAGGATCTCCAGGTTTGATCCCTTTCTGAGCAGCTAGCATTAGTAGCTGGACACCATCTAGTTCTTCTGGTCTCGGGGTCCATCATATCCTTGGACTAATGGTTTCCAGATGCCTTTGATCCTCTTCATTCTTCTTCACTATAGGTGACAGGAGACAAATAGTTGCATCTTAGATGGCTGCTCAACAGCTTTTAAGACCCCAGTCACTACTCACCAAAGTAGGTTGTGGAACAAGAGTTTTATGTACTATGTTATGCCAATTGAATTTGGTGTCCCCTGAGACTATGGTTCCAAGTCAGCAGGCCTGGTGATTCTCTTTCAAGGTGTATGGTTGTCTCTTAGAGATTAGTCCAACTCTTGTCTTCTCTTGCTTCTGTAATGTGTGTGGCTAGTTTGTAGCTCATTTTTTATTTTGTATCTTTCTCTCCAGTGTACATATATTACTTTAAAGAATAACACCAGTGGTAAGATTATAGGACATTTTTTTGTTTTATCCTTTTTATAAAAAGCAACCTTATAAATATTACCTGGGAGGGAGGAAGAAAGAGGAAGGAAATAAGGAGAAGGAAAAAACAAGCAATGACAGAAAAGAAAGTGACCCACAAAACCCCTAGGGGCCCATCAAAGGCAGCCCAAAGCCCTAGGCATCATCATGCAGAAGCTCCTAGGATAAAAGGAATATGGTGATTAGGTGTAGAAGAACTAAGTGTCCAAAGACCCTGCTCATGAGACTGAAGCTAATTTGTTCTGAGAACCGAATTTCTCGCCCACTTTAAAAATATCCGAAGAATGTACTGGCCAGGGTAAATTTATTTTATTATATTCTCTCCCTCCTACACAGATATTATAGAAGCTGATATGAATGTGATAGGTAGGCAAAAATGTACAACATTGTTTTGGACACTAACAGGAAAGAATGCACAAGTGTACTGCTTGCTCCTTTTCTGAAGTGTTTCGATCTTGCTGACAGAGCTATTTTTCTCATGGCACTGCTTCCTACTCAGAATGACTGGTACTGAGTTACTGGCCAGTTCTACACTGGCTCACAGAAAACATGTTGGTTGAACAAACATGAGGTAATTTCTTTCAAACAATCAGTTGCATAAGAATATGCTTGCTTTCGAAATCAAGTCCTGCCACAAAAAAACTATTAGAGCTAATAAACGAGTCAGCAAGGTTGCAGAATACAAGGTCAACATATAAAAGTTGATTGCATTTCTGTTCATTAGCAATGAACAAAATGAAAATAAAATTGAGAAAAAAAAAATACATTTACAATAGCATCAAAAAGAACAAAATATTTAGGGATACATTTGACAAAGGAAGTACAAGATTTATATACAGAAAACTATAAAACATTGCTGAAAGAAGTGAATGACCTAAATAAATAGACATCTTATGTTCATGAGCTGAAAGACTTAATATTGTTGAGATGGTAATACTTGACAAATTCACTTACAGCTTCAATGCATTCCCTATCAAGATCAAAGTGCCTTTTTTTTTTTTTTTTTTTGAGAAATTGACAAACTGATCCTAAAATTCATATGGAATTACAAGGGACTCAGAATAGTCAAAACAATCTTGAAAAAGAAGAACAAAGTCGGAAGACTAACATGTCCCAATTCCAAAACTTAGTACAAAGCTATAGTGATCAAGACAACGTGGTATTGATGTAGGATAGACATAGAGATTAATGGAATACAATTGAGAGTCCAGAAGTAAACTCTCCCACTTATGGTCAACTGATTTTTAACAACAGTGCCCAGACAATTCAATGGGGGAAAAGTAGTGTTTTCAGCAAATGGTGCTACTACAATTGGATGTTCACAAGCAAAAGAATGAAGTTGGACTCTCTACCTCACACCACATACAAAAATTAACACAAAATGAATCTAAGACTCAAATATAAAAATTAAAACTATAAAACTCTTAGAGGAAAATACAGGTATAAATCTTTATAACCTTAGATTAATCTACTGCCATCAAGTAGACTCCAACAATAGCAACCCCCACTGGATTTCCAAGGCAGTAAATGTTTATGGATGTAGACTGCCCATCTTCTGTGGAGCAGCTAGTGGGTTTGACTGCCAACCTTCTGATTAGCTGTCAAATGTCTTAGGCCCTGAGCCACCAGAGCTCCTTTTATAACCTTAGATTGTTGTTGTTGTTATGTGCCATCGAGTTGGACCCGACTCATGGCGACCCCTCCTTGGGTTGCTGAGGCAGTATCAATATGGAAATAGATTGCCCAACCTTCCTTCCAAGCAGTGGCTGGTGGGTTTGAACCACCAGCCTTCTGGTTAGCAGTCAAATGCCTCACACACTATGCTACCAGAGCTCCAACCTTAGATTAGGTAATACTTTCTTAGATATGACACCAAACGCACAAGGAACAAATGAAAAAATAAACTGGACTTCTTCAAAATTAAAACTTTCATGCTTCAAAGGATATTATCAAGAAAATGAAAAGGCAACTCATGGAATGGGAGAAAATATTAACAAATCACATATTTGATAAGGGATTAGTAATATAGAATATATAAAAAATTATTACAACTCAATAATTAAATGACCAAAAAAAAAAAAACCAACTAAGAACTGGGCATAGAATTTGAATATACATTTCTCCAAAGAAGAGATGGGAGCTCTGGTAGCATACTGCCTAAGGCACTTGCCTGCTAACCAGAAGGCTGGTGGTTCAAACCCACCAGCCAAACCCAAGGAAGGGTCCCTATGAGTCGGGTCTGACTCGAGGGCACATAACAACAACAACAACAAAGAAGAGATACAAATGACCAACAAGCATGTGAAAAAATGCTTACCATCATTAGTCATCAGGGAAATGTAAATCCAAACCACAATGAACTACCACTTCACACCTACAAGGATGACTATAATAAAAAAGGCAGATAATAGCAAGAGTTGGTGATAATTTGGAGAAATTGGAACTCTCATACATTGCTGGTAGGAATGTAAAATGGTACAGCTGCTTTGGAAAAGAGTCTGACAATTCCTCAGAAAGTTAAACATAAAGTTACCATGTGACCCTGCCTTGAAAAATTGACTACAGTGAAAGAAGTCAGTTGCAAAAGGCCACATATTATATGATTCCATTTATATGACGTACCCAGAATAGGCAAACCTACAGACCCAGAAAGACGACTGGCTGGGAGGAGGGGGGAATGGAAGTGACTGCTGAACATGAGGTTTCTTTTTGGGGTGATGAAGATGATGTGGAATTAAATAGTGGTGATGGTTGTACAACCTTGTGAATGTCCTAAAACCACTGAATTGCACACTTCAAAAGGGTAAATTTTATGTTATGTGAATTATGTCTTAAAAAAAAATTCTATGTTGGTCTTGCCAAAGATTAATAAAGCTTTACTATGCCTGTAAAGACCCCCACTGCCCTCTAATATCTGGCCCCAAACTTTAAGTCTTCTCATCTTCTCATCCCCTTTTAGGGAAACCCCATTCTTCCCACCTCCTTGCCATTGTTCCCATTACTCCCTGCTATCTCTGCACACCCAAATCCTTCCTCCAGGGGTACAAACCAGTGGCCTACAGTCAAATATAGTCTACAGTTGGCTCACAGTGTTGTTTGCCGTTGTTAAATGGAAGATTTAACACAAAGAGGAGATTTAACACAAGAAGAGATGTCACACAACATCTACATTCTAGCTTCTGGCAGACTCTGTGGGTTGTTTACCCAAGAGTCCTACTCCCCTTCTTCCTTGCGAAGTAAATCTACATTTTGTTCAGGTGTCTGCTCAGGGAAAGTGGGTGCACCCCAGCAATGAACTAAGTCATTCCAATTTACCTTTGTAGGGATTTGTCCAAGAGTGACTATTAGAGCAGTCAGAGCTCTGAGCCACAGGCAACAAAAACAGGTTCTGGCTGTTTAAGCAGAAAACAGGCTTATTATATGTCAGAAGCCAATTTACCATAAAGCTAATGATGCTTAAGCTCCAGGACCCCTCATGTGCACAGCCCCTGTGAGTGGTCTAGGTTGGGTAGGGAAACCAGATTGCAATCAGGAAGCATTTCTAATAAACGGTTCTGGTAAATATCCTAAAGAGATCTAGGAGAAAGGGAGCTGAACCTCCAGAGGGCTAGTATTTGGTACTGTTTCTTTACTCAATCTAAATAAATGTTCACCTTCATATTTAATTGTCCATCTAGTCAATGACCCAGATGTTAGAATTACAGACAAAGATTTGAAAGCAGCTATTACATAACTATTCTCCAGGTGGTAAAAGAAAATATCCTCATACTGAATGAAAAAATAGGAAATCTCAGTAGAAAAATAGAAACCATTAAAAAAAAAAGAGAGAACTAAATGGCAATTGCAAAACTGAAAACGGAAATATCTGAAAGAAGGCTTTTTGGATTCTACTCTGGAGGGGTAAGACTCATGAGGCTGGAAATTCCTCAGATGTAGCCAGGCTGTTCAAAGGGTACCAGCTAGACAGAAAACATGGCAAATGTCCTCTAAAGCCTATGACCCACTTCTAGCTAATCAAACAAAATGGGGGAAATGCCCTGATAAAAAGAAATTATGAGAAGAGATGATCTCTTTTCTCTTAATTTTCCTCTTTCTGACTTGAACAATGTCTCATGAGTACATGATGATGCCCTAATACTGCAGATCTGCCCAATATACTCTGAAACCACACATCTCTAAATTTCTTGTCGTATGAGTTAAGAAACTGCTCTGAAGTGGGTACTTGTTCTTGTTGTTGTCACTGTCAAAACACTGCCCAGTCATGCATCATACTCACAATCCCCACTACATCTGAGCCCATCATTGCATCCACTGTGTCAATTCATCTTATTGAGGGTCTTCCCCCTTTTCACTGACCCTCCACTTAACAACATCCTTCTCCAGGGACTGGTCCCTTCTGACAATATGACCAAAGCAGGTAAGACAAAATCTGGCCATGCTTACTTCCAAAGAGCATTTTGGCTGCAGTTCTTCCAAGACAGATTTGTTTGTTCTTTTCGCAGTCCATGGTACTTTTAGTATTCTTCACCAACACCACTACTCAAAAGCATTTGTTAGTTACAGCTTTGTTTTTTTTTAAAGTCCTAATTAAAATACAGAGATCTGGCAATATCACATCTTCATTTACCTATGGTCATCACAGCTACAGAAAGCCCCTTTACATAGGTCAGGTGCTCTCTGCTTACTGACTTTACTTGGTCTCTGTATGTAACTGAGTTTGCAATCTCTGCCCTATGTATCTTTTGAGAGAGATGGCTTCAACAGAGCACTTCCTGATTACCGTCTCCCCCCTTTCCTCTTCCAATCCTACCTAGCTAGAAATAACTTCATTTTCCTTGGCACTCCCACAGTTTTGCCAGTGACTCTGGCTGATCTCCTATTGTAATGCTTATCCCTTCCTATTTGGCTGTAAGCCTTCTGAGGGCAGGAACCCTGCCCTTGTTCATCCCAGTAGTTCCCTCAGTCCTCGACAGAGATGCCTGAATATAGGAGGCATTGAATGCATCTTTTCTGAATACAGGAATGTACGCGAAGAATAGTAAGGTTCCAGAATATTCTACTTTCTGAGATTGCCAAAGAGCTTTGCACAGGTGGCACGTGTTGCTTCTCAATCCAGGAAAACAATTCCCCATCACACACCAATATGCCAGGGCACTGTGGGCTACCTTGGCCTTTCACTCCAGTCACCCTGAGCAAATCCATAGCATTCTCCTCTCTGAAGCCCACCTCCTAGGCTCTGCCAGACCTTGGGCTGGCCTCAGCTCTCCACTTATGCAGGATGCTTGTTGGAATAAAGGTGACTGTAAAGACTTTTCCCAGGATAGTCTGGGAACAACTGCCAGTCACCATAAATGTCAGGAAAGGACAGAAGTACACACAAACACATACAAAACCACTACTATTTTACTTAAGCTTTTAGGTCCAGTTGTGAGAACTCTCACAACTGGACCTATAAGCAGCATCACAATAAACGGAGAAAAGATTGAAGTTGTCAAAGAGTTCACATTTGACACCAATGGAAGCAACAGTCAGGACATTAGACGATGTATACCCATTGCCCTCGAGTCGGATCTGACTCATAGCGACCCTCCCTTGGGTTTCCAAGGCAGTATCACTACGGAAGTAGATTGCCCAACCTTTCTTCCAAGGAGTGGCTGGTGGGTTTGAACCACCAGCCTTCTGGTTAGCAGTCAAATAAATGCCTTAGGCACTACGCCACCAGAGACGATGTACAGCACTGGGCAAATTGGTTGCAAAAGACCTCTTTCAAGTGCTGAAGAGCAAAGATGTCTCCTTGAAGATTAAGGTGCGGCTGACACAAGCCATGATATTTTCAATTGCCTCATATGCATGTGAGAGCTGGACAATGGATAAGGAAGACTGAAGAAGAATTGATGCTTTTGAGATGTGGTGCTGGCGAAGAATGCTGAAAGTACCATGGACTGCTAAAAGAACTAACAGATCTGTCCTGGAGGAAGTGCAGCCAGAATGCTCCTTGGAAGCGAGAATGGCCAGACTTTGTCTCACCTACTTTGGTCATGTTGTCAGAAGGGACCATTCCCTGGAGAAGGATGTCATGCTTGGTAGGGTTGAGGGTTGACAAAGGAGGGGAAGGCCCTCAACAAGATGGATTGACACAGTGGCTGTGGCTACGGGGTCAAGCATAGTGGGGATCGCGGAGCTGGCGCAGGACCGGGTGGTGTTTCATTCTGCTGTGCACAGGGTTGCTATGAGTCAGAAGCAACTCGGCGGCACCTAACAACAACTACATTTCACCTAAGACCAGGCAACTTGAAAATAAATGTATAAATCACAGGTACAAATAGGTCTGCTGGAGGCCCCACAAAGGACACCCAGAGCCCCTCTGATTGCTAACAAATCCTGAGGAATATAACTGACTTTTGTGTTGATGCTGGGTCCAGTTTAGCCTTAGAAAGGCCTCATGCACTGGTGGCGGTTTTTTAGTTGCCACTCTTGGTAAGCTCTCCGACACCTGCTATTTGCTGGAGCCTGGCCTTTCACTCTGCCCTAATCAGTTGAGATCCCAACCTCAGGTGTGGAATTCTCTAGACCAGTGTCTATTTTACTAAGCAGGGGAACAATTTTGTTTAACATCAGAGCCTGGGCTTTCCCAAGGTGGGCTCTCAGGTACTGTCCATGAGAAACGCTCCAGAGTTCAGGGAGTCAGAGCTGACTGTGTACTCAGGGGGGCTGCTCCTGGGTCCTTAGCCTGGACAGCAGCCAGGGAGAGTGGGATGTCCCCTCTGCCTCTGCGGAGGAGACACATACCACTGCATGGAGGAGAAGAGCAGGACAAGGGAGGCCTCTGTTCTCCAAAAGGGCAGGCATGTTGCAGAGGGGGCTGCAGAGGCTCCAAATGGCAGCCTGGGCTGCAAGAGCAAAGGTTATGAAAAGGGAGAGGATGCTGAGACTGGCGCTATTCAGAAGTCAGTGGTTAGAGGGGTCCCCCCAGGGGGCTGGGAGGAGTCTGGAATGCTCTAATTTGACAGATGGCCCCCAGCTCAGGCACAAAAGTAGGACTCAAAGGGGGACAATTTGCCCATCATGGTCTATAACCTTGGCCTAGAAAGCTATGTGCTTTCGTGCTCTGACAGGGAGGGCAGACTACAGCTGGACAAAGGCGGGTCTGGACACCGTGAATGCTTCTCACTGTCTGCTGTAAGCAACTCTGACTGGTTACATTATATTTTTTTGGTGCCAAAGTGTCTAGGTTCAGGTACTGAATGATGACAGACCGGGAAGGGTGCAGCCACAAAGGGAAAATTAATTGCTTCTGTGCAACTCTGAACATCATAAAGTATAAAGACGATTTAAACACACTCCTTAAATACCACGACAGAAATACAGGCTTGAGGCTCTCACTCCAGTCTGGACCAAACCTCAGGGCTCCATTGGCCTCTCAGTGCAGGAGGGCTGGCAGTGGGCAGCCCTTCTCCTTATAATTCCAGGCTAAGGAACTTTCCTGATTTGATGGAAATTTTCCTGGAACCCTCCCAAGCAAACCAGGGCTCTCAGGAAGAACTTGGGAGCAAGCTGTCCAATTTGGACCCAGAGATGCCTCAGTGTGAACCCAGCTTCCCTGAACTGCCCTTGGATCCCCAGAGTCTGTGAGGTCAGCCTCGACTTGGCCACGGTCATCTGGATCTGAGGCCCCATCAAGGTGCCAAGGAGCCTGCTGGCTCAGCTTTTTACTAATGCCAGAGCTAGAGCCAAAGATGGCCTGATGTTGCCACGTCCCCAGTGATGCAATGGCCTTGCCAGCACATCCCCTGCGTGTAGGCTCCCGGGGGGAACAAGAGTCATGTACTGTACAAGCTCACGAGCCTGGGTACACAGAGTGCCAAGTCTCCACCCCCCAACCCTGCACTGACCAAATGGACTGAAGAGCCTATCCACGCTGAGATCCCACAGGAGACCAAAGGCTTCCAAAGAAGTTTCTGGAGGCCATGTCAGCAGCTAGGAAGAGAGAAAACAGGTTAGTTGGGTCATTCCTATGGAGTAATAGCAGTAAACCTCTTCAGAGGCCACCGTGGGTTAGTCATAGTAAACTATTCCATTTAACCTTCACAAGTCCACAAGGTAGAAGGGTAACATTGTTTTTCCCATTTTGCATATGAGGAAACCAAGCTCAGAGAGGTCAAGCAACTTCCCCAAAGTCACACAGCTAGTAAAAGCAGCAAAGCCAGGATTTAAGCACAGATCGATATAACTTGAAACCATCTTTGTTTCCTCCTACTCCATCCACCTCCCAGGCCTTCTGTCCCTCACCCCCTGTGGTCACAGCCATGCCTTTCCATGTCTGGGCCAGTGTTGCAGGGCAAAAGAGCTCACTGACTATAGTCAGCTGGATAATGACAGGGTCAACCCCTTTCTGGGATCTTCTGATTGTTTCCAGGGCAGCATTTTAACCACTAGCTCTGGGAGGCACCCAGGATGGAACACACATCCTCAAGCAACCTGGGAACTCACCTACCTGACTCAAAATCACCAGGATCCTTATTTCAATGTGCCTTGAGTCTGGGATCATAAACTAAGGATTTAGAATGTGCAGAGTATGACATGGATATGAGCAATGGGACAGCACCCTCCTGACTAGTGCCATCCAGTCAGGGGACAACACTGACAAGGTCAGGCCTTAGAGGAGAGCCAAGCACTTTGGCAGTGCCACTCCTGCCCACTGTTGGTCATGCTGTGCTGGAGCATGCCTGCTGGGCATCACCACCATGCTTCCCATGGGGGATGGGAGGATTGGGAAACTGCTGACAGGAGTGGTAGATGCAGTGGTGCACACCTCCTTTCAAGACTGAGGCTCTCATCCCCCTCAGCCAAGTCCCTCTCTGGACATTGTCCTTGGAGGAAAGAAGTGCCTTGTCCAAAGGCACGGTTCTCCCCAGATACACACTGTATCTGATAATTCATCAATGCTGGAGTCCAAGGGCCTTAACTGCCTTAATTCAGGACAACTCTACAGGGTTCAAAAGGAGCCCTGGTGGTACAGTAGTTAAAATGCTGGGCTGCTAACTGAAAGGTCAATGGTTTGAACCCACCAGAGGCTCTTTGGGAGAAAGATGTGGCAGCCTGGTTTAGTAAAGATTTATAGCCTTAGAAACCCAATGTGTCAATTCTATTTTGTCCTATAAGGTCTCTATGAGTTGGAATCCGCTCAAAGACAGTGGGTTTAGTTTGGGTTTTTTGGCTAAAGAGTTCAATGTCTGCTGAATGAATGAATGTCATTGTTACTACAGAAAATACCAGGGCTTATAATAGGCTCATTCCAGTTTGAGCCCCTGCAGAGAATCTGCCTTTCCACCCCAGATAAACTGAATCAGAACCTTCTTTAACAAGACCCTCAGGTGGTTCTGTATACATAAGAAGCTCCTGGGAATCTACAAGAATCCCCTGGGGATCTTGTTAAGGAAGGTTCTGATTCACCACCTCTGGGGTGGAAAGGCAAACGCTCAGTAGGGGGTTGAACCAGACTGAACCGGTTTGAGCCTTGGAAATATATTCCAAGTTGCAAGAAAACCAAAACCACAGAAGTGAACTTTCAGCGTCTATACCTGCTAAGTCCTGTGCACAGTTACTGTGTTTGGCAGAGTCAGTTCCCCTCCTGATCCTTACCCCTAGAAACAGACACCAGGCACAGCCCACCTGCAAGGCTCCCAAAGCCAAGTGCACCCCTTAACTGATCTGGCTTCAGTCATGGGGGGAAGAAGGAACCTTTCCTTCTTCTTCCTAAAGAGTGTGAACAGAAACCTCTGCGATAGCATCATTCCTTCCAAAAGATACCCAGGCCATGGGCAGTGCTGTGGGGGGACCATCAAGACAAAGCAGTTTATAGGACTATTCAGTTTATCCTCAAAGAGTACTATGGGACCAAGTTAACAAAATAAGAAATGGAGGAACAGAGGTGACATTAAATATCTCGCCCAGGTCATGCACAGTTAGTAAGTGGCAGAGCCAGAATTCAAACCTGGCCCATCTGACTTCAGAGCTCAGTCCTTGACATCTGTGTTCTATGGAGGGATGGAGTTGGGAGGGAAGAGGAGGGAAGATTCACCCACCCCTCACAGGGATGGGGACCTCGGAGCCACATGGAGACCAACCAAGGAGGCATCCATGCCGTGTCAGGGTCACACAAGGACCTCTCTGTGGGTGATGTCTCGGACTGATTCTTTGTGCCTCCCAATGCCCGATTGTGCATTTTGTCATAGACCGTGCAAGAAGCAAAGAGAAGCTGCGCTGCTGGGGCCAAAGAATAATGGTGGCACTGTTCCCTGTTACTCACCCAGGATCCCTGCAGGGCTGAGAGGAGGCACAAGAGCACAAGTCACTCAAAGGCCCCAAGAGCTGAGGACTTCTTCCTCTGGGGCAGCAAGGAACAATATGAAGACCCCAAAGCTTAGAGGCAAGCACTGGAGGGCTCTTTCTGGAAGGTGGCCAGCCTGTCAAGGCTGAGTTCCTTGAATAATCCACCCCGGATGGCGGCTCTAATTTATAGCTGTGGTCTAGGCTCCAACTGGCAGGAAGGGGACTAGCTAGAACTTGTGACCTGCCTGTCCCTAACCAGGGATGGTCCTGGATGGGGGTCAAGGCTGGCATCCTCATGGCTTACATTCAACTCACAGCAGTCAGTGTCTGAGCCATCACTGCAGGCTTCTGACTTTCTCTGAGCAAACGTTTGAAGCTCCAGGCAGACTGTGTTCCCCCAAGGCAAAAAGTATCAGCAGCAACTGATGGTGAACAAACTGGGGCAAATGGAACAGTTTTCTAGGCTTTTCCAGCTGACCTACAACTGCATACCGGCAGGAGACATGCAAATACCCAAACACCTTCGGCTCCAAAAGCATGAGGGTCCCCATACCTCTACAACACTGCAGGGCTGCGGAAGCCCTAAGCAGCTCTCCCCTGCTTATGGCATGAAGGGCAGAGGATTAGGAACTGAGATGTCAGAAAAGAGATGAGCTTTGACACAAAGGAAGTATTTACTGAACAGCATGGATAGGAACACCAGACATTAGACTGCCAAGTCCACTTGGAGTACTAGGTCCCTTAGTAAGCTAAGCTAGGGTTTCTGGTGGCACCAGCAAAACCTTGTGAAGCAACATGCTCTGAGGGGAAAGCAGAGGCTCCTGGCTCTGCCGCTACCTCTCTGAGAGCCTCAAAAGGATCAATGCTCAGTAAGTGTTACTCCCTCCTCTCAGTCTGGGATAAACAACCAAGGCAAGAAGAGGTTAAGTACCAAACCCCTCCTGCCAGCAGCCAGTCAGGGACCTGCCAGGGCTATTAGGCTGGAATGCTCCGCCACCTAGTGGTAGGTTTGCGGCCCTCACCTGGAACAGCCACTGGAACAGGGGTACTGGACAATCGGGCCTGTGAAGGTAGAGGTTGCTCAGGAGGCCCTTGTGAAGGAAAGAGAGCTGCTGGGCCGGCTGGGAGCTGTGGGAACAAAGCAGGCAATGTTAGCGGTGGCCTCCAGGCCCCACCAGTCAGCAGCCGTGCTATGGAAGCTGACCTGCCATGCCAGTGGTCAGCAGGCTCTGCTCAACAGAGGCCACTCTCCACACCTGCCTCCCTAAAACTGCAGGAGATTCTCATCGTTAAACATCACCGGGATGTTAAAAAGCACATGAGTAATCAGTATTGACAAAAATGCTTTTAGAGCTTTTGGGGCAAGGAGCTATAGGAAGAATTGCTGTCATCAGGACTAGTTGCTTTTCTCTCCTGCCTTCTGTGAACATATTTCAAGGTGTTTTAAACATAATGCTGGATGATACATTTTGTCTTCTCCACCTGACAGAAGGGAAAATGGAGGTATATGCCAGGACTGTAAAAAATGACCTGTGACAAGGTGAGAAGAGAACCCAACAGTCACGCCTCTCAACCTCGGACTCCAGGCTGCAATGGGCAGACAGAATTACCTTTGGGGCCTACAGCCAATGCCCTGGGGTCTAGTTACATAGAGCATTTCTGCCGCGGGCTCTGTTTTTCCGAAACAAAGGGGACACCTGAGAAGATGGGAAAATAACAGAAAGGGGCCCAGATGGGGAAATTCTGGGAAGGAAATAGCAAAGGAGGGTTCTATACAGAATTCTTCAGATACTATCTGAGCAGCAACTGTCCCAGGGTTGACAGGGAGTGGGGCTCAGACTCCCCATGAGGCCATGGCCATAAACCTGCTTTTTCTATCATGATATTTCACTGTTCTAACAAAAACCCATTACCACCGAGTTGCTGCCAACTCATAGTAACCTTATAGGACAGAGTAAAACTGCCCCACAGAATTTCCAAGGCTGTAAATCTTTATGGAAGCAGACTACCACATCTTTCTCCTGTGGAGCGGCTGGTGGGGTCAAATCACCCACCTTTCAGTTAGCAGCTAAACTCTTAAAACACTGTGCCACCAAGGCTCCTTCCCTGGAACATCCTGGAGAGCTCTCAAAATCACACTGCTAATAGTTTGCGAAAGAAGCTCTGGTGGCATAGTGCCTAAGACACTTGACTACTAACCAGAAGGCTGGCGGTTCAAATCTACCAGCCACTCCTCAGAAGGAAGACGGGGCAATCACTTCCATAGCGATACTGCCTCGGCAACCCATGGAGGGCTCTCTATGAGTCAAAACCGACTCGATGGCAGTGAGTGTGGTTTGGTTTTTGTTAATAGTCTGGGGATAGTAGGGATGGCTACACAACATGATGAATGTAAGTAATGTTGCTGAATTGTACGTGTAAAAAAATAGATGGACTGGCAAGTATTATATATTATTTTATCACAATTAAAATTAAAAGAAAAATAAATCAAACTGTTGACATGGAAAGGAGCCCTGCTTTGATTACCTAGTTGCCCTGATAGATTATCTTGACTTAAAAGATGAGGAGTTGTAATATTTCATGTGGTTCTAGGATCTCTGCTGAAAGGTACTTTGAAAGTCATTTTAAAGGGGGTCAGCTGGGCTTTATCACCCTCCCTGTACTCCTGGTCACGCCTGGAAGTCACTTGGTTTGGGGTAGGATTCTTCTCCTATTTGTGTGTTTTGTCTAGATACAACCTAAAGATAATTAATACGGATTCCAGGAAATGAAAAAACAGTTTAATATTGTTGTTCTTTCTAATGGCTGAATCCATGCAAAGAACAATCCTGACAGTATTTAAAGTTGTGACACTAGATAGAAATTTCCTCTGCTAGCCCAATCTTCTTCTTCTTCCTTTTTCTTTTCCTCTTTTTTTAAAAAAAGGGTACCATATTTTATCCTGCCAGGAACAGAATGCTCCCAAACAAAGATTTTCCTCCAACAAAGCTGCTGTCTTGCTGAGTATGTCCAGGCAATTTACAAGCTGTATTTTTCTTCCCCCCTAAATCATTTAAGTTCAGAAGAGAAAGCGGCTTTGTTCCTGTTTGTTGCGAAGTTCACTGCTCTAACACAGCCCTCTGTTTGTACATGCAAACACACATGCACTCCAGGGCTGCTGGCACACTCCTCTCTGCCCCACGTGCCCAGACACACAGATGCCCGCAGGGAGATGCATTCACAGACTGACCCCAAGACCATGTACCCAGATGTGTGGCTGAAGCACATGCATGGCACCCAGGAAGCAGACAATCCTCAAGCAAAGTCTGAGGGACCTCTCAAATTGGCGGCGACCCATGTGGCCAGTAGGCTGGCGCTCTGGGGATTCCAAGAAGCACACTGTGGCATTCTGGTCGGAGGGCATCCAGCCAGCTTCTCAGTGGGGGAATTGATTGTACAAACCCCTGTTGGCTGAGATCAATGCATTTTCAACTGCTGCTCTCAGGGAGAAATGCCCCTCCCCATAACCACGTCTCACTTCTGCTGTGCCAGCCTAAAGAGCATTTCCTGCCAGAGAATGGATCTGTCTCAGTTCATCACTGAGTGAGATTTAGTCTATAGGCTAGGAGCAAGAGATAGGCAGAAAGCATTTCCCTGCTCTGCTTGAAGTGACTGGCTTTCAAGAAATTCTTTGTCTGGAGCTAGATGGGATGTAAGGGCTCTCCTTTGTGGGCTCCTTCACAAGCCAAGTGTGTCTGCTCAGCAGGAGAGTAGTGTTGCTTCACCTTGGCTGAACCGTGAGCGATTTCACGCTGCTTAATGGAAAAGACAAGGCTGATGGCATAAGGTAACCTAGAGCTTGGCCGGGGGAGGAGCTAGGCCTCACACGCAGACACTGCTCTGGGTCTCCAAGGCAGGAAGGAGAATCACCTCAGCAGCACCTAGACAGGTGGTGCCTGGAGGAAAAGCAGGGCTAGGGGGCCTGGGAGGAGGGTGGTGAAAGTTCAAACACCTTTAGCTTGTAGAATCAACCATTAGATTTATAAAAACCCACATTAAGTTCATAAATCAAGAACACTGACAAAAGATCCTGGTGGGAGCCTGTTCTGCACTAAAGCCAATCCTAAGGAGCTCTGGTAGCATAGTGCCTAAGGCACCTGACTGCTAATCAGAAGGCTGGCAGTTCAAATCCACCGGCCACTCCTCGGAAGGAAAGTTGGGCAATCTACTTCCATAGAGATACTGTCTCACAAACCCAAGGACAGGTTGCTATGAGTCAGGTCTGACTCAAAGGCACATAACAACAACAACAACAACAAGGGTTCGAAAGTTATCCTGAGAATGTGGGAGAGCCCTGGAGTGAGAAGGGAGGGGCAGACTCTCCATCAGCAGGGCCTGCCAGGCAGGCTCAGCTGTCAGCCACTGGCCTTGCTCATTCTAGCAGAGGAAGGGTCTCATTGGGAGCCGGGATCTTGCATGGAAAGAAGGCAAGGAGCAGCCACAATCAGAGACTGCTAGTCCCCAGCCACAGCCACGACTGCAATGACAGAGGACAGATGTCTGCCCATGGGAAGAGAAGGAAGGAAGGAGGGGGGAGGAAATGAGCCAAAAAGGGGAAACACACAAAACAAGTAGAAAACCAAAGAAAGGACCAGCTTGGTTCAGCGTGAGGGGCTTCCAGCTCCAGCTCCAGCCTTCCACTTATAATGTCTGTTGCCAACAATATCCAAATAAAGATTCTTCTAGCCTCTTATCTCCTCATCTATCTTATGGGCAGCTGTCCCAGAGGCCAGCGTCTAACTGCCTTGGAAATCCCAAATGATTCAGAGGGATAAACACCTAGTATAGTTATCTATACAGGACCAGTTTCAGCACATTTGCCAAATTACTCACATGAAGGTTTAAGGAAAATGCCTAAGCAGAGCAGAAACAAATAAGGCCAAAGCTTTCACCACTGCTCATTTTGTTTTCTTTCTTTCCTTTGTTTAAAGATAAACAAGAACCCCCACTGTTAGAACGCAGGGACCCTCAGGACCTGCTCCCTAGCTAATGCTGTCATCATCCCCAGCAAAACCCAGCTCAGCTGCTTCCACTTGCTCATTGCTTCCGGGGGGCGGCTGCATCCAGGTAGGCAGCTCAGCCCAGTCCATAACTCCCTAGCTGCTGGATTTATTTCACTACTCCTTCAACGCTGGGATGTTAGGAAGAGAAAGAGCTCGCTCGGCAAACAACTACAACAACAACAGTGGCAAAATAAGAGCTGGGACTGCCAGGTCTCTAGGAGAACCAGTGTGCAATCGCCATTTAATGCTAAGGAGGTGCAGGCACATCCACAACCTATTTTCTCCTGCCGGCTGAGTCTTCCTGAGAGTGGGCGGGCACTCAAGCTCCTGGGGCACTCCCAGCCCTGCACAAGAATAGTGGCAGATGCACCCAGAGGCCCAGGAACCTGAGGTGGGACAAACGTGTATCTGACATTCCCACACACCGGTATTTCTGCAGCGAGTATCTGCTGCTGCCACGCACACAGCAGGGGGCCCGGGGAGATCCATGAATAATTCAGCAAGCAATCTCTCCTTTTCCTGTGCAGCTGCCTGAGCGAGCAGGTTCTTTTGCTCTTGCTTACTCTTGCTTACGTATGAGCAGTGTGTGGGCGTTGGTCCTCTTTTCTACCAGGGGGGATCAGATTTCCCCTTTTGAACTGCAGTCAAGGGTGAAGTTCAGCCCCTAGAATCGGCTGATAACAACATCGGTCACAAAGGCATGTGACTTTTGTCTCAGGGAACTGAAATGAGGTCATACGTGTAGTGCCTGATGAATGAGAGAAGGTCCTTAGGATCACATTTGATCTCCCATCTGTGGGCTCCAGGTCCAAGCATTCTTGTACATCAACCTGCGTAGGTCCATTCCAGGACGATGGGGCCTGGAGCTCAGAATGCCATGTCTGCCTGTACTTGCTCTGTGGTCTGAGACAAATTTAGCTTGCTTAATCTGTGCCAAGATTTTCCATTTTGTACAGTGGGAAGAAAAATATTTTTGCTCTTCACAGAATAGTAAAGAGAAATGAAACTATTTCAAGAGATGATTAAAACAATGATAACGTTTGTTTTAATGATAAAAGTGATATATGTTCACTGTAGAAAATCTGGAAACTGAACATTACCTGTAATCTCACAGTGTTAACTTTCTGGATGACAAGAAATTGAACTGATTTTTTTTAATTGTTAAATTCTCAACTTTCAGGGTCTGAAAAGGGGGTATATAGTGTTATACTTTAATAGCATCTAAAGAGTTCTGAAATTTTTTTACCTTCTCAAAAGTGTTCTAAATAATCTTGTAGTTTTAATTTAGTAAGGGGGAAAGAACTCAGAGGTTAGGGAGAAAATGATTGCCAGTTGTGACTTAAGTCTTTTTTTTTGGTAACTTTTTTATTGCTTGTCCCTTCACCTAAGTTAGTATGTGTCTACCCTCTAGTTAGTTGTTTATTCTCCTTTCCCCCTCCCACCCCTGGTAACCATCAAAGAATATATATATGTATTTGTGAAACCCTCTTCTTGACTTTTTACAGTAGTGGTCTCATACAAGATTTGTCCTTTTGTGATTGACTAATTTCACTCAGCATAATGGCCTCTACGTTTATCCGGGATATGAGATGTCTCGCAGAGTCATTGTTCTTTAATGTTGCGTAGTATCCCATAGTTTGCTTAACCATTCATCTATTGATGAGCATTTAGGTTGCTTCATCTTTTTGCTCTTGTGAATAGTGCTTTGATGAACATAGGTATGCACATATCTGTTCATGTCGTGGCTCTTATTTCCTGACTGAGTTTTCAGAGATCAAATAACCTTTCTTCCTCAATTTTCATGTCACAGGCTGAAATATAATGGGGTAATTGTTGAGTAACCAGTATTTCCCACTCTTGTGTTTGGACTTGAAGTCCCTGACACAAATAGGAAATAAAATTCTGATCTTCAGAAAGTGAAAGTGGCCTTTCCCCATTGCCTAGCAGGAGTCCCCTGACCATGTGTAGCATAGTGGGCATTCCTCCAAAACGCAGCATGTAGTTCCCAAAGCAATGGATCTGAGGTGCAGGCAACGCCATCTCCCACTGCACTCATTACCATATCTGCGGAAGGAGGGTCTGAACCTCTCACTCCAGGGAAGCTGGGCAGCCACCTGGCCCCATTTGGCAGGGACACTCTGATCCCAGGTCACTGCTCCATAGGCCATCTCATCTGTCAAACAGTTCCTGCGCTCCCATCAAGTCAGTGACAGAAAATGTGTTGTTGGCACAAATCACAAAGCCAAACCAGCACAAGAAAACACCTTCCATTCTCTCTCTTCTCCGCTTCCTCCCAGTTCATTCCTTGTCACTCTCCTTCCTATTTCCATTATCTTCCTTTTTTTCCTTTCATTTACCCCACACCCCCATGAACACTTCATTATCTTCTAATTAGATATCTTTTCAATTTGGAGATATTGTTGTTGTTGAGTGCTCTCTGGTTGGTTCCAACCCACAGAGCCACTACATGCAACAGAATAAAACAATGCCCGGTCCTGTCCCATCCTCACAATTGTTGCTGTGACTCAGCCCATTGTTAGAGCCACTGTGTCAATTCATTTCATTCAGTGTTTTCCTTTTTTTTTTTTTTTTTTGCTGACCCTCTATTTTACCAAGCATGATATCCTCATCCTTCTGATAACATGTCCAAAGAAAGTGAGATGAAGTCTTACCATCCTCACTTCAAAGGAACATTCTGGCTGTACTTCATCCAAGACAGATTTGTTCATTCTTCTGGCAGTCCATGGTGTAATCACTGTTTTTTGCCAACACCATAATCCAAATGCCAAATGCATCAATGTGGCAATATAAACCTTTATAATGTTCATAATCTTAGACTCAATAATCTCACATCTAGGAATATATTCTGGACCTCCAGACAAATGTTCATTCCTAAGAATTTTCTCCACCATATTGTTTATAATAGGAAAAAGATGGAATTAATATATACATCAAAAAGAACGAAGAAATGCAACGTTATTTCATCATTAACATTATATTGCATTAACATTGTAACTGCAATATTTGGACCTAATTTAGATCCTGATTCAAACCACCAATAAAAAAACATAGGAAGACAACTGAGGATACCTGAACACTGACTGATATTAATGATATTCAGGGATTACTATTATACTATTAGGAGCTCTGGTGGCATAGTACCTAAGGCATTTGACTGCTAACCAGAAGGCTGGCGGTTCAAACCCACCAGCCACTCCTCCGAAGGAAGGTTGGGCAATCTACTTCTGCAGTGATACCACTTCAGAAACACAAGGAGGGGTCACTGTGAGTTAGATCTGACTCCACGGCAGTGTGTATGGTTTGGTATTATACTATAAGCATTGATGTTATATCTAAAAATGGAGGGTTATCTTTTAGAGATGAACTATAAATCATTAAATCATGTGAGTATGAGGTTTGTTTGTAATTAATCCCGGGGGTGGGGTAGGTGGGTCAGATGATGTCAGTAGGTGGGAGTATAGATGAGAAAAGACTGGCCTTGAGTTGATCATTTGTTGAGGCTGATGGGTGCAAGGAAGTACATTATACTATCCTCTCTACTTTTATTTATGTTTGAAGTTTTCCATAATAATAAGTTTTAAAGGAAGCACATCAAAATGGCAAGAGTTATAATCTTTATATTACAGAGTAAGATGGATTTAGAATTAATAAAAGGACCCCTTGTGATGGCAATAGTAAAGCACTCAGCCGCAAACTGAAAGGTTAGCAGTTCTGCCCACCATTGGCTCTGTGGGACAAAGACCTGGTGATCTGCTTCTGTAACGATTATAGCCTAGAAAACCCTATTGGGCAGTTCTCCTCTATCACATGTGGTCACTATAAGCTGCAATTGGCTCAAAAGCATGCAACAACAACAGAATCAATAAAATAGACATAAGCAAGCCCTGAACTGCTAGAAAGGACAGCAAGGCTCCTGCACTCAAGTCTTAATCAGGCCTGAAGAGATGGCAGAGGCAGCCTCCCTCTGTGCTCACAAGGGGTGTGTTTGTGTGTGGTCTCCTCTCTATCCTCTCACCTGGCCTTCCAGTCCCAGCAAAGCACTGGTCTGCCTAAGCTCCCACTGGGCAGCCATGTCTCTGAATCCTGCAGGCATCCTCTCCCTCTTACTCTTAGACACATTAACTCACAATTGCAAGTGTAGAATATTATTGTGATGAGGTTTTTTTTTTTTTTTTAAAAAAAAGATATCCTTAACAAGCAACACAGCAGTTGTGTGATCATGATCATGAATTTACTTCCACAAGGCAGCTGCTCTGTTGACAGAGGGTATGCTTGTGCTGGGGACAAAATTTTCAACATTAGCATTATACACAGGCTCTAGAAGTGTCTTGAACAAGTGGATGGAAGTGAAGATGACAACGTGCTATGGAAAACTGTGTTGGATGGTCCAGGAATGGTTTCAGGGTGGATGGAGACATAATGCCAAAGATATATGTGATGAGTTTTACTAAAGCTGCTTCATGAAACTGAAGTGTGGAAGAGGTCAAAACAATATATATATATGTATAAAAATGATTTAATATTTGGTATAATGTAGGATTTTAAAAAGTATGTGCACCTAAATTAGTAAATTAAATACTGTAAGTAGACATGTAGGGTTATCTTGTCTTCTAAAAGTTGACATACCCAAATTAGCCAAAACATGGCTATGGATTTCCTTACGTGGGGTCACCCTTACCACTGGACCCATGTGCACACATACCTGAGGAACAGCCCTTCTAGGTGGCTACGAGGCTTTAGGTGTGAACAGTCCAGGATGCACGGCTGGGGGTGATGCCTGGGCAGAAACACAGTCTCTCCCGGATGGACCTGCGGGATGACCTGCTGCGACACAGAGAACTTCTCCACCAGCATCCTAGCAAAACCACAATCAGGAAACCCGGCATCAGCAATGCACCCGAGTTTGCAGCTTGGAAGGTACCCCAGTGGCTGCCTCTTCAGAGAGCAGTGGACACTACACACCCTCCCACCACAGAGCCAAAGGGTTTCAGAAGAGACTGGTGTTGCCTGCCAGGCTGCGGTGGCCTAGTACAGGGAGGACCAGGAGGGTCAGCGCCACCTGCTGTTCAGGGAAGAGCCCAACAGACCCCAGACTAAGATGCTCTCTACCTCTCCCAGGCTCCTCACTCATCAGTGTACCCCAACCCCTCTACCCAGAACCAGTCCAGGAGCCTAGTCCTAGACCCACCACTTGGCTGTTTCAAACTAAGTCTACTATGTGCCATTGCCAGGTGCTGAATTATGAGTCAGGTGTGGGCTGCCCTTAAAAGCTCAAATCGCTGTGATACCCTCTGGTAAGTGAATCCATGTAGCTGCCTACATGGTGTGGCAGTGGCTCAGGAGAAGCACTCAGTGCAGCTGGAGTCAGCGAAGACGTCCTGGGAGGGGAAGGAGGCACAGTCCAAGGGGGCAGCAAAGGCAGAAGGATGGGAGCATGAAAGGGCAGGATGTGTTGGGAACCACCAGAGCATAAAGTGCAAGGCCAGGGAGGGTGGGAGCCAGGCTGAGGAGCAGAGCGTGCCAGCTCATAGAGCATCTCAAATGCCAGATTAGGGACCGACCAGTCTTCAAAGCTGTAGTGAGCATGAGGATCACCCAGGGAGCTTGCTAAAATGCAGATTCCTAGGCCCCATGCCATTCAGAGATCTGATACAGCAGATCTGAGTTGAGCCCACTGGTAGGAAGGAGCAGGGTGAAGAAGAGAGGATATATTCAAACTATACTGGGAAGGGTAAAAATTGTCTGGACTTGACTGATTTAAGAGGAGACAGGAAAAGGGAGGCAGTTAAGATGGTTCCAAAAAATGAGGTAAATCCCTTCACAATGAAAGCCTGACATGGACACCGACCACAGTATACTGTTCGGTGAAAACAGCAAACTACAGACTAGTAAACACATGTGTGTGTGTGTATGCACACACACAGACACAAATGCACACACATACTTTAGCATACACAACACCCACACGTGTGTCTGAAGAGATAAACTCAACTAGATCTAGGGTTACCTCTAGGGAGGGAGGAAGCAAAGCAGACAGTTTCTATTTACTTCATCCAAGTGTGTTCTGCTTAATTTTGTAAAATACAATATCCATTTAAGGAGCTCTGGTGGTAGAGTGGATAAGGCATTTGGCTGCTAAGCAAAAGGTCAGCGGTTCAAATCTACCAGCCATTCGGTGGAAGGAAGATGTGGTAATCTACTTCCATAAAAATTTACAGTCTTGGAAACTCAATGGGGGTCGCTATGAGTTGGAGTGAACTCAATGGCAATGAGTTTGGCTGAGTTTTGAACATCCATTTAACAGCAATAACAATAATATTAAACAAGCTAAGGGTACTTGCTCCCCTTCTCGCACCAGAAGATGGTCTATTCCCAGTTCCCAGCTGGGCCCACTGTCTCGGGATGAACACAGAGGAGGAGCAGCGCTCAGGGCTCTAGTTAGGATCTGGTACCTTGAGTTCTGGCGATGGAGCTGTAGAGCTGGTGACCCAGTGGCCAGTCAGCCAGAACCTATCTCACTTCCTGGCCAAGTGATCAAGATAAAGCACCGAGTCACTCCACAGGGTAATCATTAAGATTAAATGGCAAACCAGGCAGGACAGACAGGGGAAAAGAGGACTCAATGCTTAGGGGATACTGTGCTTCTAAAAATGATGGGAAATTTTGGGAGTGGGTAAGGATGATAACTGACCAACACGATAAACATGACTAATGGCACTGACCTGTACATGTGAAGATCGCTGAAACGGTCAATATTTTCTCACATATATATTCATCACAATAATTTAAAAAATGACATGATTAATGGGAATAATGTCTGGAAACTGAGGAGATTCTGGTCCTGCAGCCTTTTGGAAGCAGCCTTTTGGAAGCAGCCTCAGCAAACCGTCACATAAATGGTAAAGTAATTGTCAGTTTTGTTAATTTCTTTGCCATTTGAGTTTTCTGAATATGTACTGCTTCTCAGGTTGCTTTTATAAAAAAAAATTGTACAAATTACTAACAGTCTGTAAGAACTATGCTTGCCTGTAAGTGGCCCTTAGCCCTGTTCCTAAAGCTATCCTTCAAAGGGACTTTGTGATATTAAATATAATGAATGTGCATTATTAAGAGTCTGGAGATGACTCTCATGAATCTAATTGAGGATTTCCTGTGCAGCCAAGAACTGAGGATAAGGGATGATATTGTGGTTTAAGTATCTCCCTCACCCTCAGCACACACATAAGGTCTTTCAATTTTAAAAAAAAGAGAATTTAGGATGTTGTCCATTTAAGGCACAAGCAAATTCCTAGAGCATGAGCAGATACTCTGCTTAAAATGATCAGTGGTCCTTTCTAAGATGGGCAACTGTGGCAGGCGTATGACTCCCAGTCATGTGTGCCTTGTCTGACAGATGGTGACTAGTTGGGCTCTTGGCCTCACCCCTTCCCACTCCCATACCCCTTCCGTGGCCCCCACTGCACGTCCTGGCATCATTGAGAGGTGGAAGAGGCGGTAGTATTTGTGTACATTAGTGAGTGATTTTTTTTTTTTTTAAGCAACAAGCTTAACAGACCCATCAAAAGGATCCTACATCAAAACCACCACCTCAAAGTGGCTACGGAAAAAAGTCTCTGTTGTCAAAAATGCCTTCTCAAACTACCACTTCAAAATGTCACATGCCCAGAAAATTATCAGTGATTCCAAAGCACCTTCTATCTTAAGCTCATTGCACTGATAACTCACTTTCTGTGGCGGATTTTGAAACATACAAGCCTTGACTTCCTTAATCCTAAATGTGCACTGTAGAAAAGTAAAGAGAATAATTATTCCTACTATAGAGGTTTTAAAAAGATTTAATTTCAATGCTATCCAGTGTGTAGAGAGCCAAGAAATTAAACTCCTGAGTCCCAACTTAGAAAACTGCTCTCATTACATATAATGCCCCTCTTGTCTACTGAGAGGACTTTACCCCTTAAGCTCAGTGATTAAATTTAGTCTTTATGCTCCCCTACAACTATGCAGATTATTCTTGAGAAATATAGGAAACTAGTACCTGCGCTTCCAGAATTCAGTGTGGGACTTCCACAGTATCCTTTCCCTGGATCTCCCCATTAGAAATTCCCAGGCCAACACACCCTGGACAATGTGTGAGTAGATTCTCTATGCCTATTAGGGATGGCTATTCAGCTTCAGGAATCTGAACACATTCACACAGAGACCTCCACAGTAAAAACTGGTACCAGTTGGGAGGATTTTGTTGTTGTTGTTGTTATTGTTGTTAAGTGCCGTCGAATTGTTTCCAACTCATAGCAACCCCATGAACAGCAGAACAAAACACCATCTGATACCGTGCCAGCTCCATGATCCTTGCTATATTTGAGCTCACTGTCGCAGCCACTGTGTCAATCCATCACATTGAAGGCCTTCCCCTCTTTTGTCGACCCTCCACCTTACCAAGCATGACATCCTTCTCCAGGGAATGGTCCTTCTGACAACATGACCAAAGTATGTGAGACGAAGCCTGGCCATTCTCACTTCCAAGGAGCATTCTGGCTTCACTTCCTCCAGGACAGATCTGTTAGTTCTTT
>NW_006921604.1:7135699-7136866 GCF_000298275.1 Orycteropus afer afer
ATGCATCAAATCTATTCTTTAGATGGTCTCTAAATTCAGGAGGGATATATTCAAGATCATATTTTGGCTCTCATGGAGTTGTTTTAATTGTCTTTAATTTCAAGTTGAACTTGCATATGAGCAGATGATGGTCTGTTCCACAATCAGCTCCTGGCCTGATTCTGACTGAAGATATTGAGCTTTTCCATTGCCTCTTGCCACAGATGTAGTCAATCTGATTCCTGTGTGTTCCATCTGGTGTAGTCCACGTGTAGAGCCACCATTTGTGTTGTTGAAGAAAGGTGTTTGTAATGAACAAGTCGTTGGTCTTGCAAAATTCTACCATGCGAATTCCAGCATTATTTCTGTCACCAAGGCCAAATTTTCCAACTACCGGTGGTTCTTCTTTGTTTCCAACTTTTGCATTCCAGTCACCCGTGATAATTAACACATCCTGATTGCAAGTTCGGTCAATTTCAGACTGCAGAAGTTGATTAAAATCTTCAATTTCCTCATCTTTGGCTTTGGTGGTTGGTGCATAAATTTGAATAATAGTCATATTAATGGGTCTTCCTTGTAGGTGTATGGATATTATCCTATCACTGACAGCACTGTATTATCTTGAAACATCCTTTGTGATGATGAATGCCAAACCATTCCTCTTTAAACTGTTGTTCCCGGCATAGTAGATCATATGGTTGTCTGATTCAAAATGGCCAAAACCAGTCTATTTCAGCTCACTAATGCCTAGGATATCAATCTTTATGCGTTCCATGTCATTTTTGACAACTTCCAATTTTCCTAGATTCATACATTGTACATTCCATGTTCCGATTATTAATTCATGTTTGCAGCTGTTTCTCCTCAGTTTGAGTGGTGCCACGTCAGCAAATGGAGGTCTCAAAAGCTTTACCTTATCCAAATGAATGAGGCTGATTTTACTCTGATAATGCAGCTCTTGCCCAGTCCTACTTTGAGAGCTTTCTAAGGTCAGTGACTCATCTTTCTCCTCTGTATTGGACAATGTTTCTGGACTATTCATAAAGTTGCACAGTAATATATCACACAGTGTTCCTCTGATATTCATAAGGTTTTCCCTGGCCAATTTTTTGAGAAGTGGATGGCCTCCTCCTTCTTCCTAGTCTGTCTCAGTCTGCAAGCCGGGCTGATACCTGTGCAACAGGTGCA
>NW_006921604.1:7137371-7139116 GCF_000298275.1 Orycteropus afer afer
GTTGTTGTTGTTGTTGTTATGTGCCATGGAGTCAGACCCGATTCATAGCAACCCCTCCTTGGGTTTCCGAGGCACTATCACTATGGAAGTAGATTGCCCCATCTTCCTTCCGAGGAGTAGCTGGTGGGTTTGAACCGCCAGCCTTCTGGTTAGCAGTCAAGTGCCTTAGGCCTGTTCTTAGGTCCCTGGAATCCGAATGAGAATGCTATCACTTTAAAATCCAAAATGGTTGCCACTTGTAAATATTCAAAATGGCTGAGCCCTCGGTCACTTTAAATATCCAAAATGGCCACTGCCTGTAAACATTCAAAATGGCTGCGTAGTAATACTACCTTGGAAACCCAAGGAGGGGTCACTATGAGTCAGTTCTGACTCGATGGCATATAACAACAACAACATGGAACAAGGGATATCACTGCTGATGTCAGATGGATCTTAGCTGAAAGCAAAGAATACCAGAAAGATGTTTACCTGTGTTTTATTGACTACACAAAGTCATTTGACAGCATGGATCATAATAAATTATGGATAAGATTGTGAAGAATGGGAATTCCAGAACACTTGTGTTCACACGGAACCTGTACATAGACCAAGAGGCAGTCATCTGAACAGCACAAGGGGATACTGCATGGTTTAAAACCAGGAAGGGTATGTGTCAGGGTTATATCTTTTCCCCATACTTACTCAATCTGTACGCTGAACAAATAATCGGAGGTGGACATACGAAGAAGAACGTGGCATGAGGATTGGAGCAAGACTCATTAACAACCTGAGATATGTAGAAGACAACCTTGCTTGCTGAAAGTGAAGATGAAACACTGACTTATGAAGATCAAAGACTAGAATCTTCAGTGTAGATTACACCTCAGCATAAAGGAAATGGAAATCCTCACAACTGGACCAACAAGCAACATCATGATAAATGAAGAAAAGATTGAAGCTGTCAGGGATTTCATTTGACTTGGACCCACAATCAATCCCCATGGAAGCAGTAGTCATGAAATCAGGCATCATATCACACTGGAGAAATCTGCTGTAAAAGACCCCTTTAAAGTGTTAACAAGCAAAGATGTCACTTTGAAGACGTGTGTGCCTAACCCAGGCCATGATATTATCAATTGCCTCAAATGCACGTGAAAGCTGGACAATGAATAAGGAAGGCCGAAGAAGAGTTGATGCCTTTGAATTGTGGTGTTGGTCAAGCATATTGAAAATACCATGGACTGCTATAGGAATGAACAAATTTGTCCTGGAAGAAGTGCAGCTGAAATGCTCTTTAGATGTGAGAATCGCTAGACTTGGTCTCACCTACTTTGGTCATGTTGTCTGAAAGGACCATTCCCTGGAGAAGGATATCATGCTCGGTAGAGGGGTCTGCAATAAAGGAGAAGACTCTCAACAAGACAGACTGACACAGTGGCTGCAATGATGGGCTCATGTACAGCAAGGATTATGAGGAAGGTGAACGACTTGGCAGTGTTTTGTTCTGTTGTACATAGGGTCGCTATGAGTTGGAGCCTACTTGATAGCACCTACAACACCTCCGTTGTATGACTGGGTTGTCTTCTGGCTCTGGAGAAAGTTTTATATATATATTTTTTGCTTACTGGATTCTTATCAGATATATGACTTCCAAAGATATTTTCCCAGTTGGTTGCTTGTCTTTTCATTTTTTTGGGGTAAAGTCTTTTGATGAACACAAGTTTTGAGTTTTTATTAGGCGCTCTGGTGGCGTAGCATCTAAG
>NW_006921604.1:7139471-7140585 GCF_000298275.1 Orycteropus afer afer
TTTGAACCGCCAGCCTTCTGGTTAGCAGTCAAGTGCCTTAGGCACTATGCTACCAGAGCTCCTATATATATATATATATTAGATGATCCATTGTTGAAAGCTAGGCCTGACAGCATTGCCCTCTGCATTTTCTTCTAAGAATATTATGGTTTTAGTTTGTAGTTAGGTCATTAATCCATTTTGAATTTGTTTTGGTGCATGGTGTGAGGCATGGATCTGATTTCATTTTTCTGCATGTAGAATTCCAATTTTCTCAGTACAATTTATTGAAGAGACTCTTCCTACCCCATCAAATGTACTTAGCACCCTTGTCAAAAATTAGTTGACCACAGATGTGTGGGTTTATTTCTGAACTCTCAATGCTAGTCCAGTGGTCTATGTGTCTATTTTTATACCAGTTTTGATTACTGTAGTTGTACAGTATGTTTTGATTACTGTAGTTGTACAGTATGGTTTTTTTGTATTTTTTAAATTTTATTTTTTTGAAATATAATTTATGTACAGTGAAATACACAAAACTAAAGTGACATGGGTCAATGCTTTTTTTTTGCAGTGTTCCCTCCCCTCCCCTCCCAACCCTGGCAACCAACAAAGAAAGTTTCCTTCCATATATAAACCTTTCCTTGACCCTCCACAAAAATGAACTAATACTACATTTGTCCTGTGATTAATTTATGTCACTCAGCATAATGTCCTCCAGGTTCATCCATATTATGTGGTGTTCTGCAGAATCTACATTATTCTTTAGTGCTACATAGCATTCCATTATTTGTATGTACCATAGTTGGGTCATCCACTCTTCCACTATAAATCTTAGTCCCTTTGCCAGATATGTAATTATCAGCAAATATGAATTTATTGCTGCCATTTTTGTTATGTGCTTTTTTGTGGTGTCAATTTCTTTGTTCCGTATAATTTTCTATGCTGAGCTTGTTCTGTTTATTTGTTCATTGCTATTGTTTTAGTATTTGCTGAATATTTATGCTGGTCCTCTTTTTTGGTGTAAGAACTTATCATTTTTCTTTGAGGTTACCCTGTGATTTATAGTTTTCTTCCCAAGTTTAAAACAGTCTGTTCTATCTTGTAGTTGTCCTGACTTCCCTACCATCTAGAA
>NW_006921604.1:7142270-7151086 GCF_000298275.1 Orycteropus afer afer
GTTCAGGTTTTTCCACTAGTTGGTGCCTAATCCACTTCTGTGTAGTTCCTTTCAAAGCTCAAGGCTCTGGGATTATCTTCTTTATCTCTGTCAATTGGTTTTTCTTTTCTTTGTTGAAGAGGGTCTGTGTTGCTTGTCTGCCTATTCCTCCATCTTACCAGAAGTGTAGCTGTACAGTATGTTTTAAAATCAGGATGTATGAGTCCTCTGACTTTGTTTTTCTCTTTCGATACTGTTTTAGCTTTTAGGGGCCTCTTGCCATTCCACATAAAGTTGAGGATTGATTTTTTTCATTTCTGTAAGGAAGGCTGTTAGAATTTTGCTTGAGATTGTGTTTATAGAGCACTCACTTTGGGTAACACTGACATTGTAAAAATACTGAGTTTTTGTTTGAATAATTTCTTTTAGAAGGATCAGCACAAGGCAGAGGTTAAAGATATCCCAAATATCCAACTTTTCCAAACTGCTGTTCTACCCTATCATTTCTAACATCAACTCCTCTTCCTCCCCTCAGCATTTCCCTCCCATCTTAGGGTTCCATGTTTTGCTGTAATGTCTCACAGAACTCACAAACTGCCAAGGAAAGGGCTCATGCAACAGTGGAGGCTAGGAGGCTGGTGAGTTCCAAATCTGTGGGTCAGGCACAGGTCTGGAAGATTTTCTTCATTCACGGAGGTTGGAGATCCCAAATTGGCAGGTCAGACAACTGGCTGCTGTCTCAAGTCCAGGGGTAAGATGATGATGAACCAAAGGCATGATCCAGAGCAAGAGAGAGTAAACTTTCCCAGAACATTCACATATATGCCCTCAAGGAAACTAAGAGTAGTGACTAGAGTCACACGCTCCAGCAAGGCAGGACTCAAGATACATCCCACCCTAAACAGGCATTAAAAAAATAAAACCAAACTCACTGCCATTGTGTAGATTCTGACTCACAGCGACCCCCTTTGGGTTTCTGAGGCAGTAAATCTTTACAGAAGTAAACTGCCCTGTCTTCTTTCCGCAGGGTGGCTGGTGGGTTTGAACCGCCAGCCTTCTGGTTACCAGTCAAATGTCTTAGGCACTGCGCCACCAGAATGCCTTTAAAGAGGCGTAGACACTATGATTTATAATACATTACTAAATGGAGGGCTATAGCTAGAGGGACCATACTACGCAATTCACTGCACTGAAGTTTTCCAACCCATGAACCTGAAACATCTTTCCATTTAAGTCTTCTTTAATCTCTTTCAGCAGTGTTTCATAAGACTGCAACTCCAGATGAGTCATCCACTTGATATCTCCCCTGGGGTTTTCCAAATCAACCCTGCCTCTGGCCACCCCCTCCTCAGTCTCCCCTACTCACTCAAAACCAAACCAAACTCACTGCCACTGAGCACCACTCAGTCTTCCCCAACTAAAGGTAACTCCAACATTCCAATTGCTCAGGACAAAAACTCTGGAGTCACCTTTCATTCTTCACTTTCTCATACCTTCCCCTCCAGTTGGCCACTAAATCCTGTCAGGTCTACCCTGAAACTATATCTAGAATTTGCCCAGTCAACCCCACCCCACGCTCAATGCTAGAGACTGCCATGACCCCCTTTGCCTCATTTCCCTTCTTTTGCCCTTATTCCCCATACCCTTCCCATCTATTCTCATCACAGTGGCTTGTTCAGGCGGGTGACAGATGATTGCTGCCCTCTCACTCCGAGCAAAAGTTCCAGGATCGAGCCTCCACCTTAATCTCCCTGGCTTTCTTGCCTCCCACTTTTCCCCTCCTCACTCCGCTCTGGCCTCAGACTCCTCTGCTCCCACTGCAGAGCCTCCATAGAGCTGGCTCACCTCCTTCAGGTCTCCACTTAGGTCATCTCCTCACCAAGGCCTTCCCTGACCCTCTGTCCACAGTGTCTTAACCCTCCCAATATTCCTTGCCCGCCCCAATTTATCCTTTCTCTTTAGCACTTGCCACATATCTTTGTTTACAGTCTGTATCCTTGACCTGAAAGCAAGCAACATAATGGCAGAGATCTCTGTCCGGTTTGTTCCTGCCATATCCTCAGAGCCTATAACAAAGCCTGGCATGTAGATGGAACTCAATAAATGTTTGCTGGATGGATGGATGACAGCGCACCTTGATGACAAATTTACTTGTAGTTTCTCAGCATCTCTGAAATACTGGTACAGATGAATCTAGCCCTTCCTCCAGCCAGTGGTCCAATTAAATCACACCCAGCAGAGCCCCTGCCCAGCACACAGCACTGATAGAAGCCACCTTCATTTCACCAGGCAGGGAAAATGAAATGCCATGTGGCTGTGTTCTCCCCTTTAATGGCAGCTTTCATTTAGACTGTGGTTTTGTGTAGTTATTTTTTCTAGACCCAATTGTCTGGGACAGAGCAGGCCATGCTTTATGATCTTTGTGTCCTTAAAACCTGGACTAGGTTCTGACACACAGTAGATGATCAAATCAATGAACGAATGTAGGTTTAAGAAAAGGAGGCAGCTTTAGAACTCAGAAATGGCCCACAAAGTACCAGCTGACATTCCATCCAAAACCAAGACACTTAAGCCCTTCACCTTTAGATTCATGTGCTGGGACTTCCCCTCTGAGTGTCCCTTCACTTCTGTATGTGCTCCCCCTACCTATGCTCTGGTGTGAGAGCCACTTCCTCTTCATCAAGATCCAAAGAGTCAAGGTCAGGAAGCTGTAGAAGCAGCTTCTCTTGCTCCTGCTCAAGAGCTTGTTCCCTGTGGGCCAAATGAGAGCCAAAGCCAGGGGTCAGGGCTGTTGCTGGTTGCCCACTGCTGTCATCAGGCTGCAGGGGCCCCAATGAACAGGACAAAGTCTAGGAACATGGGGACCATAGAGCCCTGGCTTCCCTTCACAAAAGCTCTCAAGCTGAGATTTTTGGAGGAGGGATGGTTATACTGTATTGCCTCCAAATGAGTAGAGATGAGCAGACAGGTCTGAAAGAAAACAATGTTCATCATCATACATTTTCAGATGTGCTTTTATTTCTGTACCTTGTTTTTGGCATCTTCTCATTTTCTAACACACCAAGGCCTGCTCCTCTTAGCCTTTGTTGCACTGACCAGGAAAGATCCTTGGTGCCCTCTATTCCTCGGAGCCCCTGGCACATTTCCTGAGTCTCTGACCACAAAAGCAGCCTTATACTCTTGCTTATCCATTTACTCTCCCTACCCTTTGCCCCCTGTCACCAGTAGAAGCCTAAAATCCATTGTCACAGATTCTGACTCATAGTGAGCCTATAGGACAGAGTAAAACTGCCCCACAGGGTTTCCAAGGATGTAATCTTTGCAGAAGCAAACTGCCATATCTTTCTCCCACAGAGTAGCTGGAGAGTCGAACCACTGACCTTTCAGTTAGCAGCTTAACACTTAAGCACTGTGCCAGAGCTTCGACTGTCCTGCCACAAACCACTCTGCAATCCCCAGAGAGCATCAACTAATCTTCTGGCCTCATCTGTCCTATTGAGATGGCTCTATAGGCTCTGTCTTTGAAACGCCATCCTTTGACTTGAGTACTGTTATATGTGCTTGTTATTAATCAGTGCATACTCCCAGGAGGCACACTGGGTCTGGGGTAGGTAGGCTGCGTTATCTGAAGCAATTTGCTATGAATCTTAGAAGACATCCCCAGAAATTACTGTAAACTCCACTGAAATGACCACCCCATGAAGGACTCTTTTCCATACTCACTTTTTCTCCTGGAGTAGGTAATCTAAGCTATTGATGTAGCTTTCTGAGCCCCCAGAGATGAACTGGAGAGATCGGACACAGGAATGGGGAGCAAAGAGAAAGAGAAAGGGGTGAAAATAGAATTAAAGTTATTCTAAATGAAGCCTGTTTATTTTATTTTTATGAATAGCCAATACACTAACATGATTTTAAAAATCAAAGAGCGGAAAGGCATACAGCAAAATGTCTCTCATCCACTTCCATCACCCAGTTCCCTCCCTCAGGCAGTAACAGAGTATCCATCCACAGCATGCTTTAGGAGCTATATTATGCATAGATAAGCAAACAAGAGTAAATGATATTTTCCCTCCTCTAATACAAATGGTAACATACCATATACCCTGACCTGCACTTTGTTCTTTCCAATTAACAATATGTCTTGAGGATATCGTCTTCTAAAGAGATTTTTTAAAAAACATTTTAAAACATTTTCACCGTATTCCAAATGTATCATTAGGAGATATATATATATATATATATATCAGTTCCCTAGTGGTGGACTCTTAGGTTATTGCCAATCTTGGGCTATTACAAACAACGGAAGCCCTATTTTGAGAACCCAATTTTGAGAACAGATTCTCTGGAGCTATGGGTCTTTAAATGTCCCCACCAGTATACCTAGTCAAACAAACCAAATTCACTGCCATCCAGTCAGATCCAACTCATAGTGACCCCTCCTTGGGTTTCTGAGGCAGTATAACTACAGAAGCAGATTACCCAATCTTCCTTCTGAGGAGTGGTTGGCAGGTTTGAACCACCAATGCTTTGGTTAGCAATCAAATGCTTAGCCACTACGCTACCAGAGATCCTCATACCTAGCAACAGTAGTTTATTCCCAACTTGAAGCTCATCAGTGCAGTTTGCATTTAGGAACCCCATGCACTGGACCAGAGCCAACCTGAGTCTCTTCCTGAAGGCAAGATCCTAGCACCAAGGTCTCTCGTTGCTCCAGGGCCACCATCCCAATCTTAGCCGTGAAGTTTTGAAGGGCTCCTTGCAGAACTGCCATCAAATTTGGCAATATCCCCAAGCCAGCCATTAGCAGGAGTTAGGAGCAGAAATAAAGGGAAAGGTGTAGCCTAGCCTTCAGAGCCCAGGCTCCCAGGCATGAGGGCATGAGGGCTAAGAGAAGTTGAGGGAAGAGTGACCAAGAAGTGGCCGAAGAAGGAAGTTGTGGCATGGCCAAGAAGGGTGGCCTGTGAGGTGACTGGGGAGGGAAGCCAAGGTATGGCACTGGCTTACTGAGGTGTGGGCATCCTTTACTGAGGATGCAGCCTGCTGGCTCGGGCTTGCCACGTTGCAGAACAACTCCTTCAGTGAGGTCAGGGTCTCTTCAGGGTCTGAATCCAGGGGCTTCTGTTTCCACTCCTCTGGTTGCCGGTCGGCCAGGCTTCTCGAGCCCTGGGACCCTGTCACGCCTACCTGGGCTTGGGTTGGGATGGCCTGGCCAGCCTGTAGTGTCCTCGGGTTCAAGAATTCTATAGGTGGTGGGCTCCAGTCGGTGGGGAATATGTCCTCAGATGCTTGCATCTTAGGTTTCTTTGGTGAGTTGTGAGTCTGGGCCAATGGGGGGCTGCAGAGGTGTCGCGTGGGGTGGAGGAGCTCCTGATGCAGGGGATCATCAAAGAAGCTGTGCTTCAGAGTAGGCAAGAGGATGGGCATAGTGACAGCTGCCTGAACCCCTGTGGACAGGACAGAGTAATGCAGTAATCTAGCACCCACCTGGCTACCATCCTGGCCCACTGGACAAGGAGAGGGGGCAACTTGGGATTGCTATGGGCAGGTTGCAATAGGACTCCCTCACCATAGTTTTTCAATTCTCTCCAGGCTCAAACATCAGAAGGGCTCTACCTGGTAAGGGACACCTACCTTTCTTCTGAGGAAAGGTTGGCATGGTCTTCTGTGGCCTGGCCATCTCCAAATCACTGGAAGGTTTGTCCTGGAAAGAGTCATCTGTCAGGTAAAGTGAACCTTTTAAAGAAAACTACATGTTCTGAATCCATGCTTTCCCCAGAGAAGAGGATCTGGGCCCATTTGTCCCCAGAAATTCCTTCTTCAGGTCCATCCCCAATGACCAAACTTCATGGCACCACAAAGGTCAAGTTGCTAAGGGAGAAGGGTGACTCAGTCTGACTTTTCATTTCAACAAAGAGATGGACAAGTGTAATTATATAAACATTTTTAAAAAACTTAATACAAAACTGAAACCAGCAAAGCACAGATGGGGAGGATATCAATGTTCCATTCTTAGATGATGTCCTGGACACTTCACTTGCTCAGTGTCACTCCTGTAAGGCTGTTTGCTCACAAAGGGTGAGGCATGGTTGTCTAGACACTGAGATTTCCCAAGAACTAGCACAGACTGAGCACATAGTAGAGGCTTGGTACATTCCTGCTGAATGGATGATTAAAGAGACATGGAGGATGATCCAACAAGTCTTCTCCAATGTAAAGAACTTCCCATTCCCAGATAAGATGCACCAAGTCACATACACAGATTATTTCTCATCTAATTAGGCTCAAGCTCAGAAAAATAAAAAATTACATGAAAGGCTAATAACAGCTGAAATAGCCAGAATCTAAAGGTCAAATGAAATAACTGTTTATTAAAAAACAATCCAACTCAACGGCAGTGAGTTTGGTTTTAGTTTAGAACTCAACCAGGGTTCAAACTCAACAATAGTGAAAGAAATTCAAATCAATATAAATATGAAGTACTACTCAATGATAAGGAGACTAGGTAGTACAAGCAGTTTGTGGATGGCTGCTAACCCAAAGGTTAATAGTTCAAACCTACCCAATGGCTCCATTGAAGATTGTCCTTGTGAGCTGTTTCTGTAAAAATTACAGCCAAACTCACTCCCATGGCTTCTAGCCAAACAAAACAGGTATATAAGGTGAACAGCTACATCAGGTAGATATACTCCTTACAACAAGCAATCTTGGAAGAACAGAAGGGCAGTATTTGCACAGGGAGATACCTAAGGGGGCAGGAATGCATAGGAAAGAAGGACACAGGGAAGAGGTAACTACAGGGAGAAAGTGGGATGAGAGCTGTTACATTATGAGGATTGCAGTCAATGTCATGAAATAAAATGCATATGAACTGTTACATGGAAAATTAATTTTCTCTATATACTTTTACCCAAATCACAATAAAAATTAAAAAGAAAAAAAATTACAGCCAAGAAAATCCTATGGAGCAGTTCTATTCTGTAACATATTGGGTTGCCACAATTTAGAGGCCAACTCGACAGTGGCTAACAACAGCACCATTCGATGATAATTAAATAACCAAAAAGTTAAAATGTAGTAACAACCAATGTTGACATGGCTGTGAGGAAATGTATTTCTGACAGCATTGTAAATGGTTTATTTTCAGAGGGCAACCAAGGAATATAAAAAATAACTATGAAAATGTCCATACACAAGAACGACATGACCGAAAATGGAGTAGCAATTGTCACACTCCACCAGACCAGAGGCAGAAGTGGCTCTGAGGGGAACAGGTCAGATTCTGAACAAAGAGGCAGTGAAAGCCATGTTGCTCAGATGAGACTTTATTAGGGAACTTACACACAGAGGCTTATGTCAAGATCCTCATGGCAGACAGTCAACGTGAAGTGTCACCTGGGCAGGGGTCTATGTGGGGCACTGTGGGGTGTGGGTTTATACACCTAGAGTATAAACATACAAGGATACATGCAGGAGGATCAGGAAAAACATATCTAATCTATGATGGACGGGTTGTTTTTGTACTAGTCAATGGGTTCCAACTAAGTATCATGAAATTAGATTTTAGTATGTTTTCTTTCCTGACTAAGTCATTTGCTCAGTAAGGTATTCTGCTTCTCTCCCAAAGTCCTTTGTGGGCAGCATCCATCTTGCATAAACAATGCAATGTTTGTGGCCCTCACAGTAAGGAATATAAAAGCCCATTCCTCCACTAGTGCAGTAATAATGTTGGCAAATATGATCAGAATCAACTTTTACAGAACTTTAAAACCTAAAAAAAGAAAAAAATCCAACAACAATCAGGGGAGAAGTTGATTAAGAAAGAATTTTTTTAGGAGACTTCCAGTAAGATAGAAGAATAGGCAGACAAGCAACACAAACCCTCTTCCACAAAGAAAAGAAAAACCAATTGACAGAGATACAGAAGATAATCCTGGAGCCCTGAGCTTTGAAAGGAACTACACAGAAGTGGATTAGGCACCAACTAGTGGAAAAACCTGAACAAAAACGGTGAGTACAGACACGGTCGGAGCTGTGGACTGTCAACTACTCTGACGGGACCAACAACCTGAATATTTCCAAGTGGTGCTGGGACCTGAGAATTGACTTAAAGATCAGCCCTGGTCACCAATGGCTGCATGGGTGACTGCACTGGTGGCCTATGACTAGCAAGGGAAACAGCAAGGAGGGAGACAACTTGAGCTGTTGATTTGCCATTGTCCGGAGGGTGCAACCATCTTGATTGTTTATACACGGTAGCCATTCTGGATATTTAAAGTGACCAAGGCACAGCCATTTTGAAACTTTACAAGTGGCAACCATTATGAATTTTAAAGTGATAGCATTCTCACTGGATTCCAGGGACCTAAGAATAGGCTCTGTTTGGCAGGGTGAGCAAGGAAATACGAGAGGCTGACAAAAGGAAAGGAGACAGGTAGTAAGTGTATAAGTGCTGTCAACTAGTGAACAGAGGAGCACACCACAGTACCCTGCTTGCATAGATAACATACAAACACAACAAAGAAAATGAAAATTGTGGGCAAGTCACTCCAACATACAGTCACCAATTAAATATAAGCACAAAAATGTCACAATGCCTCAGAGACAATAGAGCATCACAGTCCACACAAAGAAACAAGATAAAGCAGGAGAAACAAGGGACCAGGATACAGACACAAAACACATCCCTGAGGAAGACACAGCACTGGAACTCCCTGATAAGGAATTCAAAAGAATTATATTTAGGTATCTTCAATGAATTGAGAGACAGATCAGAGAAAACTCTAAAAAAATTTTGAAAGACAATACAAGAACAAAATGACAAAATAAATGAAAAATTA
>NW_006921604.1:7152826-7154974 GCF_000298275.1 Orycteropus afer afer
CCATCCTTCTGGTTAGCAGTCAAGTGCCTTAGGCACTATGCTACCAGGGCTCCTTTGATGATGCTAGAGCGGGCAATAAGAACCTTGTTCTGGAAGAACTGTGGGTATGTTTTGACCTGTCTTCTGGTCAAAACTGAAAGATCACCTTAAGGGCTTACCTTTGTTTCACTCTTCTCACAAATGTTTCAGGACTGATGTGGTCTCCCAGGAAGTGCTTGTTGAAAGCATTTAAAGGAAAATATACTAGCTACAGCTACCTGGGGTAAAGGATAACAGAGCAAGCAGCAAGCAGACCAAAAAGCCTAAAGAGGAAGAAACTAGGAAGATGATACAATGAGGAAGAAAGGAACTATGGCTGCCTAGGGCTAGATACGTGCTCTGAGAAGACCTGAGAAGACCCTAAGCTTTCATCTCTGGCTGATCTTTAAGCTCCATGCAAGCAGGAAGTAAATGCTAAGGCAGAGTTGCAAACAGCCAGGTTAAGCACCGAAGGAATGCCTAAGCATAGAGCCAATCTGTAAATATTGAGATAGTATTTATTTTCTCCTTTTCTATTCCATTCTTTTTTCTTTTTGTTTTTCGTTTTTGGTTCCAGACATTTAAGGAAATTCCTGTTAGGTCTCTGGCTGACTACTAAGTTAACATAACAGAGATTTCAGAAGCCACGCACAACAAGAAATATAGTCTTTGTGAAAACAGCAGGATTACTGGCTGGATAGGGACTGGTGAGATCCCTGAGACTATGGCCCTGGATTAACCTTTGGGCCTGGAATTGGACTCCCTCCTGTGGGTTAGCTCTGAGCCAAACAACAGACAGGCCTATAAGCTGAACAACTACATCAAGGAGATGCTCTCCTTAGAATGTCAACCATGGAAGATTGGAAGGGGAGCATTTGCACAGGAAGAAAGCTGGGCCAGCAGGAATGCACAGGTAAGAAGGGGGACACAGAGAAGGGGCAACCACAGGGAGGAGATGGGAGGAGAGCTGTTACATTATGGGGAATGTAATCATTGCTGTAAAACAAAATGTGTATCAACTGTTGAGTGAAAAATGAATCTGCTTTGTAAAATTGTACCCAAATCACAATAAAAAATTCAAACAAAAACAGCTGGGAGTTGCTAAAAAACATAGAGAATTTATAACCCACAACAAACAAGAACAGAAAACCCTTGGGAGGAGGGAGAACATGATTTCTAAAGTTACCACATTACAATATTCACAAAAACTTTTCAAGAAAAAATTATGACATGCAAAAACAAACAAACAAACAAACAAAAACCTACCAGGACAATATGGCCCATTAATAGTGGAAAAAATTAAGACAGATACCATCCCTGAGGTAGTTGAGACACTGGATTTACTAGACAAAGCTTTAAATCAATTGTCTAAAATATACTGAAATAACTGAAGGAAATTAAGAAAACAGTATCTCAACAAATAGAGAGTATCAATAAAGATAGATAAATTATATATTTAAAAAAAAAAAACATAGAAATAACTGAAATGAAAAATTCATCTGAGAAGTTTAACAATAGATGTAAGCAGACAAAGATGGCAAATCTGAAGATAAATTAGTTGAGATTTTCAGTATGAGGATAAAAAAAAAAGAAGAAAAATTAGCACAGCCTAAGAGACTTGTGGGTCATCATCAAATGCACCGATATACATATTATGGGAGTTCCAGGAGAGCAAAGAGAGAAAAGGGTGGGTACACACTTGAAGGGGTAGTATTTGAAGAAACAATGGCCCCAAACTTCTGAAATTTGATGAAATACATGATTCTACACATCCAAGAAGCTCAATGAACTCCAAGTAAGATAAACTCAAAAGAATTTCACACTGAGACACATTATAATCAAACTGTTGAAAGACAAAAGAGGAAATCTTGAAAGCAGCAAGAAAGAAGCAACTCATCACATATAAGGGATTATCAGTAAGATTCACACTTAGTTTCTTATCAGAAATCATGGAGATAAAACCTATGGAACGAAATATTTAAAGTGCTGAAAGAAAAAAAAAACTATCAACTAAGAATTTTATATGCAGCAAAACGATCTTTCAAAAATAAGAGAAAAAAGGACTTTGAAGATGGCGGACTAGGCAGAAGGACTGCACAGACCCTCTTCAACAAAGAAAAGGGAAACCAA
>NW_006921604.1:7158249-7168545 GCF_000298275.1 Orycteropus afer afer
GGGGTAGGAGAGTATGGAGGGATGGTCACTGGGAAGAGGTAACTATGGGGAGGATGTGGGAGGGGAGCTGTTGCATTGTGGTGAACTGTGGTCAATGACACGAGACAAAGTATATGTGAACTGCTGTATGGAAGGTGAATTTGCTCTATAAATCTTCACCCAAATCACAATAAATTAAAAAAAAATTAAAAAAAAATTTTTGTAAATGAAGGAAAAATCAAGACATTTCCAGATAAACAAAAGTTGAGGGGCTCACTGCTAGTAAATCTGCCCTACAAGAAATACTAACAGGAGTTCTTCAAACGGAAATGAAAAGGCAGTAACTCAAAACTATATGAAGAAATAAAGGATTTTTGAAAAGGTAACAACATAGGTAAATGTAAAAGCCAGTATTATTGTATTTTTTATTTGTACCTCCTCCTTTTTTTCCTTATAAAAGAAAAATACATAAAAAAATGTTATGTTATAAAGATGCAATTTGTCATAATAATAACACAAAGGGACTGAGATAGAGTTCTATAGAAGCAAAATTTTTGTGTATTATTGAAGCTAAATTGGTATTAATTCAAGTTAGTTTGTTATAAATTGAAGATATCAATTGTAATACCCAGAGTAACCACTAAGAAAATAACTAAAAAATGTCAGGAAAGGAAATCAAAATGCTATACTACAAAAAAGCAATTAAACAAAAAAAGAAGGCAGTAACGGGATTTGAGGAACAACAACAAGAAAGATCTAGAACAGAGAAAGTGAATAGCAAAATGGCAAAACTCTTTCCTTATCAACAATTGTTTTAAACGTAATGGATTCAGTCTTCAATCAAAAGGCAGAGACTAGCAGAATTTATTTTTTTTAAATGATCCAATTACATGATGTCTGTAACAGACTCAGACACAAAGACACAAATTAGTTGAAGTAAAAGGATGAAAAAAGTCATTCCATGCAAATAACAACCAAAGACAGCTGGGATCGCTATACAAGTAAAATAAACTTTAAGTAAAAAATTATTACAAGACAAAGAAGAACATTAAATATTGATACAAGGGCCAATCCATCAAGAATATAAACAATTATAAACATATACATACTTAACAACTGAGCCCCAAAATACATAAAGCAAAAATGAATAGACTAGAAGGGAGAAACAGACAGTTCTACAGCATTAGGAGACTTTAATACCCCACTTCCCTCCCCCATGACATTGACTGCAACTCTGTAATACAACAACAGCTCTCTTCCCACTTCCTCCCCTACATATTCCTGGTGTCCTTCTTTCCTATGCACTCTTACCCCCTGTGCAAATATCACCCTTCTGATCTCTCATAGTTGATTGTTCTAAGGAGTGTACCTACCTGGTGTAAATGTTCACCTTTATACCTGTCTATTGTTTGGCTGGAAGCCACTGGAGTGAGTACAGTTCCAGTCCCAAAGGGTGACTGGTCTTGGAGATTTCACCAATCTCTATCAGACAAGTAAGCCCAGTCTTTTTTATGATTTTGAGTTTTGTTCCACATTTTTCTCCCATTCTATCCAGGATCTCCTGTTATGATCCTTTTCCAAGTGGTTGACAGTGGTAGCCAGGTACCATCTAGTTCTTCTGGTCTCAGGGTCATGTAGGCTGAGGTTCCCATGGCCCACTACTACCTTGGACTAATTGTTTCCCTGTGTCTTTGGTTTTCTTCATTCTTCTTTGCTCTGGACAAAGACAGGCCAATTGTTGCATCTTAGATGGCTGCTTGCAAGCTTTTAAGACTCCATTTGCTGCTCACCAAAATAGGATGCATGTTATGCCAATTGAGATTGATGTCCCCTGCGACCATGTTCCTGAGCCTGTGGGCCCAGTGATTCACTCCTTCAGGGTTCAATACACCACTTTTAATAACAGATAGAACAACCAGACAGAAAATGAAAAAGTAAACAGAGGATTTAAACACCACTATAAGCCAATTACGGAGCCCTGGTGGTACAGTGGTTAAAGCACTTGGCTGCTAATTGAAAGGCCAGTGGTTCAAATCTACCAGGAGCTCCGTGGGAGAAAGATGTGGCAGTTTACTTCTGTAAAGATTTACAGCCTTGGAAACCCTAAGGGGTAGTTCTACTCTGTCCTACAGAGTCACTATGAGTTGAAATCAACCTGATGGCAGTTGGGTAACCGACATATACAGAATACTCCAGCCCAAACCAGCAGAATACACATTCTCCTCAAGTGAAATACTCATGAAATACTCTCCAGAGCAGACCACATGTTAGGTCACAAAACAAGTCTCAATGAATTTGAAAAAGACTGAAATCATACAAGGTATAATCTCTGACCCCAGTGGAACAAAACAAAAAAATCACTAACAGAAAGACAACTGGAAAATCCACAAATAGGCAAAATTAAACAGTACACTCTTAACCAACCAGTGGGTCAAAGAAGAAATTGCAAAGGAAATAGGAAAATACTTTGAGATGAATGAAAACAAAAACACAGTGTACCAAGATAGAAACAATGTAAATGCTACCATGAACTGGGTGGTGCCCGACTGCCATTACTGAACACTTTGATCAACTTATTAGTGGATAAACGAACTGTGGTACATAAACACAGCAGAATATTACTCAGCCAATAGGAGAAATGAAGTCTTGATACATGCTATCATCTGGCTGGAACATGAAGGCATTTTGCTTAGTGAAATAAATCAATCACAGAAGAATATGCAAAACAGTGTATGACCTCACTCATATAACAAGACAAGAATAGGTAAATGTATAGAAACCAATTTTTATTAGTGGTTACCAGGGGCAGGAGGGAGGAGGAAAGAAAGTTGTGGTTAGGTTTATTGTGGTGGAAAACTTGCATTGATTAAGAGTATGGTTGCACAGTGGATTAATGTAATTGCTGTCAATAAATTGTATACCTCTAAAAAAGACAAATTGGCAAAAGCTGTATGATAGACATATTTATGACAAAATCCAAAAAGAGTAGCTGCTGAGGCTGCTTATGTACAACCAAACACATTTTGGGATTTGGTTCCTTGGTTTGGAAGTTTAGGGTCATGGTATAATAGGGCATGCCAATTAACTGGCCTAATAATGTGTTTAAGGAGCTCTGGTAGTATATGCCTAAGGCACATGACTGCTAACCAGAAGGTTAGTGGTTCAGACCCACCAACCACTCCTTGGAAGGAAGGTTGGGCAATCTACTTCCGTAGTGATACTGCCTCAGAAATCCAAGGAGGGGTTGCTATGAGTCAGGTCCAACTCGATGGCACATAGCAACAACACAACAACAATAACGTGTTTAGTGCTTCTGTTCTACCTCCTTGTTCGTTACATAGTACCTGGGGTCTTAAAAGCTTGCAAGTGGACACTGAAAGTACAACAATTGGTCTCTATTCACCTGGAGCAACAGAAGAAGGAGTAAGAAATAGGAGGAGGCTATTGCAATGCGTGGCTAATTACCTCTATGAATAACTGCCTCCTTTGCCATAAGACCAGACAAACTGGGTGGTGCCTGGCTACCATTACTGAACACTTTGGTCAAAGATTCTATAGAAGAATTCTGATCAAAAGGGGGAAAATTCAGAACAAAATTTCAAATTGTCATGGAATTCAGGTTTTCTGGAACCATGAAGCCTGGATGAACCCCTGAAACTACTGCCCTAAGACAATTTTTAAACCTTAAACCAAAAATATTCCCTGAAGTCTTCTTAAAATCAAACAATAGTTTAGCTTAACTAGTGAAAAATGTCTGCCTTGAGCACTGTGCTCTTTTAAGATCTATGTAAATAGGATCAAACTGACTACAGCAACTGGAAAGACTGGACAGGAACCTTAGGGAGCAGTGAGTTTATGTTAATGGGCGAGGAACAATTCAGAAAAGGAGGGTTGAAAATAGTTGTACAACTCAAAGAATGTAATCAATGTCATTGAATTGCACATGTAGAAATTGCTGAATTAGTATACATTTTGGTGTGGATATTCTCAACAACTAGAGCAAAAATAAAATATTTAAAAAAAAACTATTAAAAAAGATAAATAACCCAATGCAAAAAATGGGTAAATTATTTGAATATACATTTTTCCAAAGATAATACACAAATGGCCAAGAAGCACATGAAAAGAAGTTCAATGTCACCAGGGAAATAAAACGTGAACCACAATGATATACCATTTTACACCCATTAGGATGGTAATAACAGTAATAATGAAACAGAAAATGACAAGTATTGGCAAGGATGTGTAGAAATTGAACTCTGATACATTGCTGGGGGGAACATAAAATGGGACAGGTGCTGTGAAAAACAATGTGCTGGGTCCTGAGTAAGTTAAACATAGAATTACAATAAAAACCAAAAAATCAAACCATTGCCATTTAGCTGATTCTGACTCATAGCAACCCTAAAGGACAGAGTAGATAGAACTGCCCCATAGTTTCCAAGGCTGTAAATCTTTATAGAAGCAGGGTGTCACATCTTCCTTCCACGGACTGAGCCAACCTTTTGGTTAGCAGCTTAGCACTTAACCACTGCACCACAGAACTCCTTCAGAATTAATTACTGTATGACCCAGTAATTCCTCTCCTAGGGAGCTCTGGTAGCATAGTGCCTAAGGCACTTGAATGCTAACCGGAAGGCTGGGGGTTCAAACCCACCAGCCACTCCTTGGAAGGAAGGTTGGGCAATCCTACTTCCGTAGTGATACTGCCTCGGAAACCCAAGGAGGGGTCGCTATGAGTTGGGGCCGACTCGACGGCAAATAACAACAACAACAACAAGGTATATAGGAGAATTGAAAACAGGTGTTCAAACAAAGACCTGTACATGAAATGTTCATGGCAGTACTTTTCATAATAGCCAAAAACTAAAAACAACACAAATGTCCATCAGCTAATAGAAGCATAAACAAAATGTGGTATATTCATAAAATGGAATATTATTGAATAATAAAAGAAATGAAAAACTGATACATGCTACAACATGGATGAACGTGGGAAACATAATGTTAAGTGAAAGAAGCCAGACACAAAAATTGCATATTCAATGACTCCATTTACATGAACCATACAGAATAGGCAAATCCATAAAGGTAGAAAGCAGATTAGTGGTTGCCAGGGGCAGGGGAGAGGAGTAGAGGAGAATGACTGCCTAACGGGCATGGGGTTTCGTTTTGGGGTGGTGAAAATGTTTTACAACTAGGTAGAGATGACAGGTGCACAACACTGTGAATGTGCTATACGCCACTGAGTTGAAAACATTAAAATGACCGAAAAGGTGAATTTGATGTTATGTGAAATGCACCTCAATTAAAACAAAAAGCTGGAAGGAAATTAAAAAAAAAAAAAATGTGGGACTAGGATACGTTGGGAAATACTTCTGGTTTCCAGCTGGTTGAAAATACAGATCTTAGAACTGTGCTTAGCTAGAATCACACTGAAGCAAAAGTCACTGCACACTGCCAAAACTGAAAAAAGAACACCAAAATTCGACAAAAGTTGGTTTGTTGAGGTGACTTATTTTGTTTTGATGCTGATGCAAGAAATAAAATGAATATTTTTTTAAAAAAAAGTTATAAATTATTGATACAAGCTATGATATAGATGAACCTTGAAAACATTTGCTAAGTGAAAGAAGACCCAAAAGGCCATATATGTCTTAGTTTTCTAGTGCCACTTTAACAGAAATACTACATATAGGTGGCTTTAACAAACAGATCTATTTTCACAAAGTTTAGGAAGCTAGACACCTGAATTCCAGGTGCTGGCTTTAGGGGAAGTCTCTCTATGTCGGCTCTGGATGAAGGTCTTTGTCTCTTTTTAAGCTTCTGCTCCTGGGCGATAGTCCTGTATTTTAGCATCTCTTCCCCGCCCCCCATCTCTGCTTGCTCACTTGTCTGTTTAATGTCTTTTATATTTCAAAAGACACTGACTCAAGACACACTCTACACTAATCCTGCCCTCATTAACATAAGAAAGGTAACCCATTCCCCAATGAAATTATAACCACAGGCAAGGAGGTTAGGATTTACAACACGTATTTTTTGGGGACACAATTCAATCCACAACATTAGATCATTCCATTTATCTGAAATATCCAGAATATCGAAATCCATAGAGACAGAAAGCAGATTAGTGGTTGTATAAAAATAGTATGTGGACATCAGATCATACTCATAGGGTTTATTAGAGAAGTTGTTATGTTGTTGTTATTTTGCCGTCGAGTCGGCCCCAACTCATAGTGACCCCTCCTTGGCCTTCCGATGCAGTATCACTATGGAAGTAGGATTGCCCAACCTTCCTTCCGAGGAGTGGCTGGTGGGTTTGAACCGCCAGCGTTCTGGTTAGCAGTCAAGTGCCTTAGCCACTATGCTACCAGAGCTCCCAGTAATAGGTTACAATTCAGGATCAGGATCAACTTAGAAGTAACAGGAACTCAGGATACAGTTCTTCAATCAGGATAGCTACTTCTCAGCTGTGCCTTCAGGCAAGCCTCTCAGTTCTTGGCCCCTCAGTTTTTGTCCTGCTCGGGCAAGCGTTACAAAGGTCTTTACCTTCACCAACAAGTCCCAGGGGCAGGCCACTCCACCGGGAAGCCTTCTGCCCAAAGACGCTCAGCTCTCTCACTCCGTGAGTTGGTAAAACCATGGTAGCCTGCTCACTCCATAGACCAGGAAGCCCACCATGCCATCTCGTGCTGGTCTCTTGGTTCTGCTGCTGCCATTCCTCTGCTGCTGGACTCTGCCCTGCTTGCTGCTGCTTTTTTGCCATTTTGCACTGTCTCCACTGTTACAGCTCTCTCTACATCCTGATTTTAGGAGCTATTCAGTTCAGTGATCCTGGGTTCAAAAGACATGCTCTGCTTCAGGCTCTTCTTTTTTGATAGTAGTGAGGTCCTCTTCTCACTTGTGGAACTGACTCCCTTTAAGCCTAGTGGGATGGCAAAACTGCCCAATCCCCTTGTTAGTGTTCCATACACCTTATTTGCACTATTAGCAAGCTGTCCAATCCCCCTGGTGGCTAACGAGCACCTTATTTGCATTGTCCCACCCAATCATTTTGTGGGAGTTACAAGACCAAACCAAACCCACCGCTCAGTCAACTCTGACCATATCAACCCTGAAGGGCAGAGTAGAAGTGCCCCACGGGGTTTCCAAGGCTATAAATCTTCACAGAAGCAGATTGCCACATCCTTCTCTGGTAGAGTGGCTGGTGGGTTCAAACTGCTGACCTTTCAGGTAGCAGCCAAGTGCACTTATGAAGGCTAAAACCAAAAACCAAACTCACTGCCATAAAGTTGATTTTGATTCACAGCAACCCCCTTTAGGTTTCCAAGGCAGTAAATCTTTACAGAAATAGATTGCCCAATCTTCCTTCTGCAGAGTGGCTGGTGGGTTTGAACTGCCAACCTTCTGGTGAGCAGTCAAATGTCTTAGGCATTATGCCACCAGAGCTCCTTTTATGCATGGCTAGAAGGGCTATCTTAAATAATTCACTGCACTGTACGTTGTCAGGCACTTAGAGGGTAGAGATGGGAAGTGACTGCTTAATGGGTACAGGGTTTCCTTTTGGAGTGATGAAAATATTCTAAAATTAGTGGTGGTGATTGTGTAACAGTATGAATGTACTACATGCCACTGAACTGTACACTTTAACATGGTCACAATGGTAAATTTTATGTTTATTTTGCCAAAATGAAAATAAATAAATAATACATGCAAAAACCCAAGAAAAACAAAAAAACAAGTGCATGTAAAATAATGCCAACTAAGTAGAGGACAACACAACCAGGCAGGAATCATGAATTTAAAGAGAAAAATAACTTGAGAGAAATGCAAAATAATCCTATTGAATAAAGGATTATGGTTGTAATTCTTATACTCAAAACCTCATTCCAACTCATAGCGACCCCCACTGGGTTTCTGAGGTGGTAAATCTTTATGGAAGTAGAACATGCCATCTTCCTTCCACAGAGCAGTTGGTGGGTTTGAACCATCAACCTTCTGGCTGGCAGGCAAATGCCTTAGATACTACATCACCAGAGCTCCTAATTCTTATATGATTGTTTAAATAATAAAATGTTTTAAATGTGTGCCTATTTAAGGGCCAGAGAGGAAAAGGCTCAGAAGCTCAAGGAGGCCTAGGAGATAAGAAGAGCCTTGACACCCTACCCTCCTGTTGGGCCTCCAAGGAGGTGCTGCCAAGGACCATCATCCCTCCACTCACCGGTGCCCAGGCACCCTCATGAGGCTGCCACTGGCTTAGTGCAGGAGCAGGAGGGCAGGAGAAGGGCTTGCTGACCTTCATGCTCTTCAGCTCCCACAGCTGCTGGTACTCCTACAGGCTGGACTGGAAGCGGTTGCTAAAATGCCCGAGACAGGCTTTCGGGTGGAGGAGAGCAGAATATGATACCAGTGCAAGCCCCCCTCGCCCTTGGAGCAGGCCACTGGCTCAGCACTGAATGACTGTTGCTTCTTGGGAGGGTAGCTGGCCTCCATGTGGAGGGGCACTGCCCCTCCTCAGGGGCTAGAGGCCATTGAACACTTTCTCTGGGCTGGACTGGGCAGCGCTGAGGTCTATGATTCCACTCTTGGCCCAAGCACTGGCTGATCCCTTAAATGGGTGGAACATCTCGCTGGAAGCTGAGTGGTTAGGACTCAGGACTACAGGTAGCCTGCTCAAAGAAGGAAGAGGTCCCCTCCAAGTTCCCAGCCACAGGGACAAGCAAGACCTTAAAACTTCTAAGTGATGAGGACCTAACAGCTTCTGCTAGGAAAGCCCAGGCCTGAGCTTGGGGCTACACCAATAGGGAAGACTGGTGCATGAAGTCTGTACACCACCTGGGAGAAAAGGAGAGAACACATTGTGTTCATTCTGTTCCCGTCACTTCAGACTCTTTTCCTGCTGCCTGGAGAGAAAGAGAATCTCTTCATTCAAAAGTCACAAACCCACACTGAGAATGGGAAGGGCTTTTCCATACTCCAAGTATATAGAGGTGTGAGAATGGGCCAGAGAAATCCCAAAACCTTGTAAGTGCTCTCTCTCTGTCCTTCCTGTTGCCTGCCCCTTGATGGCACAAAACAGAAGAGACTAGTGTTGACCAGATCCCAACTTCCTCTTGAGAGAAGGGCAACCCTAAATATTTTAGGGTTGGCAAGAACTGGGCTCCCATTGAAACCTCCATTTAAGTATTGTGGCCCAGGAAGAAGATGAGAGAATTAAAGATTTAAAAAAAAAAAAAAAAAAAAAGGGGGAAAAGAGATTCCTCACACAACTGAAGGGGAAGCCTGCCTCATAAGCCAGGGGAAACACTCAAGGCTGAGAGGAAGGACTATTGAGGCAGCCCATATCAAGAAGCCACTTTAACAGTACAGTGGAGGCTGTCTAGCTGCATGTCCCATCTGATGACACCTGAGGGAACTAGATTTTACCCAGCCATGACTCCCTGGGGCTCTACAAAACTCCACAGGGCTCTAGCTTCTCACTTTGATTTTCCATGTGTCCAAACCAGCTCTGCCCTTAATGGTCTTTCTAATCCAACTCAGACTCTCCCTTCAACCTCCCCCAGAAAGCCCTTCCATCAGGGCCTGGGATACAAATGCACCCACAGTATTTTTTCCCAATTCCTCCCCCTTCCTCATGTTAACAAGAGTCTGAGTTCCTCCCTGCCACCCACTTTCCCCTACCCAGTTCCCTGAAGAGAGAAAGGTTCTATCCATTAGTCGATTTTGCCTCTCCACAGCAGATTTCTACCTGGTTAAATAGTCTGTATTGGGACCCACTTATCCTTTCCTTATTGTCTTCTGCATTTGGCTGTACTACCAACTTTGCTGATCCATTTCATACTCTTGGTCCTCAATTGCCTGCCTCCTACTTTGGTTGCATCTCAGCCAGGACACACAAGCACAAAGCATTTTCTTACCCTGAGGTCTCAAATATCTCCTGTCTCCTCTCTCCACCTCTCCACTTGCTACTTCTCCAGCCACTCTCTATCTGTTAAGTATGTTTGCCACCCACACCAGAGGGGGAATACTGGGTTCTGACCACCAGTTCTGACACTGAAGGGGCTTCACTGAAGTGTGCTCCTACCCAGCTCCCTGTTCGCACCGCCTATCTATTTGTCCTTCAGGCCTCAGCTCACAACCTATTATGGACTGAATTGTGTGTCCCCCAAAATAAAAAAATAAACCAAACTCACTGCCATCGAGTCATATCCAACTCATAGCGACCCTGCCTTGGGTTTCTGAGGTGGTATCACTACAGAAGTAGATTGCCCAACCTTCCTTCTGAGGAGTGGCTGGTGAGTTTGAACCACCAGC
>NW_006921604.1:7168800-7172196 GCF_000298275.1 Orycteropus afer afer
GTATCTCTATGGAAGTAGATTGCCCAACCTTCCTTCTGAGGAGTGGCTGGTAGGTTTGAACCACCAACCTTCTGGTTAGCTATCAAATGCCTTAGGCACCACGCCACCTCCACCTTATGGGGACTGGTCTTGTGCTGATCTTTCTGTGAGAAATTGTTCAAGCACCAGTAAACTCTGAAAAGTCTGATTATTTATGGAATGGGTTCAGAGACCCACTGTGAGATGGAATCCAAGATCAGTGGGTAAAATGGCAGACCACTGGCTCACAGGCTGTAAAGGCAACAATCCCAAGATCAGCAGGCAATACAGCAGGCCACTGGTTCAGCTCCAAAAACTGGATGATGATAAGCTAGATGCAGGATCTAGATCCAACAGAAAGCCCCAGAATTTTCCCACAATGTCCATATGTTTATTGGAAGCAGGCCACACCCAAGGAAACTCCTTTTCAACGGATTGGCTGCTCATAGCATATCTCATCATGGAAGTAATTAGCTTACATCAGATCTCATCATGGGAATGATGACATCACAATTGCTTAAATCACTTAGAATTGTGGTCCAACCAAGTTGACACACAACCTTAACTATCACATCCCCTAAACTACAAAAATAACTTCTGTTCATTAAAGCCACCCACTTGTGGTATTTCTCTTATAGCAGCACTAGGAAATTAAGATAGACCCCAATCCTCAGCTCCCATCACACCTGGTACCAATGCCAAGTCAGCACTTCCCACACTGTGGTATAGCATCTGTTTGCCTGTCTATATCCCCTCGTTCTCCCATGCCCCCATTACCTCCTAGGGGGCGGAGTCCATGCTAGGCTCTTCACCACTGCCTGGTACGAAGGAGGTACTTCACAAATGCCAGCCAAATAAATGAGAGTGAATGCTTTTCTTGATAAGCACCCATTTCCATGCCTGGGCAACATGAGGCTGTGATCCCTACCACTCAGGATATGATACCCCAACTTCTCAGTATCCTGACCTATTGAGGCTGACTGGACCCCACAGCCTCCCAGGGGCACACTATTAGTACCAATACTGATGCTGCACTATCTCTGAGGACTTTTTTTTCTTTTTAATTGTAAAATACACAACATAAAATTCACCATTTTAACCATTTTAAAGTACAATTCAGTGGCTTTGAGTACATTCAAAATGCTGTGCAACCATCACCAGTATCTAGTTCCAAGACATTTTCATGACCCAAAAGAAGTCACTTAAGTAGTCACTTCCTGTTATGGACTGAATTGTTCCTCAAAAATATATGTTTGTGTGTCAACTTGGTTGGGCCTAGTTGAGTGGCTGGGCAGCTGGATGTAGTATTCCCCATGATGAGACTGGTAATCAACTCCATGGTGGAATCTACTGTGAGCAGCTGAGTAGCTGCTTTAAGGATGTGGTCTGCTTCCTGTATATATGAAGTCTTAGGGAACAGTCTCTAGGTTATGGTATGCTTGAACCCTACATGTAGCCATGTCGTTGTTCAGCATTCTGCTACACTCTGCCAAGTTTGGGACTTTCAATGGACTTGAATGAATGGTTCCATGTGGTTTAGTAACATCAGGACTGTGCCTTTTTACTTGTCAGCCTTGGGCTTGTCAGTCTCAGCAGCTAGCAGCTGAGTGAAGAAAAGCCTCCAGCTTCAGTGGGCTGGGAGTAGGAGGCAGAGCTGAAGCCCAAGGTTGAGGAGCTTTCACCCAGCCCCTAGAACCTGGCACTTTGAACTCGGACTTAAAGCCTCCAAACTGTAAGAGAATAAACTCCTGTTTGTTAAAGCGTCCCATTTGTGGTATAGTTCTGTCAGAGCAGCACTAGGTAACTAAAACACCCTCTAACAGAAGGATTTTGCAAGTGCTAAGAAATCACTGAACTTAAACTAGTAGTGTTCAGGCTTTGACAGGAAGAGTCTCCCAATTATGTTTTCGCTTTCCTTGTGGGATGATACTTAGGCCAGAGTATGTTCACAAGCTGGGAGGCACCTTTGGCCCTGGAGAAGGAAGAGGGTAGGGCCAGGGGAAAGTGAGCCAGAATGGAGACTGCAGGATGATCCAGCTGGAAAATACAGCCTGGTACTTAGGGGAGTGGTTTCTCCATCCAGGCCCCCAAGGCAGAAAAGTAGGTAAGATGCCAGGGCAAAGGAGCATTAGGATGCATTTGGCAGCAGCGTTGAGTACCATGGAAGGTAAAGATTAGTAGTGTAGGCCTTCATTATAAAGTGAATTGTGTCCCATAAGGAGTTAAGTTAGAATCATAACCCATATACCTATAAATGTGATCCCTTTGACAACAGGGTTTTATTTGCTATGTTTATTTGCTATGTTAATAGCATGCTATGTCAATGAGCCATGTCAGTGTAGAATGTGTTCTAAACACTTCTGAGTTATAAAAAGAGCAGATCAGACACAAAAGCAAGCACAAATTAGGGTGGGGGGAGATAGATGCTACATGGCACTGCCAAGGAATTAAGGAACACTGGGCTACAGAAGTTGAAACAAGGCCCTTCCCCTTCCTCGAGAGCCAGCAGACAGCCTTTCCCCAGACCCAGTGCCCTGAATTTGCTCTTCTAACCCCTGAACTGTTAGAAAATAAACTTCTGTTCTTTAAAGCCATCCATCTGTGATCTTTGTTACAGCAGCACTAGGAAACTAAGACAGCCTCTGAAAATATGAAGAATACTTTGTGTGTATCAGAAGGGTGAGACTGAAAGCACAAGGTCTTTCTGATGTTCTTGATTCAGACATCTTGCTGTGGGTATGACCAGGACATCAGCGTGATTATAAAGGACTACCCAAACATCAGCTCAAGCTACCACATACTATAAGCAACCTTCTACCTAAACTCTCTTAAGTTTGATCTGTAGGTGAGATAACAGGTAAAGATCAGTAGAAGAAACTGCTCTTATAACCAGAATTATCTATCTGCAAATTATAATAATGCATCTGGTGGAGAATGTCCCTGTTCCTAGGACCACTGAGGACTCAGACCCAGATCCAATTGCTAGCAGAAGGAGGGGAAACACTCTGGAGAAAAGGAAGTTTAAATGCAGTGATAACTCAAAACTCTTTTTAATGGGAGCATTTTTACAGACAAACTGGAATGTTTACCAGTAGTAAAGTCTGTAAAATCCTACAAAAGTTAAAAAGCAATAAAATATTTCCATTTCTTATTGCTATTTTGAGTAAAAGAACTTTGGAAAACTATCTGGTGTTTCTTTAAATTATTAAACCTAGAGTTACCATAACACCCAGTATAATTCCACTCCTAGGTATATTGTTGTTGTTGTTGTTATGTGCTGTCATAGCAACCCCTCCTTGGGTTTCCGAGGCAGTATCACTACAGAAGTAGATTGCCCCATCTTCCTTCCAAGGAGTGGCTGGTGGGTTTGAACCTCCA
>NW_006921604.1:7172296-7173406 GCF_000298275.1 Orycteropus afer afer
TGGTCCTTTTTTTTTATTTTGATGTGGAGGTTTATTATTTTTCTTTGAGGTTACCCTGTGATTTATAGTTTTCTTCCCAAGTTTAGAATAGTCTGTTCTATCTTGTAGTTGTCTTGACTTCCCTACCATCTAGAAGTTCTGTAATGACACAGCTTTTTCCCTCTTTTTGGTTTGTAGTTGTCCACATTTGTCAATTGATATCTCCGGTTCCCTGTTTACAATCTTGTAGGCTTATTTACTTGGATACTTCCATCACTGGGTTGGTTTCTGGGTTATATCATCATGTGTGTTAATGGTCAGTTGTTGTTGGCTATTGTTACTTCTCTGTCCAAAGGGCTCCCTTTAGCATCTCTTGTAAGGTTGGTCTGGTTTTAACAAATTCCATTAATTTCTGCTTACCTGGAAATGTCCTAATTTCAACATCATATTTGAGGGACAATTTTGCTGGGTACATAATTCTTGGTTGGAAATTTTTCTCTTTCAGGGGTTTATATATACTATCCATTGTCTTCTCGCCTGCATGGTTTCTGTCAAGAAATCCAAGCTTAGTCTTATTGGTTGTCCCTTGTCGGTAACTTTTTGTTTTTCCCATGCTGCTCTCATGATTCTTTCTTTGTCTTTGATTTTGGTGAGTTTGATGATGACATGTCTTGGTGATTTTGTTTTGTGGTCTATCCTGTCTGGGGCTCGTTGGACTTCCTGAATGGATATATTCTCATCTTTCATCATATCAGGGAAGTTCTCTTCCAACAAATCCTGGATAATTTTCTCAGTGGTTTTATTTGTCTCTTCCTGTTCTGGAATTCCAATGACATGTAGGTTATTCCTTTTGGTGGTATCCTACATGAACCTTAAGTTTTCTTCATTTTGTTTTGATCTTTTTTTCTGATTGATCCCTTTCCAAAGAGGTATTCAGGTATTTGTCTTCAATCTCCCTAACTCTGTCTTCCATTGCATCAATTCTACTCCTTTGTCCTTTCAATGTGTTATCTATTTCTGAAAATTTAGTATTAATTTTCTGGATTTCTATCTGTAGATTTAGAATCATTTCTAATTTTTCATTTATTTTGTCATTTTGATTTTGTATTTTCTTCTAAAATTCTTCTAGGG
>NW_006921604.1:7173814-7177703 GCF_000298275.1 Orycteropus afer afer
ACTACCCTTCTGTTCTCCCATGACTGATCTCTCCAAGAAGTATATCCACTTGATGTAAATGTTCAGCCCATATGCCTATTATTTGGCTAGAAGCCACAAGAGTAAGTTCAATTCCAGACCTGAAGGGCAGCCAGGGGCCATAGTCTCAGGGGTTTCACCAGGCTCCATCAGACCAGCAAACCTGGTCTTTTTTTTTTTTAATGATTTTGAGTTTTGTTCCACATTGTTCACCAACTCTATCCAGAATCTCCTAACAGATTCCCCTCTGAGTGGTTGACAGTGGTAGTCAGGCATCATCTAGTTCTTCTGGTCTTATGTACATAGAAATTGACCATGAATGTTCACAGCAGCAATACTCATAAGAGCCTAAAAGTCAAAACAACCCAAATATCCATCAGCTGATGAATGGGTACATAAAATGTGGTATATCAATACCATGGAATATTTTCATCCATAAACACAAATGAAGTATTGAAATATGCTACAATACAGATGAATCTTGAAAACATCATGCTAAGAAGCTAAACACAAAAGACCAAATATTGCATGTTTCCACTTACATAAAATGTTCAGAATAGGCAAATCCAAAGAGATAGATGAGTGGCTGCTCAGGGTTAGGTGAAGCAATGGCTAAGGGGTGGGGTTTCTTTGCAGGGTAATGAAAATATTCTGTATTTGATTGTGGTAATGGATACGTACTTATGTGGATATGTTAAAAGCCACTGAATTGTACACTTAAAAAGGGGTAAATATGGTATGTGAATTATACCTTAACAATGCTTGGTATTTCTCAAGCTGAAAGAACAGAAGAAAAAAATACAAGCCTCAAGTTGCAATACTAAAGGATTCTATAGGCAAAATATTAAATGGCACAGGAAGCATCTAAAAAAGATGGAAGGAATAAACAGTCTGTAAAAACCACATGGGGTCAGTTTCTGAACTCCTCCAACTTCACAAGGGGGAAGGAGAATCATTATCAGCATCAATAGTCCAAGGTTGATTTCTATAAGGCAGAGGTCAGACATGCTTCCACCCTCCAACCTTTTTACCAACTGTGACACCAGCTGTTCATCCCATGGCACTCTCTACTCTGCAAGGTTTGACAATTTCATTGCAGTGGCCACACAGAACTAACAGACGATATTCAAAATTATGGGGTTTATTACGGAAGTAACAGGTTACAATTCAGGATCAGAAACAACTCAGGATACAATTCTTTGATCAGGACCAGCTTTTCTCAGCCGTGGCCATAGGCAGGCCTCTCTGTGGCCCTCAGCCTCTGGGCCCCATGGCCCCTTAGCCTCTGTCCTCCTTGAGCAAGTGTAAAAATGCTCCACGAATAAGCACCTGGAGATATTCCACACTGTCAGCAAGCCTCCTGCCAAAAGGCACTCAACTTTCTTGCTTTGTGAGCCAGGAAGCCCACTGCACTGTCTCTGGCCAGCTTCTTGGTTCTCCTGCTGCCATTTCTCTGTTCCTGCTTCTCACCATCTCCCATCATCTCCAGTTCTCAGCACAAGGATCCTGGGTCCAAAGGATGTACTCCACTCCTGGCTCTATTGTGGTGGTCATGATGTCCCTCCTATGCAGGACTGGCTCTCTTATAAGCCTAGCAAGAGGGCAAGACTGACTTATCACCTCATTAGACTTCCATACACCTTATTTCCATGGTCTTGCCCTCACATGGTTTTCATACCAAAATAAAGAGGCAGTTGTTCAAATAGAACAAGGGTACATTGCATGGTTTAAAATCAGGAATTGCGTGTGTCAGGGCTGTATCCTTTCACCATACTTCTTCAATCTGTATGCTGAAAAAATAAGCTGAGAAACTGGACTATTCGAAGAAGAACACGGCATCAGGATTAGAGAAGACTCATTAACAACCTGCAATATGCAGATGACACAACTTTCTTATTGAAAGTGAAGAGGACTTAAAGTACTTACTGATGAAGATCACAGACTACAGACTTCAGTATGGATTACACCTCAATATAAAGAAAACAAAAATCCTCACAACTAGACCAGTAAACAACATCTTTTTTGAGAAAAGATTAAAGTTGTCAAAGATTTCATTTTACTTGGATCCACAATCAACACCCATGGAAGCAGCAGTCAAGAAATCATACGAAGTACTGCACAGGGAAAACCTGCCTCAAAAGACTTCTTCAAAGTGTTAAAGAGCAAAGATGTCACTTTGAAGACTAAGGAATGCCTGATCCAAGCCATGGTATTTTCAGTAGCCTCACATGCATGTGAGGAATGACCAATGATTAAGACTGAAGAAGAACTGATGCATTTGAAATGTGGTGTTAGCAAAGAATACTGAAAATACCATCAACTGCCAAAAGAATGAACAAATCTGTTTTGGAAGTATAGCCAGAATGCTCCTGAGAAGTGAGAATGGCCAGACTTCGTCTCACATACTTTGGCCATGCTGTCAGACGGGCCTATTCCCTGCAGAAGGATATCTTGCCAAGTGTGGTAGTTAAGGTTGCGTGTCAGCTTGGCTGTGCCATGCTTTTAAGTGCTTGGCAGCTGGATGCAGTTATTCCCCATGATGAAACTGGAATAGACTCCATGGTAGAATCTGCTGTGAGCAGCTGATTAGTTGCCTTTGGGATCTGGCCTGCTTCCCGTATAAATGCGGAAGCTTTGAGAGAAAGGTCTCTCACTTTTGGCACATTTGGATCCTGCATTGGCCAAGCCTTCATAACCAGTGGCCTGCCTTGTTGCCTGCTGATCCTAGGATTGTTCCTGGACTTCAAACAGTCACCTGTTGTGTTGCCTGATGATTTTGGGAAAATGCCATTTTATCTGCCAACCCTGGGTTTGTCAGCCTCACTAACCAGCAGCTACCTGACCTAGGAGATGCCTCTAGCTCCAGTGGGCCTGGAATAAGAGGCAGAACTGAATAAGAATAAGAATAAGAGCTCAAGGTCAAGGGGCCTTTACCCAGCCCCTAGAGCCAGCACTCTGAATTTGGACTTCTAGCCTCCTAAACTGTAAGAGAATAAATTCCTGTTTTTCAAAGGCATCCACTTGCTGTATGTCTGTAACAGCAGCACTAGAGAACCAAGACACTGGTTAAAGTAGAGGGTCAGCAGAACAGATGAAGAGCCTCAGTGAAATGGATACACTGTGGCTGCAATGATGGGCTCAAGCACAACAGCAAGGGTTGTGAGGATGGCACAGGACCAGGCAGTGTTTTGTTCTGTTGTACACAGGGTCACTACGAGTTGGAGCCAACTCAATGGCACCTGACAACAACAACCCTCACAAGGGTCCAACACATCTTATTCACATTATTTAGCTATCCAATCCCCATGGAAGCACCAGTTAAGAAATCAAACGACTTATTGCACTGGGCAAATCTGCAGCAAAAGATCTCTTTAAAGTGTTAAAAAGCAAAGACATCACTGTGATAGTTGGAGCTGAGTGGACTGAGGTGCACCTGACCCAATCATGGTTATTTTCAATTGCTTCATATGCACGTAAGAGCTGGACAACCACTGAAAAACTGATGTCTTTGAATTGCTGTGTTGGTGAAGAATACTGAGTAGTGATAAGATGGACTGACAGAGTGGCTGCAACAAGGGGCTCAAACAGCAATAATTGTGAGGATGGTGCAGGACTGGGCAGTGTTTCATTCCGTTGTACACAGGGTCGCTATGAATCAGAACTGACTTAACAGCATAAAACAGCAATAAGAATGCTTAGAAAAATAAAAGCTAAATGAAAGATCACCACTGAACAGTCCAAAAGGACAAACTACTCATAATAAATCTGCATATCAAAAAACGAGAAAGAAAAGTTAATGAATAAAAAGTAACACTAAAATACTCTAGAAAAATTCTTTGTAAAGGAACGATAATGCCTTTTGAGAATTTAT
>NW_006921604.1:7182003-7189237 GCF_000298275.1 Orycteropus afer afer
CCATGTGTAAACAATCAAAATGGCTGTGCCCTCCATACAGCAGGAAGTTCACAGCTCAGGTTGTCTCCGTCCTTGCTGTTTCCCTTCCTAGTCATAGGCCACCAGAGCAGTTGTCCCTGAAGCCCTTGGTGACCGGTACTGATCTTTAGGTCAATTCTCAGGTCCCAACACCACCTGGAAATATTCAGGCTGTTGGTCTCATCAGAGTAGCTGACAGTCTGCAGCTCCAGCCGTCTTTGTACTTACCATTTTCATTCAGGTTTTTCCACTAGTTGGTGAGTAATCCACTTCTGTATAGTTCCTTTGAAAGCTCAAGGTTCCAGGATTATCTTCTGTATCTCTGTCAGTTGGTTTTTCTGTCCTTTGTTGAAGAAGGTCTGTGTCACTGTCTGCCTATTCCTCCATCTTAACCGGAAGTCATGTACACACACATTTCTGTCAAAAATATACCTAGGTGTCAAATTCATGAATCACAGGGAATAGGCATGTTCATTTATGGCAGATAAGGCCAGTTTCTAAGTGGCAGAACTAATTTACCCTACATATATGCCATATACGGCATTCCTCTCATTCTACCTTTGCCAGTTCTTGAGATTGTTAGTCTTCTGAATGCTTACCATTCTGGTAAGTGTGTATGGGTATTGTGCTTTTTAGTTGTCATTGTTGTTAATTTTTACTTTCCTGATTCTAATGAGACTGAGCACCTTTTCATATGTTGTTGCCTACCTGAATATTCTCTTATGTAAAGTGCCTCTTCAAGACTATTGTCCATTTTTCTACTGAGTTATCCTTTTCCAAATCTATTGATCTGTGGGCATTCTTAGTAGTTTCTTAAAAGGAGCCTTCCATCAGATATATATGCTGCAAATATTTTCTCCAATTGTAAAGCTTGTCTTTGTTGTCTCTTACTGGCATCTTTTGATAAACAGAAATTCTTAAGATTAATGTAAAACAATCTATCAATATTTTCTATAGTTAGTGCTATGGAGAAAAGATTGAAGTTGTCAAATATTTTTACTTGGATCAACAATCAACACCCATGGAAGCAGCAATCAAGAAATCAGACATTGTACTGCACTGGGCAAATCTACTGCAAAAGACCTCTTTAAAATGCTGAAGAGCAAAGATGCCCCTTTAAAGACTAAGATGCCCCTAAACCAAGTCAAGGTATTTTCAATTGTCTCATATGCATATGAAAGCTGGACAATGAATAAGGAAGACAAGCTAATGTTTTTTAATTGTAGTGCTGGCAAAGAATACTGAAAATACCATGGACTGCCAGAAGAACGAACAGCTCTGTCTTGGAAGAAGTACAGCTGGAATGCTCCATGGAGGTGAGAATGGCCAGACTTCATCTCACCTATCTTGGTCATGTTGTCAGAAGGGACCACTCCGTGAAGGATATCATGCTTGGTAAAGTGGAGGGTCAACGAAAGAGGGGAAAACCTTCAACAAGATGGACTGACACCATAGCTGCCATGAAGGACTCAAGTGTACTGGGGATTGTGAGGATGGTGCACGACCAGGCAGGGTTTTTTTTCTGTTATACAAGAGGTCGCTATAAGTCAGAGTTGATTCGACAGCACCTAACAATACGGTTAGTGCTTTCTGTGTACTGTTTGAGAAATCTTTTCCCTATCCCAAAGTCATGAAAATATTCTCATATGCCATCTTCTAGAACTTTTATTTTTTTTTTCAAATTTCACATTTGAATCTATAACCCATGCAAGTTACATTTAAAATTTACTTTTTGTTGGTGTAGGAAACTTAAATGTACATAAATCTTAAGTATTGTGGTTAACACAAACGGCTATTAGCCAAAAGGTCTGCGCTTGGAACCCACAAGCAGCTCTGTAGGAGAAAAGATCTGGCCATCTACTTCCCTGAAGATTACAGCCTAGGAAACCTATGGGGCAGTTCTATTCTGTCGCATGAGTTTGGGATGGGTCAGAATCAACTTGATGACACACAACAACAAAAATTTAGGTGTTGTTGTTGTTGTTGTTATGTGCCATTGAGTCAGATCTGACTCATAGCAACCTCCCTTCAGTTTGAGGCAGTATCATTACGGAAGTAGATTGCCCAATTTTTCTTCCGAGGAGTGGCTAGTGGGTTTGAACCACCAACCTTCTGGTTAGCAGTCAAGTGCCTTAGGCACTATGCTATCAGAGCTCCCAAAAACTTTAGGTAATTACATAAATATAAACACACACACACATCATGTAACCTCTTCTCAGGTCAAACATTTCTCACATCCCAGAAGGATCTCTTATGCCTCCTCCAGTAAATAATCCCCAAATAATTTGCCTCTATCACCACTGATTGTAGGAGCTCTGGTAGCATAGGTCTAAAGCACTTGAATGCTAACCAGAAGGCTGGCAGTTCAAACCCATCAGCCACTCCTCGGAAGGAAGATGAGGCAATCTACTTCCGTAGTGATACTGCCTCGGAAACCCAAGGAGAGGTCGCTATGAGTCAGTCTGACTGGACGGCACATACCAACAACAACAACAACATCACCATTGATTAGAGAGCTCTGGTAGCGTAGTGCCTAAGGCACTTGACTGCTAACCAGAAGTCTGGTGGTTCAAACCCACCAGCTACTCCTCAGAAGGAAGGCTGGGCAATCTACCTCCATAGTGATACCGCCTCAGAAACCCAAGGAGGGGTCAGTCTCTATGAGTTGGGTCCTACTCGATGGCACATAACAACAACAACAACAACATCACCATTGATTAAGGAGCTCTGGCAGTGTAGTGGATAAGGCATTTGGCTGCTGACCAGAAGGAAGGTGGTTCAAATCTACCAGCTGCTCCTCAGAAGGAAGATGAGGCAATCTGTAAAGATTTACAGGCTTGGAAACCCAATGGGGGTTGCTATGAGTTGGAATCAACTCCATGGCAGTGGGTTTGGTTTTCAGTTTTATCATCATTGATTAGTTTGGCTTGTTCTTGTACTTCATATTCCATAAAACCTGTGAAATCAAAACCTGTGTAAGGAGGAAACCTGACAGAGAAGAAAAACTCAAATATTTTCCACTAATAGAGAGTGACAGAAAAGTGGCAAGACTACACTCTGTCAAAGGGTATAAAACTTGTGAGACCTGGAAAAATGAGGCAGTCACGTCAAGTTCTGGCTCTCACAGGTTTCACTGTACATAAAATCACGCATTTTATACTCTTTTGTGTCTGATTATATTTTTCTTAACATTATGCATGTGAGATTCATCCATGTTTTTGCATGTAGAATTTGTTGGTTCATTTTCATTACCATATACTATTCCATTGCATGAATACCAACAATTTATTTGTCCATGCTCCGTTTGATGGGCAGTTGGGTTCTTTTTTGTTTGAGGCTATTATGCACAAATCTGCTATGAACATTCTTATGCATGTTCTTTGGAGGATGTCACCACTCATTTCTATTGGACATCTACCAGAATATGGAAATATTTAATCTATCTCCATATTTACAATTCTCATTTGAAAAAGCTTGTGAAAAACCATTTTTTCTATTTATTATTTTGAAGTAATTTGATTTAACTAACAGTTGCAAAAGTAATAAAGAATTCCCTTGTCTTTATTCAGATTCCCCACGTGTTAACCTTTTACTATACTTGCTTTATCATGAATTCTCTCTAATATGTGTGTGTGTGTGTGCGCACATGTGCGCGCACGCGTGGAGGGTGAATATTTGACCGTGACAATGTTGAAGAGTACTGGGAAGTTATTTTGTGGATTCCATCAATCTGGGTTTGTGTTATATCCTCAAAATTAGATTCAGGTCTTGAATTTTGGGCAGGAATGTACAGATGAAATGTCATGTCCTCCTTAGCGCATTACTTCAGCAGGCACATGATGTCCATCATCACTTGGCTAAGATGGTATCTGCTAGGTTTCTCTATGGTTATATTACTAATTTTCCCTTTGTAATCCATCTATGGGAAGAGGCTATGACATTATGTAAACACCCTGTTTCTCATCATACTTTCATCCACTAGTTGTAGCTGCCATTGATGATTCTTGCTTGAAAATTTTTACTGTAGTGGTTGAAAACTCATTTTTTGTTTCTTTTTAATAGCATCAAAATTTTCAAAAATCTTACAGTGTTAATCAGTACTTCCACCAAATCACACTAAAATCTGAAAGACCACTGGACATCTACCATAAAAACTACCCCAACATCACCTTAGAAGATAAACTTGGCAAGCTGCTGTTGGCGGTGGTAATGGCAGTATTCTCAAGGAAAGTATAACCCTCCCCTTGGAGGCCTGGGAGTCAGCCAAAAGAAGAGAGAGAAATAACACCCTTCTGAAAGTCTCCAGTTTTAGCCAAACTACCCCCAAACAAATTTAGCTACAGGCTGAGAAAAGATGTTTAGTATGCTCAAGGCATCTATTTCTAGAAGGAACACATAAGGTCAGCCAGGGAGAGGAGGGAGAGCAGGAGTCAAATCAAACAAGCAAGGATTTCTGGCCTCATGTCTTCCCTGGGGACAAGGCAGAGGATGTGTTTGCAGGAGATCCTCACTCAGCTCTCCAGCTCTCCACAGGCTGGGTCCTGCTCATCTATTTAAAGACTAAACAGGGGACAGACAACTGACTGCTCCAGCTAGGATTCTCAATATTCCACCATTTAACTAATGAAGCAGAGCAGAGCCACTAAGTGGATTGACATACAGACAAGTTCCAATCTGTAAGTGAACTAAGTTTCAAAAGTTCATTTTACAAGCTGAGTGGTAGAAAATAAGAGGGATAGGAATTAGAGAGAAAAAAACTCAGGTTAGCTCACAAAACAATAACTCACAAAGCATCAGGATAGAGGATAGAGCACTGGGAACCGAACCTTTCACCCAGAATATGGCTCCTACAAGACAAAGACTTTGACTTAAGCACCAGTAAAACAAACAACTTGCCTTGACTGGTCCTGTATAGTTCAGCTCAGTAAACCCTAGTTTAGCATCTCTTATGTGCCAGGCAGGGAAGGCTGAGAAGCAACAGCAGGATGACTTCTTTGGAGGGCCGGAACTGGTAGGGAAGGCTGGGAAGTGGGAGTGGAACAGTTTGGAACAGCTAAGGGAGACGAACTCGTCTGTCAGTTTGTCTCCTGTGGTGGTTTGTGTGTTGCTGTGAGGCTGGAGGCTGTGCCACCAGTGTTTCAAGTGCCAACAGGGTTAGCCATGGTGGACAGGTTTCAGTGGAGATTCCAGCCTAAGAAAGACTCAGAAGAAGGAAGAAGCCATCCACTTCCCTAAGAATTGGCCAGTTAAAACCTTATGAATAGTGATGAAACACCATCTGATATAGCCCTGAAACATGGTCTGATATAGTGCCAGAGGATAAGCCCTTCATGTCGGAAGGCACTCAAAATACGACTAGGAAAGAGCTGCCTCCTCAGAATAGAGCCAACCTTAATGATATGAATGAAGTAAAGCTTTCAGGACCTCCTTTTGCTCATGTGGCACAACTCAAGAAGAAACAGCCACAAATATCCATTAATAATTGGAACATGGAATGTATGAAGTATGAATCTAGGAAAATTGGAAGTTGTCAAAAATGAAATGGAATGCTTAAGGATCAATATCCTAGGGATTAGTGAGCCTAAAGGGACTGATTTTGGCCTTTTTGAATCAGACAACCACATGATCTATGCCAGGAATGACAAATTGAAGAGGAATGACGTGGAATTCATCATCACAAAGAATGTTTCAAGATCTATCCTGAAGTACAATGCTGTCAGTGACTAGATACTATCCATACGCCTATGAGACCAGTTAATATTACTACTATTCAAATTTACGCACCGACCACCAAAGCCAAAGACCAGGAAAATGAAGATTTTTACCAAGTTCTGCAGTCTGAAATCAACCAAACATGCAACCAAGATGTGTTAACTGTCACTGCAGACTGAAATGCAAAAGTTGGAAACAAAGAAAAATCACTGGTAGTTGGAAAATATGGTCTTGGTGATAGAAATGACACTGGAGATTGCATGATTGAATCCTACAAGACCAATGCCTTATTCATTGCAAATACCTTTTTTCAACAACACAAATGGCAGCTATACATGTGGACTTCACCAGAGTACACAGGAATCTGATTGACTACATCTGTGGAAAAAGAAGATGGAGAAGCTCAATATCTTCAGCCAAAACAAGCCCAGGAGCTGACTGTGGAAATGCTCATATGCAAGTTCAAGCTGAAGCTGAAGACAAGTCCATGAGAGCCAAAATATGACCTTGATTATATCCCTCCTAAATTTAGAGACTATCTAAAGAATAGATTCAATGCATTAAACACCAATGACCCAAAACCAAAAGCATTGTGGGATGACATCAAGAACATCATCCATGGAGAAAGCAAAAGGTCATTGAAAGGACAGGAAAGGAAGAAAAGACCAAAGTGGATGTCAGAAGAGACTGAAACTTACCCTAGAATGGAGAGTAGTTAAAGCAAATGGGAGAATCGACAGGATAAAAGAGCTGAACAAAAGATTTCAAAGAGCAGCTCGAGGAGACAAAGTCAATTATTATAATGAAATGTGAAAAGACCTGGAGTTAGAAAACCAAAAGGGAAGAACACACTTGGCATTTCTCAAGCTGAAAGAACTGAGGAAAAAATTTAAGCCTTGAATTGCAATACTTAAAGATTTCATGGGCAATATGTTGAATGATGGAGGAAACACTGAAAGAAGATCGAAGGAATACACAGTCATTAAACCAAAAAGAACTGGTAGATGATCATCCATTTCAGGAGGTGGCATATGATCAAGAACCAATGGTATTGAAGGAAGAAGTCAAAGCTGCATTGAAAGAACTGGCGAGAAACAAGGCTCCAGAAATTGACGATTGAGATGTTTCAACAAACGGATGTTGTACTGGAGGCAATCACTTGGTTATGTCAAGAGATTTGGAAGACAGCTACCTGCCCAACTGCCTGGAAGAGATTCATATTTGTACCCATTCCAAAGAAAGATGATCCCACAGAATGTGGAAATTATTGAACAGTATCACTGATACCACACACAAGTAAAATCTTACTGAAGATAAACTTAAAAATGGTTGCAGCAGTATAGTGACAGAGAACTTCTAGAAATGCAAGCTGGATTCAGGAAGGGATGTGGAGTGAGGGATATTATGGCCAATGTCAGATGGATCTTGGCTCAAAGCAAAGAATACCAGAAAGATGTTTACTTGTGTTTTATTAACTATGAAAAGGCATTCAATTGTGTGGATC
>NW_006921604.1:7189337-7190878 GCF_000298275.1 Orycteropus afer afer
AAGGTTTTAAAACCAAGCAAAGGTTTTAGTGTTCAGAAGTTCACAGAGATGATAAAATAGAATTAGAAAAAACAGAAACTACTGATGGCCAATTAGAACAATTCCATGACGCTAAAGCTGTGTCCTACCAGTAGGGGAGGAGAGGGAATGGCATTTTCTCCTTTTTAAATCAGTTTCTTTCCTAACACAAGTGCTTTCTGTGTCTTCCTAACAATGCAGGGCCCACTAAGTTTAGAAAGCATAATGCTAGCCTTTGTTCCACTCCAAAGTTGAGTTTTTGCGGTTCCAGTTTTGGCTGTTCCTCAAGATCACAGAAACCAGCACAATCAAGATGCTGAAAGTTCAGCAGTTCACCACTCCCCATGAAGCAAAGAAGTGAAAGGGACACTTTCAAGTATATTAAATGAATAAATGTGTAATTGCTGGCTGAAGAAACTTTACATCTCTCAGCCCCACCTCTGCACCTCACAACATTTCATTTATCTTTAATGATAAGTTAGCTCTCTTCTTGAGTCACTTGGATACACAGATGAAGACTTGTCTTTACAGCCAAGCATCCAGTGCCCTGCTCAGAATGGGTTCTTGGAAAATTAGGTGGTGCACATTTACATGCAATACACCAAACATCACTTCCCTAGGTACAAATCAAGTTAGTAAAATTTTTATTAAAGTGTAACATACATATAGAAAAATAAGAGCAGAGTTTGATGAATCTTCATAAAGTGAACACACCTATGTAACTATTACCCAAGTCAAAGAAACAGCACATTCCCAGCACCCTAGAGCCTTCCTTGAACTCCCTCCCAGTGGTACTTTCCCCCCTCTACCCCAAAGTTAAGACTTTAACACCACAGATTTGTTTTGGCTGTTTTTCAAATATTACATTAATGGAATCATATAGTATGGATTCTTTGTTTCCGCTTTTTTCACTAAATGTTATGTTTGCAAGTGTTCATTTTCATTGCTGTGTAGTATTCCATTATTTTGGTGGCATAGTGCCTAAGGCATGTGACTGCTAACCAGAAGGCTGGCGGTTCAAACCCACCGGCCACTTCTTTGGAAAGAACACTGGGCAATCTACTTCCGTAATGATACCACCTCAGAAACCAAAGGAGGGGTCACTATGAGTCAAATCAACTCAATGGCAGTGAGGCTTTTTTTTTTTAATTCTAGTATTGATGGACATTTTTGTTATTATGAACAATGCTTCTATGAACATTGTTATACTTGTCTTTTGTACACACACATTCCTTATTTTTTATGCATTTTAATGAAATATAATTTATGTACAGTGAAATATACAAAACTAAAGTGACATGGGTCAATACTTTTTTTTTTTTTGCAGTGACATTTGGTACATTGCCCTTCTCTTCACCCAAATCAGTACTTGTCTTTCCTTTTTTTTTGGTGTGTTCCCTCCCCTCCCCTCCCACCCGTTGTTGCTGTTGTTGTTATGTGCCATCGAGTTGACCTGACTCATAGCGACCCCTCCTTGGGTTTCCAAGGCAGTATTACTATGGAAGTAGATTGCCCCATCTTGC
>NW_006921604.1:7194708-7197225 GCF_000298275.1 Orycteropus afer afer
CTCTGTAAATCTTCACCCAAATCACAATAAATTAAAAAAAAGAAAAGAAAAGAAAAGCTGCAAAGTGAACAATAACCCAATGCTAAGACACCATTGATTGTAGGACCCAGCCCAATTTCAGAGCTGTTAAAATGTGAACACCTCCCAGAATCAATGAAAAATGATAATTCCCGCTAGTCGGACATGCTTCAAGCACTGTGTGCTGGTGTCCTGAACGTGAGAGGGGATCAAAGGGACGGTGTCAAAATCCCCCTACAGTCAAATGGGAAGAAAAATATCAAAAATGGTATTTTAATTAACTATAGAAGACACTGCAAATTGAGCACAAGATTATCTCTGTAGCTGGCATATTCCCTTCTCCAATCACACGGACTTAAAACTTTTCCTTTTTCTCTCTCCCTCCCAAGTCACCAACATCCAATCAACCAAGACCTGTTCTTCCTTAATTTCACTCATATTCTTTCCAGGATAAAGAATGAAACTAGCTTGGAGCTCACCCTCTGGCTCGGCCATGCTCAATCTCTTGAATTCCACCCAAGGACTCCAGCTCCATTTCCCTAACCCTATGACTGGCTAGTGCCTCCTCCAATCTGACAAACGGAAAAAGCCCAAAGCCTCTAACTTGCAGCCTCCCCCGTCCCCCTACTCTCCATCACTGTTTCACAGTGTGATTTAAATAGGTCAGCTTACTTTTTTGTTCTTTTACTTTTCTGGATACAAGAAAAAGAAAATATTCTGTCTTAATGGGTAACTGTGAGGCCAAACAATGTTCTGAGCTTTGATGTAAAAACCACTACAATTAATTTGGAATATTACAACTGTCTTGTTTTTATGCGTTTTCAAGATGTCCTATGCCTAACAGCATGCTTTATAACTGTCCTTTTAAACAAATATTTAATACTCTAGGAATGCTAGCAAGGGCAGTGGCTCTGGTCAACAAGGAGTCAGCCTGCAGTTGGAAAGATGAAACAAGATGAGTTGTATCCACAAAGAGAACTAAAATAGTCGCCAATGTCATAAACTTCACATTCATCAAACTGGGCAGGGGCTGGGAACAGAAAACCTTCCTGAAAAGAAAAACAGCTTTCTGCAACTGCAAGGTTTAATTAAATGGTTTGACACCCCATCACCACCACCAAAATCCAGCAGGTATGTCCTTTATATAAGGAGTTCTAGTGGCATAGTGCCTGTTCTGGTTACCTAGTGCCACTCTGACAGGAATATACCACAAATAGGATGGCCTTAACAAACAGAAATTTATTCTTACAATTTGGAGGCTTTAATTCCAAGTTCAAGTGCCAGGTTCTAGGGGCTGGGTGAAAGCTCCTCAACCTCGGGGTCCAGCTCTGCCTCCTGCTCCCAGCCCAATGGAGCTAGAGGCGTTTCTTCACTCAGATAGCTGCTGGCTGCAGAAGCTGAAAAACCCAAGGTTGACAAATAAAACGGCACAGTCCCGATGTTACCAAACCACATGGCAGACCATTAATTCAAGTCCATTATGTGTCCCAAGGTCGGCAAAGCATGGCAGGCTGCTCAACAAAGATATGGCTACATGCAGAGTCCAAGCATGCCATAGGCTAGAGACCATTTCCCAAGGCTTCTCCTTATATACAGGAAGCAGGCCACAGCGAAAGGCTACTACTCAGCTGCTTGTGGTAGATCCCACCAGGGAGCTAATTGCCAGGCTCATCATGGGGAATAACTACCACCAGCTGCCCAGCCACTCAACCAGGCCCAGCCAAGTTGACACACAAACATAACTTCCACAGTGCCTAAGGTATTTGACTACTAACCAAAAGGTTCAAACCCACCAGCCACTCCACAGGAAAGAGAACAAGGCAATCTACTTCCACTGCCTGGGAAACCCAATGGGGGTTGCTATGAGTCAAAATCAACTCAATGGCAGTGGATTTTTGTTTTTGTTTGTTTTTTTTTTTTTTATACCCTTTATACCCTGGGAAACATTTTAAATACTCACATGCACACATATCGGATAAACCAAAACATAAGCCAATTGTTGAATTAGTCTGAAGAAAGTTCCATCGTAACAAAGCATGCCTTGGTATTTGTGACACAATGGAACTATGCCACCTGTAGAGCAGGGTTTCCCTTCTTGGTCATGGCTACCCCTGTGCCCAGCACAGTGTCCAGCTCAAAGGCCAATGGAAGCATCAAAGGGAATCCAGGCAGCTGTGCTAGAGCTGAGCTATGACACTGACTTGGGACAGAGCCCTGGGACAGACAAGGAAGCCCAACTGTTCCCACTATGGGCACCTGTTTCTCAGCCTCAGTTTCCTTCCATGTAAAATAAAACTGGTGATCCTACCAATGGAGCTGCAGAAACATGACAGGTTGGGAAGAGGCCTGCACGCTACAGTTCTCAATACAAAGGTCGGAATCAGGAGGGCCAGAGAAGGAGGGTGGCCCAAAGCGTGGCACGGGGTCCCAAGGATGAAGCCAGCCAAGGGGTAAGAAAGCAGGAGCAGGTGTCCAAAGAGCTAAGGCTTGGGGTGGATA
>NW_006921604.1:7197818-7198637 GCF_000298275.1 Orycteropus afer afer
ATTGCCCAACCTTCCTTCCAGAGGAGTGGCTGGTGGGTTTGAACCGCCAGCCTTCTGGTTAGCAGTCAAGTGCCTTAGGCACTATGCTATAGTGACCCTTGTCATAGCTACCTCATCCGGTTTCCAAGGCTGTAAATCTTTATGGATGTAGATTGCCTCATCTTCCTCCTGTGGAAGGTTGGTTAGCAGCCCAATGCCTTAACCACAGGCCACCAGAGCTCTTTGCTGTATGCTTTAACCCCCCCCCCAAAAAAAACCCACTGCCAACAAGTTGATTCATAGCACCCCCCATTGGGTTTCCAAGGCTATAAATCTTTACAGAAGTGTTGTTGTTAGGTGCCTCTAGTTGGCTCTGACTCATAGCAACGCTACGTGCAACAGACGAAACACTGCCTGGTCGTGTGCCAGCTTCACGATCCTTGCTATACCTGCGCCCATCATTGCAGCCACTGTGTCAATCCATCTCGTTGAGAGCCTTCCCCTTTTTCACCTACTCTCCACTTTACCAAGCATGATATTTGTCTCCAGGTAATGGTCCCTTCTGATAACATGACCAAAGCAGGTGAGACAAAGTCTGGCCATTCTCGCTTCCAAGGAGCATTCCAGCTTCACTTCTTCCAGGACAGATGTGTTAGTTCTTTTGGCAGTCCGTGGTACTTTCCATATTCTTCACCAACATCACAACTCAAAAACATCAACTGTTCTTTGATCATCCTTATTCATTGTCCAGCTCTCACATGCATGTGAGGCGATTGAAAATATCATGGCTTGGGTTAGGCGTACCCTAGTCTTCAAAGGGGAGCTCTGGGAACGTAGTAC